>NC_069507.1:69737236-70059736 GCF_027579735.1 Bombina bombina
CTCTATTTTGCTCTCTCTCTCTCTTCCCCCTCTCTTGCTCTATCCACCCTCTCTTTTGCTCTCTCTTTCTCCTCCCTCTCTTTTGGTCTCTCACCCCCCTCTTTTACTCTCTCCCCCTCTTTTGCTCTTTTTCTCTCCCCCTCACTTTTGCTCTCTCTTCCCCCTCTTTTGCTCTCTCTCTCCCCTCCTCTTTTGCTCTCTCTCTCCCCCTATTGCTTTCTCTCCCCCTCTCTTTTGCTCTCTCTCTCCCCCCCCCCTCTTTTGCTCTCTCTCTCTCCCTCTATTGCTTTCTCTCCCCCTCTCTTTTGCTCTCTCTCCCCCTCTCTTTTGTACTCTCTCTCTCCCCCTCTCTTTGGCTCTCTCTCTCCCACCTCTTTTGCTCTCTCTTTCTCCCCCTTCTCTTTTGCTCTCTCTCCCCCTCTCTTTTGCTCTCTCTCTTACCCTTCTCTGGCTCTCTCTCCCCCTCTCTTTTGCTCTCTCTCTCTCTTTACCCCTCTTGCTTTCTCTCTCCCTCTCTATTTCACACTCTCTTCCACTCTCTTTTACGCTCTGTCTCCCCCTCTCTTTTGCGCTCTCTCTTTCCCATCTCTTTTGCTCTCTTTTTCTTCCCTCTCTCTTTTGCTCTCTCTCTCCCCCTCTCTTTGCTCTCTCTTTCTCAACCCTCACTTTTGCTCTCTCTCCCCCCCTCTTTTGCTCTCTCTCCCCCTCTATTTTGCTCTCTCTCTCCCCCCTCTCTTGCTCTATCCACCCTCTCTTTTGCTCTCTCTTTCTCCCCCCTCTTTTTTGGTCTATCACCCCCCTCTTTTACTCTCTCCCCCTCTTTTGCTCTTTTTCGCTCCCCCTCCCTTTTGCTCTCTCTTCCCCCTCTTTTGCTCTCTCTCATCCCCCTCTTTTACTCTCTATCTCCCCCTATTGCTTTCTCTCCCCTTCTCTTTTGCTCTCTCTCCCCCTCTCTTTTATACTCTCTCTCTCCCCCCCTCTTTTGTGCTCTCTCTCCCCCTCTCTTCTGTGCTCTCTCTCCTCCCTCTCTTTTGCTCTCTCAATCTCCCCCTCTCTTTGGCTCTCTCTCTCCCACCTCTTTTGCTCTCTCTTTCTCCCCCTTCTCTTTTGCTCTCTCTCCCCCTATCTTTTGCTCTCTCTCTCTCTCTCTCTTTCTCTCTCTCTCTCTCTCTCTCTCTCTCTCTCTCTCTCTCCCTCTCTTGCTTTCTCTCTCCCTCTATATTTCACACTCTCTCTCTCCCACTCTCTTTTATGCTCTCTCTCCCCCCTCTCTTTTGCGATCTCTCTTTCCCCTCTCTTTTGCTCTCTTTTTCTTCCCTCTCTCTTTTGCTCTCTCTCTCCCCCTCTCTTTGTTCTCTCTTTCTCCCCCCTCACTTTTGCTCTGTCTCCCCCCCCCCCCTCTTTTGCTCTCTCTCCCCCTCTATTTTGCTCTCTCTCTCTCACTCTCTCTCTCCCCCTCTCTTGCTCTCCACCCTCTCTTTTGCTCTCTCTTTCTTTCCCCTCTCTTTTGGTCTCTCACCCCCCTCTTTTACTCTCTCCCCCTCTTTTAGTGTTTGCTCTTTTTCTCTCCCCCTCCCTTTTGCTCTCTCTTCCCCCTCTTTTGCTCTCTCTCTTTCCCCCCCTCTTTTGCTCTCTCTCTCCCCCTATTGCTTTCTCTCCCCCTCTCTTTTGCTCTCTCTCCCCCTCTCTTTTGTACTCTCTCTCTCCCCCTCTTTTGCACTCTCTCTCCCCCTCTCTTCTGTGCTCTCTCTCCCCCTCTATTTTGCTCTATCTCTCTCTCTCTATCTCTCTCTCTCTCTCTCTCCCCCCTCTCTTGCTCTATCTGCCCTCTCTTTTGCTCTCTCTTTCTCCCCCCTCTCTTTTGGTCTCTCACCCCCCTCTTTTACTCTCTCCCTGTCTTTTGCTCTTTTTCTCTCCCCCTCCCTTTTGCTCTCTCTTCCCCCTCTTTTGCTCTCTCTCTTCCCCCCCTTTTTTGCTCTCTCTCTCTCCCCCTATTGCTTTCTCTCCCCCTCTCTTTTGCTCTCTATCCCCTCTCTTTTGTACTCTCTCTCTCCCCCTCTCTTTGGCTCCTTCTCTCCCACCTCTTTTGCTCTCTCTTTCTCCCCCTTCTCTTTTGCTCTCTCTCCCCCTCTCTTTTGCTCTCTCTCTTACCCTTCTCTGGCTCTCTCTCCCACTCTCTTTTGCGCTCTTTCTCTCTCTCGCCCTCTTGCTTTCTCTCTCCCTCTCTATTCACACTCTCTCTCTCCCACTCTCTTTTACGCTCTCTCTCCCCCCTCTCTTTTGCGCTCCCTCTTTCCCCTCTCGTTTGCTCTCTTTTTCTTCCCTCTCTCTTTTGCTCTCTCTCTTTCCCCTCTCTTTGCTCTCTCTTTATCCCCTCTCACTTTTGCTCTCTCTCTCCCCCCTCTTTTGCTCTCTCTCCCCCTCTATTTTGCTCTCTCTCTCTCCCCCCTCTCTTGCTCTATCCACCCTCTCTTTTGCTCTCTCTTTCTCCCCCCTCTCTTTTGGTCTCTCACCCCCCTCTTTTACTCTCTCACCCTCTTTTGCTCTTTTTCTCTCCCCCTCCCCTTTGCTCTCTCTTCCCCCTCTTTTGCTCTCTCTCTTCCCTCCTCTTTTGCTCTCTCTCCCCCTATTGCTTTCTCTTCCCCTCTCTTTTGCTCTCTCTCCCACCTCTTTTGCTCTCTCTTTCTCCCCCTTCTCTTTTGCTCTCTCTCCCCCTCTCTTTTGCTCTCTCTCTTACCCTTCTCTGGCTCTCTCTCCCACTCTCTTTTGCGCTCTTCTCTCTCTCTCGCCCTCTTGCTTTCTCTCTCCCTCTCTATTCACACTCTCTCTCTCCCACTCTCTTTTACACTCTCTCTCCCCCCTCTCTTTTGCGCTCCCTTTTTCCCCTCTCGTTTGCTCTCTTTTTCTTCCCTCTTTCTTTTGCTCTCTCTCTATCCCCCTCTCTTTGCTCTCTCTTTATCCCCTCTCACTTTTGCTCTCTCTCTCCCCCCTCTTTTGCTCTCTCTTTCTCCCCCTCTCTTTTGCTCTCTCTCTCTCTCCCCCTATTTTGCTCTCTCGCCCCCTCTCTTTTGCTCTCTCTTCACACTCTAGTTTGCTCTCCCTCCCCCCTCTCTTTTGCTCTAACTCTCTCGCTCTCCACCCACTTTCCTCTCTCTCTCTCCCCCTCTTTTGCTCTCTCACCCCCTCTCTTTTGCTCTCTCTCTCTCCCCCTCTCTTTTGCTCTCTCTCTCCCATCTGTTTTACGATCTCTCTCTCCCCTCTCTTTTGCTCTCTCTCCCCCACCCATTTGCTCTCTTTCTCTCCCCCTCTTTTACACTCTTTCTCTCCCCCTCACTTTTTGCTCTCTCCCTTCTCTTTTGCTCTCTCTCTCTCGCCCTTTTTTGCTCTCTCGCCCCCCCTCTTTTGCTATCTCTCTCCCCCTTCTCTTGCTCTCTCTCCCCCTCTCTTTTGCTCTCTCTCTCTCCACACTCTCTTTTGCTCTCCCCCTCTCTTTTGTGCTCTCTCTCCCCCCTCTCATTTACCCTCTCTCTCTCCTCTCTTTTGCTCTCTCCCTCCCATCCTCTTTGCTCTCTCTCTCCCCCTTTTCCCCCATCTCTTTTGCTCTCTCTTTCTCCCCCCTCTCTTTTGCTCTGTCTCCCCCTCTATTACTCTCTCCTCCTCTCTTTTTCTCTCTCTCTCTCTCTTTCCAACTCTCTTTTGCTCTTTCTCTCCCACCTCTCTTTTGCTCTCTCTCCCCTTTCTTTTGCTTTCTCTCTCTCTCCCATCCTTTTTACGCTCTCTCTCTCCCCCTCTCTTTTGCTCTCTCTCTCCACCTCTCTTTTGCTCTCTCCCCCCTCTTTTGCACTCTCTTTCCCCCCTCCCTTTTGCTCTCTTTCTCTCCCCCTATTTTGCACTCTTTCTCTCCCCTCTTTTTGCTCTCTCCCCTCTCTATTGCTCTCTCTCTCCCTCTCTTTTGCTCTCTTGCCCCCCCTCTTTTGCTCTCTCTCTCCCCCTTCTCTTGCTCTCTCTCCCCCTCTCTTTTGCTCTCTCTCCACACTCTCTTTTGCTCTCCCTCCCCCTTCTCTTTTGCTCTCTCTCTCTAGCTCTCCACCCTCTGTTGCTCTCTCTTCCTCCCCCTCTCTTTTGCTCTATCTCCCCCTCTCTTTTGCTCTCTCTCTCCCCCTCTCTTTTGCTCTCTCTTTCTCCCCTCTCTTTTGCTCTCTCTCTCTCTCCCCTTCTCTTGCTCTCCCCCTCTCTTTTGCTCTCTCTCTCCCCCTCTTGCTTTATCTCCCCCTTGCACTTTCTCTCTCCCCCTTCTTTTGCTCTCTCTCACTCTCTGCTGCTCTCTCCCCTCTTTTGCTCTTACTCTTCCCCCCTCTTTTGCTCTGTCTTTCTCCCCCATCTCTTTTGCTCTCTCTCCCCCTGTTTTACTCTCTCTCTCCCCCTTCTTTTGCTCTTTCTCTTGCCCCCTCTTTTGCTCTCTCTTTCTCCCCCTCTCTTTTGCTCTCTCTCCCCCTGTTTTACTCTCTCTCTCCCCCTTCTTTTTCTCTCTCTCTCCCCCCTCTTTTGCTCTCTCTTTCTCCCCCCTCTCCTTTGCTCTCTCTCTACCCCTCTTTTGCTCTCTCTCCCCCTCTCTTTTGCTCTCTCTCTCACCACCCTCTTTTGCTCTCTCTTTCTCCCCCCTCTCTTTTGCTCTCTCTCTCCCCCTCTTTTCCTCTATCTCCCCCTCTCTTTTGCTCTCTCTTTACCCCCTCTCTTTTGCTCTCTCAATCTCCCCCTTTTTTTTTGCTCTCTCTCTCTCTCTCTCCCCCTCTTGCTTTTTCTCCCCCTTGCACTCTCCCTCTCCCCCATCTTTTGCTCTCTCTCTCTCCCTCTCTTTTGCTCTCTCTCTCTCTCTCTCTCTTGCTCTCTTCCCTCTTTTGCTCTCTCTTTCTCCCCCCTCTCTTTTGCTCTCTCTCTCCCCCTCTTTTGCTCTCTCACCCTCTCTCTTTGCTCTCTATCTCTCTCTCTCTCCCCCTTCTCTTGCTCTCTCTCCCACTTTCTTTTGCTCTCTCTCTCTCCACACTCTATTTTGCTCTCCCTCCCCCTCTCTTTTGCTCTCTCACTCTCTCGCTATCCACCCTCTTTGCTCTCTCTCTTTCTCCCCCTCTCTTTTCTTCTCTCTCCCCCACCTCTTTTGCTCTATCTCCCCCTCTTTTGCTCTCTCTCTCCCCCCCTCTCTTTTACTCTCTCAATCTCCCCTTTTTTTGCTCTCTCTCTCATCCTCTCTTTTGCTCTCTCTTTCTCCCCCTTCTCTTTTTCTCTCTCTCTCCCCCCTCTTTTACTCTCTCTCCCCCTCTCTTTTGCTCTCTCTCTCCCCCTTCTCTTGCTCTCTCTTTCTCTCCCCCTCTCTTTGGCTCTCTCTCTCTCCCCCTCTTGCTTTCTCTCCTCCTTGCACTCTCTCTCTCCCCCTTCTTTTGCTCTTTTTCTCTCCCCCTCTCTTCTGCTCTCTCTCTCTACCCCTCTTTTGCTCTCTCTCTTCCCCCCTCCTTGGCTCTCTCTTTCTCCCCCCTCTCTTTTGCTCTCTCTCCCCCCTCTTATACTCTCTCTCTCCTCCTCTCTTTTGCTCTCTCTTTCCCCTCTTTCTCTCTCTCCCCCCCCCCTCTTTTGCTCTCTCTCTCTCTCCCCCTATTGCTTTCTCTCCCCCTCTCTTTCGCTCTCTCTTTCTCCCCCTTTCTTTTGCACTCTCTCTCTCTCCCCCTTTCTTTTCCGCTCTCTCCCCCTCTCTTTTGCGCTCTCTCTCTCCCCCCTCTCTTTTGCTCTCTCTTCCCCCCCTCTCTTTTGCTCTCTCTCTCCTCACTCTTTTGCTCTCTCTCCCCCTCTCTTTTGCTCTCTCTCTCCCCCTTCTCTTGCTCTCTCTCCATTTCTCTCTTTTGCTCTCTCTCTCTCTCCCCCTCTCTTTTGCTCTCTCTTTCTCCCCCTCCCTTTTGCTCTCTCTTTCTCCCCCTCTCTTTCGCTCTCTCTCCCCAATCTTTTGCTTTCTTTCCCCCTCTCTTTTGCGCTCTCTCTCCCCCCTCTCTTTTGCGCTCTCTCTCCCCTCTCTTTTGCTCTCTCATTCTCCCTCCCTCTCTTTTGCTCTCTCTCTCCCCTCTCTTTTGCGCTATCTTTCCCTCCGCTCTTTTGTGCTCTCTCTTTCCCCCCTCTCTTTTGCTCTCTCTTTCTCCCACATCTCTTTTTTTCTCTCTCTCCCCCCCCCCCCTCTTTTGCTCTCTCTCACCTCTCTTTTGCTCTCTTTCTGCCCCCTCTCTTTTGCACTCTCTCTCCCCCTATATTTTGCTATCTCTTTCTCCCCCCTCTCTTTTGCGCTCTCTCCCCCCTCTCTTTTGCGCTCTCTCTCCCCCTCTCTTTTGCTCTCTCAATCTCCCTCCCTCTCTTTTGCTCTCTCTCTCCCCTCTCTTTTGCTGTATCTTTCCCCCCGTTCTTTTGTGTTCTCTCTTTCCCCCCTCTCTTTTGCTCTCTCTTTCGCCCACATTTCTTTTTTGCTCTCTCCCCCCTCTTTTGCTCTCTCTAACCTCTCTTTTGCTCTCATTCTCTCCCCCTCTCTTCTGCACTCTCTCTCCCCCTATATTTTGCTATCTCTTTCTCACCCCTCTCCTTTGCTCTCTCTCTCTTCCCTCTTTTGCTCTCTCCCTCTCTCTTTTGCTCTCTCTCTCTCCTCCCTCTTTTGCTCTCTCTTTCTCCCCCCTCTCTTTCGCTCTCGCTCTCTCCCCTCTTTTGCTTTATCTCCCCCTCTCTTTTGCACTCTCTCTCCCCCCTCTCTTTTGTGTTTTCTCTCTCTCCCCCCCTTATTTGCTCTCTCTTACTTCCCCATCTTTTGCTCTCTCTCCTCTCTATTTTGCTCTCTCTCTCCCCCTTCTCTTGCTTTCTCTTCCCCTTTCTTTTGCTCTCTCTCTCTTCCCATCTTGCTTTCTCTCCCCCTCTCTTTTGCACTCTCTCTCCCCTCTCTTCTGTGCTCTCTCTCTTCCCCTCTCTTTTGCGTTCTCTCTCTCCCACTTCTCTTTTGAGCTCTCTCTCTCTCCCTCTCTTTTTCTCCCTCTTTCTCCCCCCTCTCTTTTGTGCTCTCTCTCCCCCTCTCTTTCGCTCTCTCTCCCCCCTTTTGCTTTCTCTCCCACTCTCTTTTGCTCTCTCTCTCCCCCCCTCTCTTGCTCTCTGTCCCCCTCTCTTTTGCTCTATCTCTCTCCCCCTCTCTTTTGCACTCTCTCTCCCCCCTCTCTTTTGTGCTCTCTCCCCTCTCTTTTGCTCTCTCTCTCCCCCTCTCATTTGCACTCTCTCACTCCCTCCTCTCTTTTGCTCGCTCTCTCTCCCACTCTCTTTTGCTCTATCTCTCTCCCCCTCTCTTTTGCACTCTCTCTCCCCCTCTCTTTTGTGCTCTCTCCCCTCTCTTTTGCTCTCTCTCTCCCCCTCTCTTTTGCACTCTCTCACTCCCTCCTCTCTTTTGCTCGCTCTCTCTCCCACTCTCTTTTGCTCTCTCTCTCCACCCTCTCTTTTGCTCTCTCCCCCTCTCTTTTGCTCTCTCTCTCACCACCCTCTTTTGCTCTCTCTTTCTCCCCCCTCTCTTTTGCTCTCTCTCTCCCCCTCTTATGCTCTATCTCCCCCTCTCTTTTGCTCTCTCTCTCTCTCTCCTCTCTTGCTCTCTCTCCCCCTCTCTTTTGCTCTCTCTCCCCCTCTCTTTTGCACTTTCCCCCTCTCTTTTGCTCTCTCTCTCTACCCCTCTCTTTTGTGCTCTCTCCTCCCTCACTTTTGCTCTCTCTCCCCCCTCTCTTTTGCTCTCTCTCCCCCTCTTTTGCTCTCTCTTTCTCCCCCCCCTCTCTTTTGCTCTCCCCCCCTCTTTTGCTCTCTCCCCCTCTCTTTTGCTCTCTCTTTCCCCCTATATTGCTTTCTCTCCCACCTCTCATGCTCTCTCTCCCACCCCTCTTGCTCTCTCTCTCCCCCTCTCGTTTGCACTCTCTCTCACCCCCTCTCTTTTGCTCTCTTTCTCCCCCCTCTTTTTCTCTCTCTCCCCCTCTCTTTTGCTCTTTCTCTCCTCCCTCCCTTTTGCTCTTTCTCTCCCCCCTCTCTTTTGCTTTTTCTCTCCCCCCTCTCTTTTGCTCACTCTCTCCCCTCTCTTTTGCTTTTTCTCCCCCCCTCTCTTTTGCTCACTCTCTCTCCTCTCTTTTGTTCTCTCTCCCTTATCTTTTGCTCTCTCTCCCCCTGTTTTGCTCTCCTTCCCCTCTCTTTTGCTCTTTCTCCCTTCTCTTTTGCTCTCTCCCTTCTCTTTTGCTCTCTCTCCCTTCTCTTTTGCTCTCTCTTTCCTCTCTTTTGCTCTTTCTCCCACCTCTCTTTTTCTCTCTCCCCCTCTCTGTTGCTCTCTCTCACAGCCATGGCTGCTCCCACCTGGCCCCGCCCCCACCACACCCGGCCCCGCCCCAGGGACGCCAGGTCCTGTCCCAGTCATGTCCGGCCAGCCCCGCCCCATCATGCCTACAAGTCTCGTGTTGGACAAGTTAGTTTGTTGAAGGCCAGGTGTGTTTGTCCTCGTGCAGTCTCTACTGCGCATGACAACTTCGGACAAACACACTTGGCCTTTTATATTATAGGATTATTTATTTGGTTTGGCTGTTATGATATTGTTTTGTTTTTGTTGTTGGCTGACACTACAGCATGCAAAGAAAAAACTGGACATGCTATACAGAAGGGTTTAAATTAAATCCAGGAAGAAGAACTGACCTATAAGTAGGAGCATAATACATAAAATAACAGATATGCACAAATAAGGATAAGGAATGATTTATAGCTTGCTGTATAACATAGTGTTCACTTGTTAAAGTTACCAGATGCCCATTATTTAATCAGATAGCACGGTATTTCAACCAACTCATCAGTAAATCCAGGTAACACAATCAATTAAAAGGACATTAACCTCCTGGTTACAGTAACAAGGTTAATACTTACTATGTTATTGCCATTCCTCCTGTATCTTCAGCTTACTTTAAAGGGACAGTACACTATAAAATTATTTTTTCCTTAATGTGTTTCCAATTACTTTTTTTACCAGCTGCAGAGTATAAAATATTTGAGATTTGCTTTTTAAGGTTTATTTCTGTATATGGAATAGCTGATTTTATGTTTGAAGCCACAACCTAATAAAATTGGTTGAGCTTGTAGGTATAATCAGATCTCATTACTTTATCACATTGTGTACATATACCTGCTTCTTTATCTTGTATCTGTCCATAAACCAATCACCAATACTTGGAGAGAACAATGTAAAATTAACATGTTATTACCTTATCTCTTCTAGACCCCACTGGGAGTGTAATTTCTTCTGCTTGCTATGTTTACACAGCTTGGCCTTAAGGCTAAAAACTTTCAGAATAGGTGGGGATATCAAAGCCTAAATCAACTATTTAAAATGCCAATATAAGGGTAATGGAAATACTTGTAAACAATTTAATACACTCCAGCAGGTAAAGTGGATCATTGGGAACACATTAAAGGGGAAAAAGGTTTGAGTATATTTAGATTTCAAGATGGCGGCATTCAGTGTAATGATGCAGAGCTTCACTAACCAGCACTTGTAAAGGGTTAAAATAAGAGAATGCCTTTGAAGAGAGTTACAGGGAGAAAAACAATAGCATGGTATGTACTGTGCTACTATAGCAAACCTAGCAGTTTAATGTCCCTTTAACTGCAGGTCTGATTTGAGGTCTGATGAAGACATAAACACAGAGATTACGAGTTTTGTGGTAACAGGGGTGCGTTGCTAATGCGCAGTTTTTTTTCACGGCTCACTTAAGACAACGCTGGTATTACGGGTTTTTTTAAACCTGGCGTTAGCAGCAAAAAGGTGAGCGTAGAGCAAAATTTAGCTCCACATCTCACCTCAATACCCGCGTTGCTTACGGTAGCGGTGAGCCACCAAAACGTGCTCGTGCACGATTTCCCCATAGGAATCAATGGGGCAAAATCGGTTGGAAAAAACCTAACACCTGCAAAAAAGCAGCGTTCAGCTTCTAACGCAGCCCCATTGATTCCTATGGGGAAACAAAAGTTATGTCTACACCTAACACCCTAACATGAACCCCGAGTCTAAACACCCCTAATCTTACACTTATTAACCCCTAATCTGCCGCCCCCGACATCGCTGACACCTACATTATATTATTAAGCCCTAATCTGCCACTCCGGACACCGCCGCCACCTACATTATCCCTATGAACCCCTAATCTGCTGCCCCCAACATCGCCGACACCTACTTTAATTTATTAACCCCTACTCTGCCGCCCCCAATGTCTCCGCCACTTAACTACACTTATTAACCCCTAATCTGCCGCCCCCAACGTCGCCGCTACTATAATAAATATATTAACCCCTAAACCTAAGTTTTACCCTAACCCCCCCTAATTTAAATATAATTTAAAATAATCTAAATAAAATTACTACAATTATATAAATAATTCCTATTTAAAACTAAATACTTACCTATAAATTAAACCCTAAGCTAGCTACAATATAACTAATAGTTACATTGTAGCTAGCTTAAGGTTTATTTTTATTTTACAGGCAAGTTTGCATTTATTTTAACTAGGTAGAATAGTTATTAAATAGTTATTAACTATTTAATAACTACATAGCTAAAATAAATACAAAAGTACCTGTAAAATAAATCCTAACCTAAATTACAATTACACCTAACACTACGCTATAATTAAATTAAGTTACTAAATTACCTACAATTAGCTACAATTAAATTAAATAAACTAAAGTACGAAAAAAAACCCACTAAATTACAGAAAAAAATAAAATAATTACAAGAATTTTAAACTAATTACACCTAATCTAATCCCCCTAATAAAATAAAAAAGCCCCCCAAAATAATAAAAATCCCTACCCTATACTAAATTACAAATAGTCCTTAAAAGGGCCTTTTGCGGGGCATTGCCCCAAAGTAATCAGCTCTTTTACCTGTAAAAAAAAAATACAATACCCCACCAACATTAAAACCCACCACCCACATACCCAACCCTACTCTAAAACCCACCCAATCCCCCCTTAATAAAACCTAACACTAACCCCTTGAAGATCACCCTACCGTGAGATGTCTTCACCCAGCCGGGCACAAGTGGTCCTCCAGATGGGCAGAAGTCTTCATCCGATCCAGGCAGAAGAGGACCTCCAGACGGCCAGAAGTCTTCATCCAGGTGGCATCTTGTATCTTCATCCATCCAGAGCGGAGAGGGTCCATCTTGAAGCCAGCCGACGCGGAGCATACATCCAGACCGACAGCTACACGACGAATGAAGGTTCCTTTAAATGACGTCATCCAAGATGGCGTCCCTTGAATTCCGGTTGGTTGATAGGATTCTATATCGGAATTAAGGTAGGAAAAATCCTATTGGCTGATGCAATCAGCCAATAGAATGCAAGTTCAATCCTATTGGCTGATTGGATCAATAGGATTTTTCCTACCTTAATTCCGATTGGCTGATAGAAGAATCAAATTAGTCAATAGGAATGCAAGGGACACCATATTTAAACACGTACCTTGAATTCACTATTCAGTGTACGGCGGTGATCGTACGAAGAGGATCCTCCACACTCCATGGCTCTGTGGTCGCCGGTCCTGCTCCACACTTATCTCCGCTCTGTGCCGGCTTGGTCCTGGATGAAGAAGGAAGTGGTCCCCACTTGGAAGAAGATGTCGGCAGCCTGGAAGAAGACTTCACCGCCTGGAACAGGACCTTCTCTGCCCGACTTCGACTGTACCTATTTGGGGGTTAGAGTTAGGATTTTTTTTTTTTGTTTTTTTTTTTTTTTAGATTAGGGATTTATTGGGCACTCTTAAAAGAGCTGAATGCCCTTTTAAGGGCAGTAGGCAATCCCCATACAAATGCCCCTTTAGGGGCAATGGGTAGTTTAGGATTTTTTAGTGTTAGGTCTTTTTATTTTGGGGGTTTGTTGGATGGTGGGTTTTACTGTTAGAGGCGGGACTTAGTATTTTTTAAGGTAAAAGAGTTGTTTAATTTAGGGCAATGCCCTACAAAAGGCCCTTTTAAGGGCTATTGGTAGTTTAGTTATAGATAAGGGGGGTTATTTAGGGGAGTATTTTCATAGGCATTAGGTTAAATTTTTTATTTTGGATAATTTTGTTTATTATCTTCTGTAATGTTAGACTTTTTTATTTTTGGTAATTTTAGATTAATTTATTTTCATTTAATCTTAGGTTTATTTTTCATAGTACTGTTAGGATTTTTTATTTTAATTGTAATTTAGCATTTTATTATTTTATGTAATTTGGTGTGAATTTAGTGGGGGTTCGGTTAGGGGGCTTAGTAATTAAATTAGTTATTTGTGTTGTGGGGGGATGGCGGATTAGGGGTTAATAGGTTAATTAGGGTACTTGCATTGTGGGGGTTTGGCGGATTAGGGGTTAATAGTTTTATTAGGATTATTGCATTGTGTGGGTTTGGCGGATAAGGAGTTAATAGATTTGTAAGGTTTGTTGCGATGTGGGCTAATTGCAGATTAGGGGTTAATCGTTTTAATAGGTACTTTGCAATGTGGGTTAATGGCGGATTAGGGGTTAATATATTTATTAGGTAGTTTGCAATGTTGGGGTTGAGGGATTTTGGGGTTAATACTTTTACTAGGTAGATTGCGATGTGGTTGAATGGCAGATTAGGGGTTAATAGTTTAAATAGGCATTTTGCGTTGTGGGGGGTTGTCAGTTTAGGGGTTAATACATTTATGATTAGTTGCGATGTGGGGGAATTGTGAATATAGGGGTTTTTACGTATTGGGTTTATTTTTGGGAGGCGGGTTGGACTTTTTTACGGGAGATTTGATATATATTTTTATTTTCTTAGGCGCCTGCAGTTTTTTAAAGTGCCTTAAATTACTGGTGACTCCAGAAATTTGTATTTACGCACATTTCTGGACATTGCTAGTTTATCTGACTTACGGCACTTTATGAACTGCCGGCGCCATATATGTGATACCCCGATGTGCGAGGTGAAATTACAGGCGGCGCGGGTTTCAGCAGTTACGCTGAAGCTTGCGCCACATATGTAATCTTTCCCCAGATTTGCATGATATCTTAATAAGAGCAAATAATCAGCTGATCAGTAACCATGGTCACTAACCTGCTCTCACCTACTTGCTGATTATTTCACCTGTGCTTTAGTTAAAATATCATGTTGTGTTGAGAATCTCTGCCCTAAAATAATCTGACTGTTTAGCTGCTTTCCATTTACTAATTAAATTAAAGAGATTTAAAGGGACAGTCTACACCAAAATTAATATTGTTTAAAAAGATAGGTAACTACTCCTTCCCCAGCTTTGCGCAACCAACATTGCTAGATTAATATACTTTATAACCTTTTTACCTCTAAATTTCTGCCTGTTTTTAAGCCACTAAATACAACCTCTTATCACATGCCTTTTAATCTGCTTTTCACAACAGTGGACTGCTAGCTCATGTGGGCCATATAGATAACATTGTGCTAATGCCAGTGGGTTATGGCAGACCCTGCACTAATTGGCTAAAATACAAGTCAATAGATAATAAATAAAAAGTCATGTGATCAGGGGGTTGTCAGAAGATGCTTAGATACAAGGTAAATCACAGAGGTAAAAAGTGTACTAATATAACCATGTTGGTTATGCAAAACTGGGGAATGGGTAATAAAGTCATTATTTATCGTTTTAAACTATAACAATTTTGGAGTAGACTGTCCCTTTAAGCATTTTTTACAGATTGGACACTGGGGTAATGTGTTCACAAATAATCTTTATAAGCAAATTATTACCCCTATCTATTTTACTTTTACTATCAACGGCAAGTTTATCAGTTATCTGTCAATCTGTTCACTGAAGTTTTAAATCTGCATGAATTAGCAATTGTTAAAACATTTTTTTTACTAATGTTCAATCAAATTTTAAAAAAGTGTCTGCTATCTGCACTGGAAATGAAGTAATGTATAATTTTATAGTCTTAATGCTATCTATAAACATTTTTCTGTTTTACAGTGCACACACAAATATCATCATACTTCAAAATGATGAAACACGAAATGTCTGGGTTTTCAGAGGACATAGTTTGTTAATTTTCACTCCTGTTATATGATCACATAGCCTCAGCCTGTCACAGTTCCTCATCAAGGAGTCTGAATCTGCTGCTTGCAATGCATTCTGGGTCGCTTCTTTGACCTCACACAGGGTGGGAAATACAGAGTTTTTTCCCATGACAGTGCTCTGGAATTCTGTGACCAGAACACTCTGTGGAAACTGAAATTTAGATAAAAAAAAACTAATCAGAAACAGTCTGTGCCAGATGCAAGTTAATTTATTGTTTACAAACATAATCAGAATCCTAGAGTCACTCTGTATCGAGCCAGTGCATAACTTTGTATAGAGCTGAAGTATCTAAGGGCCTGTGTGGATTGTACCTGCTGGTCTGTTACTTATATTTGTTGTACCAGCAGCTCTGCTATCTGCCTATTGTAACTACTGATCTGTTTCCTGCCTATTGTACCTTCTGGTCTGTCACCTATCTGTTGTACCAGAAGTCTGCTATCTGCCTATTGTAACTACAAATCTGTTTTCTGCCTATTGTACCTGCTGGTCTGTCACCTATCTGTTGTACCAGAAGTTGGTTATCTGCCTATTGTAACTACTGATCTGTTTCCTGTCTTTTGTACCTTCTGGTGTGTCATCTATCTGTTGTACCAGCAGGTCTGCTATCTGCCTATTATAACTACTGATCTGTTTACTGCCTATTGTACCTTCTGGTCTGTCACCTATCTGTTGTACCAGTAGATCTGTTATCTGCCTATTGTAACTACTGATCTGTATCCTGCCTATTGTACCTTCTGGTCTGTCACCTATCTGTTGTACCAGTAGGTCTGCTATCTGTCTATTGTAATTACTGTTCTGTTTACTGCCTACTGTACCTGCTGGTCTGTCACGTATCTGTTGTAACAGCAGGTTTGCTATCTGCCTATTGTACCTGCTGACCTGTTTCCTGCCTATTGTACCTTCTGGTCTGTCACCTATGCGTTGTACCAGCAGGTTTGCTATCTGCCTATTGTAACTACTTACATTTTTCATACCTATTGTACCTTCTGGACTGTCACCTATCTATTGTACCAGCAGGTTTCTATCTGCCTATTGTAACTACTGACTTTTTTCCTACATATCGTACCTTCTGGTCTGTCACCTATCTATTGTACCAGCAGGTTTACTAACTGCCTTTTGTAACTACTGACCTGTTTCCTGCCTATTGTACCTTCTGGTCTGTTGCCTATTTATTGTACCTGCTAGCCTGTCACCTATTATACATGGAAGTGAGCATATATCTGTACTTTGTACCTGCTGGTCTGTTACCATCCTATTGTATTTCATGGTTTTTTATCTCCCTATGGTCCATGATGATTTGCTACTTGCCTATAGTGGTGTTTTACCTCCCTATTGTACGTACGAATCTGTTACCTGCTGGTCTGCTATCTTCCTGTTGTAGCTATTGGTCTGTCATTTGCCTAAAACATCTGATGGTCTTTTACTTGCCTAAAGTATCTGCTGTTCTGTTGCCCAACTACAGTATATGCTGGTCTGCTTCCTGCCTACAGTATCTGCTGGTCTGCTACCTGCCTATAGTATCTTCTGGTCTTTTACCTGCAAACAGTATCTGCTGGTCTGTTCCCTGCCTACAGTATCTGCTGGTCTTTTATCTGCCTACAGTATCTGCTGGTCTTTTCCAAGCCTATAGTATCTGCTGGTCTGCTACCTGCCTACAATATCTGCTGGTCATTTACCTGCCTAAAGTATCTGCTGGTCTGCTACCTGCCTACAGTATCTGCTGGTCTGTTCCCTGCCTGCAGTATCTGCTGTTTTTTTACCTGCCTACAGTATCTGCTGGTCTGCTACCTGCCTACTGTATCTGCTGGTCTGCTACCTGCCTACAGTATCTGCTGGTCTGCTAGCTGCCTACAGTATCTGCTGCTCTGCTACCTGCCTACAGTATCTGCTTGTCTGCTACCTGCCTACAGTATCTGCTGGTCTGCTACCTGCTTACAGTATCTTCTTGTCTTTCCCTGCCTACAGTATCTGTTGGTCTGCTACCTACAGTATCTGCTTGTCTGCTACCGACCTACAGTATCTGCTGGTCTGCTATCTGCCTACAGTATCTGCGGATCTGTTCCATGTCTACAGTATTTGCTGGTCTTTTACCTGCCTACAGTATCTGCTGGTCTGCTACCTGCCTACAGTATCTGCTGGTCTTTTACCTGCCTACAATATCTGCTGGTCTGCTACCTGCCTACAATATCTGCTGGTCTGCTACCTGCCTACAGTATCTGATGGTCTTTTGCATGCCTACAGTATCTGCTGGTCTGCTACCTGCCTACAATATCTGCTGGTCTGCTACCTGCCTACAATATCTGCTGGTCTTTTACCTGCCTACAGTATCTGCTGGTCTGCTACCTGCCTACAGTATCTGCTGGTCTTTTACCTGCCTACAGTATCTGCTGGTCTGTTACCTGCCTACAATATTGGCTGGTCTGCTACCTGCCTACAGTATCTGCTGGTCTTTTACCTGCCTTCAGTATCTGTTGAATTGTTTCCTGCCTAAAGAATCTGCTAGTTTTTTTACCTGCCTACAGTATCTGCTGGTCTGTTCCCTGCCTACAGTATCTGCTGGTCCATTACCTCACTAATTTACCTACTGGTCTGTTGCATGTCTATAATACCTGCTAGTCTATTACCTCCCTATTGTACCTACTGGTCTGTTACCTATATATACCTACTAGTTTGTTACCTGCCTATAGTACCTTCTGTTTTTACCTGCCTATTGTAACTGCTGGTGAATTACCTGCCTTCTTTCTACCTGTTGGTCTGTTACCTGCCTATAGTAACTTCTGAAATGTTATCTCATTATTTTATTTGTTGGTCTGTTACCTTCATATAGTACCTTATTTTCTATTAGCTCTCTATAGTACCTTCTGGTCTGTTACCTGCCTATAGAACACACTGGTCTGTTTACTATTCAGCATCATTTCACTACTATAAGGATATTTTCTTGATAACAGGAAATAAGAAAGATCATAGATGCCTCGTGAACAAAATTCAGCACGTAACCCATCTGCTGCCAGAGGTGTGTTGAATACATACAATCAGCAGTGTAACTATAAAAAAAAATTCTCTCCATTTTTATGTGTCCGTCTTATTTTGAAAGTTACTGAAAATTCAACAGGAAACAAATGATTAGCACAAAATCTAAGAAAGAAAACTGATAAAAGCAAATACATAACCTAGTAGCACAATGCCTGTAAGCTGATGACTCAATCAGGCACATAAAAGTAACAACATTTACCTATGTACCTGTGTTTATGTGGTTTTAAAGTGCAGTCATATAAAAGTTTCCACATAAAACAATCACGAATGTTAATCATTCACATATAAATAAGTAAACACTGCACATGTTGTCTATATTTGGATCTACCGGAAATGATTTTATAAATATTTTTTAGGCATTGGCAATATTGGTTGTTTTTAGGGAACATAAAATGCAATACTATTATTAACACATCAACGTTCATATTTTATTTTTTTAAATCATAAAAACAGCTAGATTACGAGTTTTGCATTAGGAGCTGTGCGGTGCTAATGAGCAGTTTTTTCTCACCGCTCACTTACCTGCAGCACTGGTATTACAGGTTTTTACAAACCCGGCGTCAACAGGCAAGAAGTGAGCGTAGAGAAAAATTGTGCTCCTTACCGCACTCCAATACCAGCACTGCTTAAGTCAGCGGTGAGCTGGTCGTACCTGCTCGTGCACGATTTCCCCATAGACATCAATGGGGAGAGCCGGCTGAAAAAAAAGTCTAACACCTGCCAAAAAGCAGCATAAAACTCAGTAACGCAGCCCCATTGATTCCTATGGGGAAACATATTTTATGCTTACACCTAACACCCTAACATCAACCCCGAGTCTAAACACCTCTAATCTTACACTTATTAACCCCTAATCTGCTGCCCCCGACATCACCGACACCTGCATTATATTTATTAACCCCTAATCTGCCACTCCGGACATCGCCGCCACCTACATTATACTTATTAACCCCTAATCTGCTGCCCCCAACATCGCCGACACCTACATTATATTTATTAACCCCTAATCTGCCGCCCCAATGTCGCTGCAACCTACCTACACTTATTAACCCCTAATCTGCCTCCCCCAACGTCGCCACCACTATATTAAATTTATTAACCCCTAAACCTAAGTCTAACCCTAACACCCACTAATTGAAATATAATTTAAATAAATCTAAATAAAATTACTATCATTAACTATATTATTCCTATTTAAAACTAAATACTTACCTATAAAATAAGCCCTAAAATAGCTACAATATAACTAATAGTTACATTGTAGCTAGCTTAGGCTTTATTTTTATTTTACACGCAAGTTTGTATTTATTTTAACTAGGTAGGATAGTTATTAAATAGTTAATAACTACCTAGCTAAAATAAATACAAATTTACCTGTAAAATAAAACCTAACCTAAGTTACAATAACACCTAACACTACACTATAATTAAATAAATTCCCTAAATTAAATACAATTAAATAAATTAAATTAAATTAGCTAAATCACAAAAAAACACTAAATTACAGAAAATAAAAAACAAATTACAGATCTTTAAACTAATTACACCTAATCTAATAGCCCTATCAAAATAAAAAAAGCCTACCCAAAATAAAAAAAACCCTAGCCTAAACTAAACTACCAATAGCCCTTAAAAGGGCCTTTTGCGGGGCATTGCCCCAAAGAAATCAGCTCTTTTTCCTTTAAAAAAAAATACAAACACCTCCCCAACAGTAAAACCCACCACCCACACAACCAATCCCCCAAATAAAATACTAACTAAAAAAAACGAAGCTCCCCATTGACGTGAAAAGGGCATTTGGATGGGCATTGCCCTTTAAAGGGCATTTAGCTCTATTGCGGCCCAAAGTCCATAATCTAAAAAATAAACCCACCCAATACACCCTTAAAAAAATCCTAACACTATCCCCCGAAGATTCACTTACCGGGAGAAGTCTTCATCCAAGCGGCAAGATGTCCTCAAATGAAGCCGGCAGAAGTGGTCCTCCAGACGGGCAGAAGTGGTCCTCCAGACGGGCAGAAGTGTTCATCCAGGTGGCATCTTCTATCTTCATCCTTCTGGCATGGAGCGGGTCCATCTTCAAGACATCCGACGCGGAGCATCCTCTTCAAACTATGTCTTCTTCGTAATGAATATCACTTTAAGTGACGTCATCCAAGATGACGTCCCTTAGATTCTGATTCGCTGATAGAATTCTATCAGCCAATCGGATTGAGCTGGCATTCTATTGACTGTTCCAATCAGCCAATAGAATGCAAGCTCAATCCTATTGGCTGATTGGATCAGCCAATAGGATTGAAGTTCAATCCTATTGGCTGATTGCATCAGCCAATAGGATTTTTTCTACCTTAATTCCGATTGGCTGATAGAATTCTATCAGCCAATCGGAATCTAAGGGACGCCATCTTGGATGACATCACTTAAAGTGATATTCATTATGAAGAATCCATTATTTGAAGAGGATTCTCCGCATCAGATGTCTTGAGCCGGAAGAATGAAGATAGAAGATGCCGTCTGGATGAAGATTTCTGCCTGTCTGGAGGACCACTTCTGCCCGTCTGGAGGACCACTTCTGCTGGCTTCGTTGAGGACATCTTGTCACTTGGATGAAGACTTCTCCCGGTAAAGTGAATCTTCGGGAGTTAGTGTTAGGATTTTTTTAAGGGTGTATTGGGTTGGTTTATTTTTTAGATTAGGGACTTTGGGCTGCATTAGAGATAAATGCTCTTTTAAGGGCAATGCCCATCCAAATGCCCTTTTCACGGCAATGGGGAGCTTAGGTTTTTTTAGTTAGTATTTTATTTGGGGGGTTGGTTGTGTGGGTGGTGGGTTTTACTGTTGGGGGTTGTGTTTGTATTTTTTTTTTACAGGAAAAAGAGCTGATTTCTTTGGGGCAATGCCCCGCAAAAGGCCCTTTTAAGGGCTATTGGTAGTTTAGTTTAGGCTAGGGTTTTTTTTTATTTTGGGGAGGCTTTTTTATTTTGATAGGGCTATTAGATTATGTGTAATTAGTTTAAAGATCTGTAATTTGTTTTTTATTTTCTGTAAGTTAGTGTTTTGTTTTTTTTGTGATTCAGCTAATTTAATTTAATTTATTTAATTGTATTTAATTTTCGTTTTTGCGAGGTGGGAGTGCGGCGGTTTAGGGGTTCATATGTTTATTATAGTGGCGGAAATGTCCGGAGCACCAGATTAGGGGTTAATATTTTTATTATAGTGTTTGCAATGCGTGAGGGCCTCGGTTTAGGGGTTAATAGGTAGTTTATGGGTGTTAGTGTACTTTTTAGCATTTTAGTTATGAGTTTTATGCTACGGAGTTGTAGTGTAAAACTCATAACTACTGACTTTAGAATGCGTTAGGGATCTTGGAGGTAGAGGGTGTACTGCTCACCTTTTGGCCGCCCAGGACAGACTCGTAATACTGGCGCTATGGAAGTCCCATAGAAAAAAGGCTTCACAAAGTTTACGTAAGTCGGTTTGCGGTAAGGCCAAAAAAGTGTGCAGTGCCCCTAAACCTGCAAGACTCGTAATAGCAGCAGGCATAAAAAAACAGCATTAGGACCTGTTAACGCTGCTTTTTTACCTTAACGCACAACTTGTAATCTAGCCGATAGTTTTGATCATGATTGATAAGAAATAATAAAGGCCTATTAAAGGAAAGTGCAACACAAAATGTTGTTTCATGATTCAGACAGAGGATACAATTTTAAACAACTTTTTAATTTACTTTGATTATCTAATGTGCTTCATTCTCTTGGTATTATTTGTTGAAGAAGCATCAATGCACTACTGGTAGCTAGCTGAACAGATCTGGTGAGTCAATAACATGATACCCAATGTGATCAGCTATCTCCCAGTAGTGCATTGTTACTCCTTCTAATAAAGATACCAAGATCATGGATATATATATATATACAGGTATGTGTGTGTATGTGCATGTGTATATATATATATATATCCATGATCTTGCTATCTATATTAGAAGGAATAACAATGCACTACTGGGAGATAGCTGATCACATTGGGTGAACCAATGACAAGAGGCATATATGTGCAGAGACTTATCAGCAGCTAGGTCCCAGTAGTGCATTGCTGCTCCTAAGCCTACCTAGTTATGCTTTTCAACAAATGCTACCATATGAACATAGGCCTAGATTTGGAGTTTTGTCGGTAAGGACCCACGTAGCTAACGCCGGCTTTTTTCTGGCCGCACCATAAAAATAACTCTGGTATTGAGAGTCCACAAAAAGGCTGCGTTAGGCTCCAAAAAAGGAGCGTAGAGCATTTTTAACGCAGCTTCAACTCTCGATACCAGAGTTGCTTACGCAAGCGGCCAGCCTCAAAAATGTGCTCGTGCACGATTCCCCCATAGAAAACAATGGGGCTGTTTGAGCTGAAAAAAAACCTAACACCTGCAAAAAAGCCGCGTTCAGCTCCTAACGCAGCCCCATTGTTTGCTATGGGGAAACACTTCCTACGTCTGCACCTAACACCCTAACATGTACCCCGAGTCTAAACACCCCTAACCTTACACTTATTAACCCCTATTCTGCCGCCCCCGCTATCGCTGACCCCTGCATATTATTTTGAACCCCTAATCTGCCGCTCCGTAAACCGCCGCTACTTACATTATCCCTATGTACCCCTAATCTGCTGCCCCTAACACCGCCGACCCCTATATTATATTTATTAACCCCTAATCTGACCCCCACAACGTCGCCTCCACCTGCCTACACTTATTAACCCCTAATCTGCCGAGCGGACCTGAGCGCTACTATAATAAAGTTATTAACCCCTAATCCGCCTCACTAACCCTATAATAAATAGTATTAACCCCTAATCTGCCCTCCCTAACATCGCCGACACCTAACTTCAATTATTAACCCCTAATCTGCCGACCGGAGCTCACCGCTATTCTAATAAATGTATTAACCCCTAAATCTAAGTCTAACCCTAACACTAACACCCCCCTAAATTAAATATAATTTTAATCTAACGAAATTAATTAACTCTTATTAAATAAATTATTCCTATTTAAAGCTAAATACTTACCTGTAAAATAAATCCTAATATAGCTACAATATAAATTATAATTACATTGTAGCTATTTTAGGATTAATATTTATTTTACAGGCAACTTTGTAATTATTTTAACCAGGTACAATAGCTATTAAATAGTTAAGAACTATTTAATAGTTACCTAGTTAAAATAATTACAAAATTACCTGTAAAATAAATCCTAACCTAAGTTACAATTAAACCTAACACTATACTATCATTAAATTAATTAACCCCTTAATGACCGGACCATTTTTCAATTTTCTTACCCTTAATGACAATGGCTATTTTTACATTTCTGCAGTGTTTGTGTTTAGCTGTAATTTCCCTCTTACTCATTTACTGTACCCACACATATTATATACCGTTTTTCTCGCCATTAAATGGACTTTCTAAAGATACCATTATTTTCATCATGTCTTATAATTTACTAAAAAAATAATAATAAAATATGAGGAAAAAATGGAAAAAAACACACTTTTTCTAACTTTGACCCCCAAAATATGTTACACATCTACAATCACCAAGAAACACCCATGCTAATTAGTTTCTAAATTTTGTCCTGAGTTTAGAAATACCCAATGTTTACATGTTCTTTGCTTTTTTTGCAAGTTATAGGGCCATAAATACAAGTAGCACTTTGCTATTTCAAAACCACTTTTTTTCAAAATTAGCGCTAGTTACATTGGAACACTAATATCTTTCAGGAATCCCTGAATATCCATTGACATGTATATATTTTTTTTTAGAAGACAACCCAAAGTATTGATCTAGGCCCATTTTGGTATATTTCATGCCACCATTTCACTGCCAAATGCGAGCAAAAAAAAAAAAAGTTAACTTTTTCACAAAATTTGTCACAAACTTTAGGTTTCCCACTGAAATTATTTACAAACAGCTTCTGCAATTATGGCACAAATGGTTGTAAATGCTTCTCTGGGATCCCCTTTTTTCAGAAATAGCAGACTTATATGGCTTTTGGGTTGCTTTTTGGTAATTAGAAGGCCGCTAAATGCCGCTGTGCCCCACACGTGTTTTATGCCCAGGAGTGAAGGGGTTAATTAGGGAGCTTGTAGGGAGCTTGTAGGGTTAATTTTAGCTTTAGTGTAGTGTAGTAGACAACCCCAAGTATTTATCTAGGCCCATTTTGGTATATTTTATGCCACCATTTCACCGCCAAATGCGAGCAAATAAAAAAAAAAACCTAACATTTTTCACAATTTTAGGTTTCTCACTGAAATTATTTACAAACAGCTTGTGCAATTATGGCAGAAATTGTTGTAAAAGCTTCTCTGGGATCCCTTTTGTTCAGAAATAGCAGACTTATATGGCTTTGGCGTTGCTTTTTGGTAATTAGAAGGCTGCTAAATGCTGCTGCGCACCACACGTTAATTATGCCCAGCAGTGAAGGGGTTAAATTAGGTAGCTTGTAGGGAGCTTGCAGGGTTAATTTTAGAGATCAGCCTCCCACCTGACACATCCCACCCCCTGATCCCTCCCAAACAGCTCTCTTCCCTCCCCCACCCCACAATTGTTCCCGCCATCTTAAGTACTGGCAGAAAGTCTGCCAGTACTAAATAAAAGAGTTTTTTTTTTTTTTAAATAAAAATAATAAAGTATTTTAGCTGTGATGGACCCCTGCCTTAGCCCCAACCTCCCTGATCCCCCCTCCAGCTCTCTAACCCTCTCCCCTACCTAATTACCACCATCTTGGGTACTGGCAGCTTTCTGCCAGTACCCAGTTTGGCCCCAAAAACCCCCCAAAAAGTATTTTTATTTTATTTTTACTTAAAAAAAACTATTTCTGTAGTGTAGCAGCCCCCCACAATACCCCCACCCCCCCAGATCCTTTTATATTTTTTTTTTTTTTAAAAAATCCCTTTTTTCCCCCTTTCTGCCCTCATTCATTGGTGTCAGTGTGGCTAATGGGTGCACACGCGCACGTGCATGCTCACGTGCACACGCGCGCATCGTGCACACGCGCGCATCGTGCACGCGCGCGCACCCTCACACCCGGCACTATCGCTACCGGTGCAGAGAGGGCCACAGAGTGGCTCTCTCTGCATCGGGGGCTTGTAAAATGGTATTGCAGGATGCCTCCATATCGAGGCATCACTGCAATACCCTCAGAGCTGCTGGAAGCATTTGTGATCGCTTCCAGCACTCTGTTAGACAACTGACGTACCAGGTACGTCCATTGTCATTAACTGCTTGTTAATGCATGACGTACCTGGTACGTCAGTTGTCATTAAGGGGTTAAATAAAATACCTACAATTACCTACAACTAAACCTAACACTACACTATCAATAAATAAATTAAATACAATTCCTACAAATAACTACAATGAAATAAACTAACTAAAGTACAAAAAATAAAAAAGAACTAAGTTACAAAAAATAAAAAAATATTTACAAACATAAGAAAAATATTACAACAATTTTAAACTAATTACACCTACTCTAAGCCCCCTAATAAAATAACAAAGACCCCCAAAATAAAAAATGCCCTACCCTATTCTAAATTACTAAAGTTCAAAGCTCTTTTACCTTACCAGCCCTGAACAGGGCCCTTTGCGGGGCATGCCCCAAGAAGTTCAGCTCTTTTGCCTGTAAAAAAAAACATACAATACCCCCCCAACATTACAACCCACCACCCACATACCCCTAATCTAACCCAAACCCCCTTAAATAAACCTAACACTAAGCCCCTGAAGATCTTCCTACCTTGTCTTCACCATACCAGGTTCACCGATCGGTCCAGAAGAGCTCCTCCGATGTCCTGATCCAAGCCCAAGCGGGGGGCTGAAGAGGTCCATGATCCGGCTGAAGTCATCATCCAAGCGGGAGCTGAAGAGGTCCATGATCCGGCTGAAGTCTTCATCCAAGCGGGGCAGAAGAGGTCTTCCATCCGATTGAAGTCTTCATCCAAGCGGGATCTTCTATTGTCATCCATCCGGAGCGGAGCGGCAGGATCCTGAAGACCTCCGACGCGGAACATCCATCCTGGCCGACGACTGAACGACGAATGACGGTTCCTTTAAATGACGTCATCCAAGATGGCGTCCCTCGAATTCCGATTGGCTGATAGGATTCTATCAGCCAATCGGAATTAAGGTAGGAATATTCTGATTGGCTGAAATCAGCCAATCAGAATCAAGTTCAATCCGATTGGATGATTGGATCAGCCAATCGGATTGAACTTGATTCTGATTGGCTGATTCCATCAGCCAATCAGAATATTCCTACCTTAATTCCGATTGGCTGATAGAATCCTATCAGCCAATCGGAATTCGAGGGACGCCATCTTGGATGACGTCATTTAAAGGAACCGTCATTCGTCGTTCAGTCGTCGGCCAGGATGGATGTTCCGCGTCGGAGGTCTTCAGGATCCTGCCGCTCCGTTCCGGATGGATGACCATAGAAGATCCCGCTTGGATGAAGACTTCAATCGGATGGAAGACCTCTTCTGCCCCGCTTGGATGAAGACTTCAGCTGGATCATGGACCTCTTCAGCCCCCCGCTTGGGCTTGGATCAGGACATCGGAGGAGCTCTTCTGGATCGATCGGTGAACCTGGTATTGTGAAGATAAGGTAGGAAGATCTTCAGGGGCTTAGTGTTAGGTTTATTTAAGGGGGGTTTGGGTTAGATTAGGGGTATGTGGGTTGTGGGTTGTAATGTTGGGGGGGGGTATTGTATGTTTTTTTTACAGGCAAAAGAGCTGAACTTCTTGGGGCATGCCCCGCAAAGGGCCCTGTTCAGGGCTGGTAAGGTAAAAGAGCTTTGAACTTTAGTAATTTAGAATAGGGTAGGGCATTTTTTTTATTTTGGGGGGCTTTGTTATTTTATTAGGGGGCTTAGAGTAGGTGTAATTAGTTTAAAATTGTTGTAATATTTTTCTTATGTTTGTAAATATTTTTTTATTTTTTTGTAACTTAGTTCTTTTTTATTTTTTGTACTTTAGATAGTTTATTTCATTGTAGTTATTTGTAGGTATTGTATTTAATTAATTTATTGATAGTGTAGTGTTAGGTTTAATTGTAGATAATTATAGGTAGTTTATTTAATTAATTTATTGATAGTGTAGTGTTAGGTTTAATTGTAACTTAGGTTAGGATTTATTTTACAGGTAATTTTGTAATTATTTTAACTATTTTAGCTATTAAATAGTTCTTAACTATTTAATAGCTATTGTACCTGGTTAAAATAAATACAAAGTTACCTGTAAAATAAATATAAATCCTAAAATAGCTACAATATAATTATAATTTATATTGTAGCTATATTAGGATTTATTTTACAGGTAAGTATTTAGCTTTAAATAGGAATCATTTATTTAAGAAGAGTTAATTAATTTCGTTAGATTAAAATTATATTTAATTTAGGGGGGTGTTAGTGTTAGGGTTAGACTTAGCTTTATGGGTTAATACATTTATTAGAATAGCGGTGAGCTCCAGTCGGCAGATTAGGGGTTAATAATTGAAGTTAGGTGTTGGCGATGTTAGGGAGGGCAGATTAGGGGTTAATACTATTTATTATAGGGTTAGTGTGGCGGATTAGGGGTTAATAACTTTATAATAATAGCGGTGCGGTCCGCTCGGCAGATTAGGGGTTAATAAGTGTAGGCAGGTGGAGGCGACGTTGAGGGGGGCAGATTAGGGGTTAATAAATATAATATAGGGGTCGGCGGTGTTAGGGGCAGCAGATTAGGGGTACATAAGTATAACGTAGGTGGCGGCGCTTTGCGGTCGGCAGATTAGGGGTTAATTATTGTAGGTAGCTGGCTGCGACGTTGTGAGGGGCAGGTTAGGGGTTAATAAATATAATACAGGGGTCGGCGGTGTTAGGGGCAGCAGATTAGGGGTACATAAGTATAACGTAGGTGGCGGTCGGCAGATTAGGGGTTAAAAAAATTTAATCGAGTGGCGGTGATGTGGGGGGACCTCGGTTTAGGGGTACATAGGTAGTTTATGGGTGTTAGTGTACTTTAGAGTATAGTAGTTAAGAGCTTTATGAACCGGCGTTAGCCCAGAAAGCTCTTAACTACTGACTTTTTTCCTGCGGCTGGAGTTTTGTCGTTAGATGTCTAACGCTCACTTCAGCCACGACTCTAAATACCGGAGTTAGAAAGATCCCATTGAAAAGATAGGATACGCAATTTACGTAAGGGGATCTGCGGTATGGAAAAGTCGCGGCTGAAAAGTGAGCGTTAGACCCTATTTTGAGTGACTCCAAATACCGGAGGTAGCCTAAAACCAGCGTTAGGAGCCTCTAACGCTGGTTTTCACGGCTAACGCCAAACTCCAAATCTAGGCCTAAGAAAATTAGATAATATAAGTAAATTGGAACATTGTTTATAACTGTTTTCTCTATCTGAATCCTGAAAAATAAAACATAACCTTTCCTCTAAAGCATAATATACCTCATGCTATTGCACCTCCATATTAAAGGCAATTTCACTTTCTTAGCTCAAAGTACACACCCATTTAACATTACCATCATATTAGATAAAGAGGCAAAAGTTTTCAGTGCTACGAAATTTTGCAGCGCTATTCAAATAAATTATAATCAGCTAGATTACGAGTTTTGCGTTATGAGTGAAAAAGCATTGTTATGCTTCATAACGATGCTTTTTCTCTAACGCCGCTATTGCAAGTCTTGTCAGAATAGCTGCACTGCAAACCTTTTTGGCCGTCACGCAACGTCACTCAGTACCGTACTTTTAAAAAAGTCCTTTTTCAATGGGACTTTCATAGCGCCAGTATTACAAGTTTTGCTGTGAGGCCAAAAAGTGAGCGGTACAGCCTAAAATGACAAGATCTGTACCGCCATCTAAAGTCAGTAGTTATGAGTTTTATGCTACAAAGCTGTACCATAAAACTCATAACTAAACTGTCACAAAGTATACTAGCACCCATAAACTACCTATTAACCCCTAAACCAAGGTCGTCCCGCATCGCAAATACTAAAATAAAAATATTAACCCGTAATCTGCCGCTCCGGGCATCGCCGCCACTTAAAAAAATATATTAACCCCTATTCCACTGCATCCCGACATCGTCATCACTATAATAAACCTATTAACCCCTAAACCACCGCACTCCCGCATCGTAAACACTATTTAAAGATTATTACCCTAATCTGCCATCTGCCAACCCCGCCGCTATAATAAACCTATTAACCACTAAACCGCAAGCCCCCCACAACGAAATATACTAAAATAAACTATTAACCCCTAAACCTCTGACCTCCCACATCACTACATAAATATAAACCTAACCCTAACCCTAACATAACCCTAACAAATATAATTAAAATAAATCTAAATAAAACTTAAAATTATTACCTAAATAATTCCTATTTAAAAATAAATACTTACCTATAAAATAAAACCTAAGCTAGCTACAAAATAACTAATATTATATTGTAGCTTGCTTAGGTTTTATTTTTATTTGACAGGTAAGTTTGTATTTATTTTAACTTGGTAGACTAGTTAGTAAATAGTTATTAACTATTTACTAACTACCTAGTTAAAATAAATACAAATGTACCTGTAAAATAAAACCTAACCTGTCACACTAAAACCTAACATTACAATAAAGTAAAATAAATTAATAAAATACAATTATCTAAATTACAAAAAAAAAAACACTAAATTACACAAAATAAAAAACTAAATTATCAAAAATAAAAACAAATTACTCCTAATCTATCCCTATCAAAATAAAAAAGCCCACCCAAAATAAAAAAAAACCTAGCCTACACTAAACTGTCAATGGCCCTTAAAATCCAGGCTGCTGAAGTCTTCATCCAAGCGGGCAGAAGTCCTCATCGAAGCCGGCAGACGTCTTCATCCAAGCGGGCAGAAGTCTTCATCCAGACGGCATCTTCTATCTTCATCCATCCGGCGAGGAGCGGGTCCATCTTCAAGACATCCAGCGCGGAGCATCCTCTTCTTCCCATTGCTGCTGTAGAATGAAGTTTCCCTTTAAGTGATGTCATCCAAGATGGCGTACCTTACATTCTGATTGGCTGATAGAATTATATCTGCCAATAGGAATTAAAGGTGAAAAATCCTATTGGCTGTTGCAATCAGCCAATAGGATTGAACTCAAATCCTTTTGGCTGAATGGAATAGCCAATAGAATGCAAGCTCAATCCTATTGGCTGATTGGATGAGCCAATAGGATGAAAGCTCAATCCTATTGGCTGATTGCAACAGACAATTGGATTTTCTTACCTTTAATTCCTATTGGCTGATAAAATTCTATCAGCCAATGGGAATGTAAGGGACGCCATCTTGGATGACGTCACTTAAAGGGAAACTTCATTCTACAGCAGCGATCGGAAGAAGAGGATGCTCCATGCCGCATGTCTTGAAGATGGACCCACTCCGGATGTATGAAGATAAAAGATGCCGTCTGGATGAAGACTTCTGCCCGCTTGGATGAAGACTTCTGCCCGCTTGGATGAGGACTTCTGCCTGCTTGGATGAAGACTTCTGCCACCTGGATGAGGATGGATGTCCGTATTTCGAAAACTGTAAGTGGATCGTCGGGGGTTAGTGTTAGTTTTTTTTAAGGGTTTATTGGGTGGGTTTTATTTTTAGCTTAGGGGTTGGGCAATGTAAAAGAGCTAAATGCACTTTTAAGGGCAATGCCCATCCAAATGCCCTTTTCAGGGCAATGGTTAGCTTAGGTTTATTTAGATAGGTTTTTTTTATTTGGGGGGTTTGGTTGGATGGGTGGTGGGTTTTACTGTTGGGGGTGTTTAACAGGTAAAAGAGCTGATTTATTTCGGTCAATGCCCCGCAAAAGGCTCTTTTAAGGGCCATTGGCAGTTTAGTGTAGGCTAGGGTTTGTTTTATTTTGGGTGGGCTTTTTTATTTTGATAGGGCTATTAGATTAGAAGTAATTCGTTTTGTATTTTGTGTAATTTAGTGTTTATTTGTAATTTAGATAATTGTATTTTATTAATTTAATTTATTTTATTTTATTGTAAAGTTAGGTTTTAGTGTAAGGCAGGTAAATTTGTATTTATTATAACTAGGTAGTTAGTAAATAGTTAATAACTAACTAGTCTACCTAGTTAAAATAAATACAAACTTACCTGTGAAATAAAATTAAAACCTAAGATAGCTACAATATAACTATTAGTTATATTGTAGCTAGCTTAGGTTTTTCATTACAGGTAAGTATTTAGTTTTAAATAGGAATTAATTAGGTAATAATTGTAAGTTTAATTTAGATTTATTTTAATTATATTTAAGTTAGAGGGTAAGATTTAGGCTTAGGGTTACGTTAGGGTTAGGGTTATGCTTAGGATTAGGGTTACGTTAGGGTTAGGTTTAGGGGTTAATATATTTATTTAGTGTTAGTGATGTGGGAGGTCAGAGGTTTAGGGGTTAATAACTTTAGTATAGTGGCGGCGACATTGTGGGCGGCAGATTAGGGGTTAATAACTGTAATGTAGGTGGCGGCCATATCGGGAGCGGAAGATTAGGGGTTAATAGTTTTATTTAGGTTGCGGTGATGTTAGGGGCAGCAGATTAGGGGTTAATAATATTATGTAGGTTGCGACAATCTTAGGGGCAGGAGATTAGGGGTTAATAACTGTATGTAGATGACAGCGATATCAGGGGCGGCAGATTAGGGGTTAATAACTGTAATGTAGGTGGCAGCGATGTTAGGGTCGGCAGATTAGGGGTGTTTAGACGTGTTTTTTTATGTTAGGGTGATAGGTTTGAACGAAACTTTTGCTTTCCCCATAGACATCAATGGGGCTGCGTTATGGATCTTTTGTTTCCGCGATCGCAGGTGTTAGGCTTTTTTATTTCCGACTCTCCCCATTGATGTCTATGGAGAAATCGTGCACAAGCACATCAAAACGCTGCTTGTATTTGGATGAGGTATGGAGCTCAACGCAACCATATCGCCCCGCGCAAGCCAGGTTTTACAAAACCTGTAATAGCAGTGCTATAGGGAGGTTAAATACCGCCGCTTTTGTGGCGGTCGTTAATTTCCCTATAGCGCTCAAAACTCGTAATCTAGCTGTATGATAATAAAAAAATAATATTATAAAAATCTATATGCGGGACTATTTGCCTCCCCTTGCATGTTAAAAATGACCATGTAAGAAGACCATTTATCTCCCAAACCTCCCCTGGCATGTTTTATTCAAAGGAGCCTGTGTTAATGACGAAATATGTCAGTGGAGGGTTGAGAGATAAATGGACTCCTTACAAAGTAATTTTTAACTTGCAAGGGGAAACGTTAGTTGCTCGCATAGATTTATATAAAACAACTTTTGCCTCTTTATCTAATATGATGGTAATGTTAAATGGGTGTGTACTTTGAGCTAATAAAGTGAAATTGCATTTAACATAGAGGTGAAATAGCATGAGGTATATTATGCTTTAGAGGAAAGGTTATGTTTTATTTTAACCTTTGTCTATATACACCTCATCGGGATTTGCAGGTTTAAAGGGACACTGTACCCAAAAATTTAATTTCGTGATTCAGATTGAGCATGAAATTTTAAGCAAATTTCGAATTTACTCCTTTTATCAAATTATCTTCATTCTCTTGGTATCTTTATTTGAAATGCAAGAATGTAAGTTTAGATGCCGGCCCATTTTTGGTGAACAACCTGGGTTGTCCTTGCTGATTGGTGGATAAATTCATCCACCAATAAAAAAGTGCTGTCCAGAGTACTGAAACCAAAAAAAAAGCTTAGATGCCTTCTTTTTCAAATAATGATCGCAAGAGAACGAAGAAAAATTGATAATAGGAGTAAATTATAAAGTTGCTTAAAATTGCATGCTCTTTCTGAATTACAAATGAACACATTTGGGTTCAGTGTCCCTTTAAAGTAAATGTCAACTTTCATAAATCAGTGCCCATTTTTAAAAATATTTATTAAAAACAGGGGCACTTTCATTCATGAAAGTTTACATTGCACCAGATTTTACAAATACTTACCTTCTTCTCCTGAAACACCGGATCACTGATCGCACCGTCTGCTTCTTCCTGCTGTACTAACACAGCAACGACGAACCCGGCTTCCTCCAATCACGGCGTGTCCTCACCAGATGAATGCTCTTGGGGGGGAAGCTGTGATTGGAGATAGACGATTTTGTCATTGCTGACGAAGTACAGAGTAGCTGCAGGCGTGGGATCGGCGATCCAGTGTTTCAGGAGAAGAAGGTAAGTATTTGTAAAATCCGGTGCAATGTAAACTTTCATGAATGAAAGTGCCCCTGTTTTTAATAGTTTTTTTTAAAAACCGGGCACTGATTCATGAAAGCTGACATTCACTTTAAGACACTGTTGAATTGCTGCTACAGTTATAACTGGCTATTGTTATCCTAGGTGATTTAGGGGAATGTTTAGTTTGATACAAAGTTATCCACAGCTAGTTGCAGTGCAGGGTAATATGTTGCAGACTCGCATGGATAGTTTTAACTGGATACTATAGAACAACGTTATCATATGCATTAGAGGGATACATTTATTTGTGCTTACTATTATTGTTACATTGGGGTCAATTTATGAAGCAGTGGATGCTGCTTCCGGCCCACTCCGCTTCAGGTCTGCCTGAAGCGTAAGTTAAGAAGCAGCGTTCGCACGACCGCTGCTCCTTAACTCTTCCTCCACCTCTGAGGTGGCAGAAAGCAATCATCCCGATCAGATATGATCAGCATAATTAATACCCCCTGCTAGCGGCTGATTAGCTGTGAATCTGCAGGGGGCAGCATTGCACAAGCATTTCACTAGAAATGCTTGTGCAATGATAAATGCCGACAGCGGATCATGTCCGCCCGCACAATAATAAATCGTCCCGATTATCTTTAATATCCTGGTGATGGTTATTGAGGTTTAACAACTCTGTTACAGACAGTTAATCTGCCAATCCTCTCATTTTTACTCACGTGCAGCTACTCAGCCATGGATTCACAGCTACATTCTATGCTGATCAATTATTAATATCATCCTCTGAGTCCGCCTCAAAATTCTAGGTAGACATTTGCAAATCCATTGTGTGCTTTTAATTACACCCTTTTTTTTGTAAATAATAAAGGTTCAGTTTTGTTCTCAGTCTTTTTCCTATTAGTCCTTGTCCAGCATCTATCCTTGATTTTAAACAAATTTCCAAGCTACTTCAATTATTAAATTTGCATCATTCTCTTGTTATCTTTTGTTGAAGAAGTAGCACTGCACTACAGGAAGCTAGCTGAACACGCCTGGTAAGCCACTGACAAGAAGCATATATGTGCAGCCACTAATCAGCAGCTAGGTCCCAGTAGTGCTTTGCTGCTACTGAGTTTACCTAGGTATTCTTTTAAATAAAGGATACCAAGAGAATGAAGCAAATAAAATTATAGAAGTAAATTGAAAAGTTGTTTAAAATCGCATGCTGTGGGGCCTATTTATGAAATCAGCGGATCAGGTCCGACAGACATCGCTGAATGCGGAGAGCTATACGCTCTCCGCATTCAGCATTGCACCAGCAGCTCTTGTGAACGTATTCGATCGGGTTGATTTCACACAATCTCTGTCCGCCTCCTCAGAGCAGGCGGACAGGTTATGGAGCAGCGGTCTTTAGACCACTGCTTCATAACTGGTGTTTCTGGCGAGTCTGAAGACAGATGTAACGGAATCCTCTATTTTTCTATATAAGGTACTCCCACTGACACCTAAGGGCCACTTTTGGACCTATCGTCACTTGTCAGAGTTATAGGAGGGAGGCTAGTGAGTATGCAGGGCCACTTTTGGGCCTTATTTGATTATAAAAAAATATAGGGTGAGTGATAAGAATAAGTCAGAGCAGAGAGAGAAACCTGTTTAGGCGAAGTGAAAAAACGTGGGCCTTAAAACAATGTAATACAATAATTGAAGCTTGACTACTGCTCAGAAATATATAAGGTCTAAGAGTTAATGTAAGGAGATGATAAACCTATCTTGTATACAGATCATATGCAAACTAGTTTAAATAGAGGAGGAGCTAGCTTTACATAAAGATAAGTTAAAGTGATGGTAAACCCAAGCGTATAACAAACACTAGGATTTGATGAGAGGATTTCTCTCATCATTTTGTAAAATACAGCCTTACACTCACCCTAGCTGTAAAGAAAGCACATCTCAAGCACAGCACCTTCGGCTGCCCACGGCACAGCGCTTTCTTACATGAGGTGATGTTTCCACCTCTAGACCAATAGCCGTGCGTGTTAGCTGACATCCTAGCACAGCTAGAGGTCTAAATGTCGCCTCATTGGAGAAGAGCACTGTGCCGTGGGCGGCCGGAGGCGCTGTGTTTGCGATATGCTTTCTTAACAGCTAGTGTGAGTGTAAGGCTGTATTTTACAAAATGATGAGAGAAACTCATATTTATTTTTAGTGATGGTAAATCCTAGCATTTGTAATATGCTTGGATTTACTATCACTTTAATAGTTAGCCTTACAGACTAATATGAATACCTAAATTAGTCTCAACTATACACCTATATTCCAGTGTAAAGGGGTATTATATTGACATATATAGTGAATCAGACATAGAGGCCTATTTATCATATGTCTGTCGGACCTGATCCGACAGTGCGGATCAGGTCCGACAGACATCGCTGAATGCGGAGAGCAATACGATCTCCGTATTCAGTATTGCACCAGCAGCTCTTGTGATTGGATCAGCCAATAGAATGCGAGGTAGCTATTAAATAGTTAATAACTATTTAATAACTATTCTACCTAGTTAAAATAAATACAAAGTTGCCTGTAAAATAAATATAAATCCTAAAATAGCTACAATGTAACTATTAGTTATATTGTAGCTAGCTTAGGGTTTATTTTATAGGTAAGTATTTAGTTTTAAATAGGAATAATTTATTTAATTATAGAAATTTTATTTAGATTTATTAAAAATAGATTTAAGTTAGGGGGTGTTAGGGTTAGGGTTAGACTTAGGTTTAGGGGTTAATACATTTAATATAGTAGCAGCGACGTTGGGGGCGGCAGATTAGGGGTTAATAATTGCAGTTAGGTGGCGGCGACATTGGGGGCGGCAGATTAGGGGTTAATAAATATAATGTAGGTGTCGGCGATGTTAGGGGCAGCAGATTAGGGTTCATAGGGATAATGTAGGTGGCGGCGGTGTCTGGAGCGGCAGATTAGGGGTTAATAGTATAATGCAGGTGGCAACGATGTTGGAGGCGGCAGATTAGAGGTTAATAAGTGTAAGGTTAGGGGTGTTTAGGCTCGGGGTTCATGTTAGGGTGTTAGGTGTAGACTTAGAAAGTGTTTCCCCATAGGAAACAATGGGGCTGCGTTAAGAGCTGAACGCTGCTTTTTTGCAGGTATTAGTTTTTTTTCAGCCAGCTCAGCCCCATTGTATCCTATGGGGAAATCGTGCACAAGCACGTTTTTCCAGCTTACCGCTACCGTAAGCAACGCTGGTATTACAGGTAGAAGTGGAGCTAAATTTGCTCAACGCTCACTTTTCTGAGGCTAACGCAGCCATTCAGAAAACTTGTAATACCAGCGTTGTTTAAAGTGAGCGCTGGAAAAAAAAGGCTTGTTAGCCCCGCATGTTTTTACCGACAAAAGTTGTAATCTAGGCGTTTGTTTTTGCTATGCTTAATTAACAATTTATGATAAATTATATGTTGAATTAAATGTATTAAGGCAGACAACCATGATGCAACTCAGTTTACAAAGGCTTAGATACAAGGTAATCACAGAGATAAAAAGTGTATTAAAATAACCATGTTGGTTTTGCACAACTGGGGAATTGGTAATAAAGGGATTATCTATCTATTTAAACAATACCAATTCTGGAGTAGACTGTCCCTTTAAAGAAATGTGAAACCCAAAATGTTTCTTTCTTCATTCAAACAGAACATACAATATTAAACAACTTTCCTTCTATTATCAATTTTGCTTCATTTTCTTGGAATGCTTTATTGATATTGAAGGAGCAGCAATGCACTACTGGAGCAAGCTGAACACATTGGTAAGCCATTGATAAGAGATATATTTGTGGATCCACCAATCAACAGCTAGCTCCCAGTTCCTGAGCCTACCTAGGTATGCCTTTCAACAAAGAACACCAAGATAATGAAGCATAATAGATATTAGAAGTAAATTGGAAAGTTGTTTAAAATTGTATTCTCTATCTTAACTATGAAATCATTTTTTCAGGTTTCATGTCCCTTTAAGCAACCTTAGAGTGAATAATTTGTTTGTGATCTATAAAACCCCACTGTCTTTCCCTATCTGCAACAAACATAATTCCAATAGGTGTCTGTCTCTCATATACCTCCAAAGATTTCCTGGAGGCTTTCTGGTACAGGTAGCTAAGGGAGACTTGTGATCCACTAATGTATGTTGGGCGGGTGAGCCATAGGCATGTTGTTAGTGGGACGGGCAGAGCCAGGACATTCTCCCTGACTGGGGACAGCTGGTAGGTAGGTATGCTTCCATACAGCTAACTGCTAAAGCTGGTTAATGGAAAAATATGTTCACCACATGTATATTACCCATAAGGAAAACCATGTTGAATATCTGTTTTCCCATTAAATATTTTAAGCATAAGGGGCGAGATTACACATGCGGTGTCACCCTCAAAAGCTGGCGTCGCCAGTTTTTAGTCGGGTATTGCAATCACATATACAGTGCCGCATATAAATGTGGCGCATATATTTCACCCATTGCCCACTAATTTTACTCCCATAAACTCGCAAATTGGTATTATATATTCAGTGCAAGGACTTACGCGGCGAAAATGGAGAAATTTTACTCCATTTTTACCTCGCCACACATAGGCAGACGCAGCAAGCCTTGCGCTGAATATATAAGTACCGTAACTCCCTAGAAGTTCTAACTAATAATAAAAGTATTAACCCCTAAACCGCCAACCCCCCACAACGCAATATACCTAATTAAACTATTAACCCCTAAACTGCCAACCCTCCACAATGCAATAAACCTAATTAACCTATTAACCTCTAAACCGTCAACCACCCACAACACAATAAACTAATTTTAAAACTAAGCCCACTAACCTAACACCCCTAAATTAACCCCAATTACATAAAATAATACAATATTAAGTTAAAATGAAAATTAAAAATCCTAACAGTACTTAAAAAAAACTAAGATTAAATTAATATCAACAAAATTAAGCTTTTGCAATGCAGTACTAATTCACTGATTTATACTAAAGGCATATCCTTTTTTCTTTCTTTAAAGATAACCCATGCATACAAAGTGATCTAAAAATTGAGTTGAGGAGCCAGCGGGTGGTATATGAGTGCAACACGTATAGAGAGGGGAGAGAATAAAGGAATCATGTGTGCTTCAAATGAAGAAAATGTGAGGGAAGAGAAGGGCTGCATTTGTTGAAAGGTGCAAAGAGAGGAAAGTAAAATACCAACACCACCTCCTTGTCTATTGACCTAGGAGTGTGGCTGAAGTGGAGACCCCTATGTGACAGTGCAGCAGTTGATGCTGTGTCTGAAGCAGAGAGCCAGGTTTCTGTAAGAGCCAGAAGGTTGAGAGAGTGGGAGATAAAGAGGTCATGGATAGAAGTGACCTTGTTGCAAACAGAGTAAGAGTTCCAGAGTGCACAAGTGAAGGGGGTTGCGGCTTTATATGCAAGAGGAATGAGAAAGAGGTTACCAGAGTTTTGCTTTTGAAGTCTATCGAAAGGCACACCTATGAAAATAAAAAAGCCCCCAAAAATAAAAACACCCCCTAATCTAAACTAAACTACCAATAGCCCTTTAAAGGGTCTTTTGTAGGGCATTTTCCTAAGTTAATCAGTTTTTTTACATAAAAAAATACTGTCCCCCCCAACAGTAAAACCCCTCGACCCACCAAACCCCCCCAAATAGGTACTCACTGTTCCTGAAGTCCGGTGGAGAAAGTTTTCTTCCAGGCGGTGAAGTTCTTCTTCCAGGCAGCAACATCTTCCAGCGCGGGGACCTCTTCTATCTTCATCCAGGGTGAAGGTGGTGCGGCGTGGAGCGGAGGTGACTGTAGAGCAAGAACGCTGGCCATGGAGCCATCCAGCGTGAATGATACTCTTCATACAATCGTTGCCGCACACTGATAATTGAATGCAAGGTACCTGTTTTATATTTGGGGTACCTTGCATTCCTATTGGCTGAATTTTTCAAATCAGCCAATAGGATGAGAGCTGCTGAAATCCTATTGGCTGTTCAAATCAGCCAATAGGATTTCAGTAGCTCTCATCCTATTGAGACAATCGTACAAAGAGGATCCTTCATGCTGAATGGCTCCGCCTTTGCCCTGGATGAAGATAGAAGAGGTCCCCGCAATGGAAGAAGATGTCGCTGCCTGGAAGAAGAGTTTCTCCGCCGGACTTCAGGATCGTGTAAAATCCCCCCACGTGGGTGGGGGGTTTTACTGTTAGGGGGGACTTAGTATTTTTTTTTATGTAAAAGAGCTGATTAACTTATTTACGTACTTTTAAGGGCTATTGGTAGTTTAGTTTAGATTTGGGGGTGTTTTTTTTGGGGGGCTTTTTTATTTTCATAGGGGTATTAGATTACATTTTTTTATTTTTGATAAATTGGTTTATTTTTTTCTGTAATTTTGGACTTTTATTTTTTTAAACTTTAGATTTGTTGATATTAATTTAATCTTAGTTTTTTTTAAGTACTGTTAGGATTTTTAATTTTAATTTTAACTTAATATTTTATTATTTTATGTAATTGGGGTTAATTTAGGGGTGTTAGGTTAGTGGGCTTAGTTTTAAAATTAGTTTATTGTGTTGTCGGTGGTTGACGGTTTAGGGGTTAATAGGTTAATTAGGTTTATTGCATTGTGGGGGGTTGGCAGTTTAGGGGTTAATAGTTTAATTAGGTATATTGCGTTGTGGGGGGTTGGCGGTTTAGGGGTTAATACTTTTATTATTAGTTGCAATGTGGGGTGATGGCGGATATAGGGGTTTTGACGTGTCCGGTTTATTTTTACGGGCGATTTAACTTTTTTTTTTTTCTTATGCACCAGCAGTTTCTAAACTGTAGTAAGTCACTGGCGACTCCAGAAATGTTTAAGTTATTTACATTTCTGGACATCGCCAGTTTATCCAATTTACGGCAGTTTATAAACTGCCGGTTCGGTTTATGTGATTCCCCGATGTGTGATGTGAATTTACGGGCGACGCAGGTTTCAGCAGTTACGCTGAAGCCTGTGCCGCATATGTAATCTCGCCCAAGTTGTTTACATTTAAATTGTAACTAATATAGAAGAATCAGTTGGCAATCGGAGGTGCACTTGTTGCTTATGTGTTAATCAGAGGAGCACTTGTTGCTTTTGTGTTAATTAGAAGTGCACTTGATGCTTATGTGTTACTCAGAGGTGCACTTGATGCTTATGTGTTAATCAGAGGAGCACTTGTTGCTTTTGTGTTAATCAGAGGAGCACTTGTTGCTTATGTGTTACTCAGAGGTGCGCTTGTTGCTTTTGTGTTAATCAGAGGTGCACTTGTTGCTTTTGTGTTAATCAGAGGAGCACTTGTTGCTTTTGTGTTAATTAGAGGAGCACTTGTTGCTTTTGTGTTAATCAGAGGTGCACTTGTTGCTTTTGTGTTAAACAGAGGTGCACTTGATGCTTATGTGTTAATCAGAGGAGCACTTGTTGCTTTTGTGTTAATTAGAGGAGCACTTGTTGCTTATGTGTTACTCAGAGGTGCGCTTGATGCTTTTGTGTTAATCAGAGGTGCACTTGTTTCTTTTGTGTTAATCAGAGGAGCACTTGTTGCTTTTGTGTTAATTAGAGGACCACTTGTTGATTTTGTGTTAATCAGAGGTGCACTTGTTGCTTTTGTGTTAATTAGAGGAGCACTTGTTGCTTTTGTGTTAATCAGAGGTGCACTTGTTGCTTTTGTGTTAATTAGAGGAGCACTTGTTGCTTATGTGTTACTCAGAGGTGCGCTTGATGCTTTTGTGTTAATCAGAGGTGCGCTTGTTGCTTTTGTGTTAATCAGAGGAGCACGTGTTGCTTTTGTGTTAATTAGAGGAGCACTTGTTGCTTTTGTGTTAATCAGAGGTGCACTTGTTGCTTTTGTGTTAATCAGAGGTGCACTTGATGCTTATGTGTTAGTCAGAGGAGCACTTGTTGCTTTTGTGTTAATTAGAGCAGCACTTGTTGCTTATGTGTTACTCAGAGGTGCGCTTGATGCTTTTGTGTTAATCAGAGGTGCACTTGTTGCTTTTGTGTTAATCAGAGGAGCACTTGTTGCTTTTGTGTTAATTAGAGGAGCACTTGTTGCTTTTGTGTTAATCAGAGGTGCACTTGTTGCTTTTGTGTTAATTAGAGGAGCACTTGATGCTTATGTGTTAATCAGAGGAGCACTTGTTGCTTTTGTGTTAATCAGCGGTGCACTTGTTGCTTTTGTGTTAATTAGAGGAGCACTTGTTGCTTATGTGTTACTCAGAGGAGCACTTGTTGCTTTTGTGTTAATCAGAGGAGCGCTTGTTGCTTTTGTGTTAATCAGAGGAGCACTTGTTGCTTTTGTGTTAATTAGAAGTGCACTTGATGCTTATGTGTTACTCAGAGGTGCACTTGATGCTTATGTGTTAATCAGAGGAGCACTTGTTGCTTTTGTATTAATCAGAGGAGCACTTGTTGCTTATGTGTTACTCAGAGGTGCGCTTGTTGCTTTTGTGTTAATCAGGGGTGCACTTGTTGCTTTTGTGTTAATCAGAGGAGCACTTGTTGCTTTTGTGTTAATTAGAGGAGCACTTGTTGCTTTTGTGTTAATCAGAGGTGCACTTGTTGCTTTTGTGTTAAACAGAGGTGCACTTGATGCTTATGTGTTAATCAGAGGAGCACTTGTTGCTTTTGAGTTAATTAGAGGAGCACTTGTTGCTTATGTGTTACTCAGAGGTGCGCTTGATGCTTTTGTGTTAATCAGAGGTGCACTTGTTTCTTTTGTGTTAATCAGAGGAGCACTTGTTGCTTTTGTGTTAATTAGAGGACCACTTGTTGCTTTTGTGTTAATCAGAGGTGCACTTGTTGCTTTTGTGTTAATTAGAGGAGCACTTGATGCTTATGTGTTAATCAGAGGAGCACTTGTTGCTTTTGTGTTAATCAGAGGAGCACTTGTTGCTTTTGTGTTAATTAGAGGAGCACTTGTTGCTTTTGTGTTAATCAGAGGTGCACTTGTTGCTTTTGTGTTAATTAGAGGAGCACTTGTTGCTTATGTGTTACTCAGAGGTGCGCTTGATGCTTTTGTGTTAATCAGAGGTGCACTTGTTGCTTTTGTGTTAATCAGAGGAGCACGTGTTGCTTTTGTGTTAATTAGAGGAGCACTTGTTGCTTTTGTGTTAATCAGAGGTGCACTTGTTGCTTTTGTGTTAATCAGAGGTGCACTTGATGCTTATGTGTTAGTCAGAGGAGCACTTGTTGCTTTTGTGTTAATTAGAGCAGCACTTGTTGCTTATGTGTTACTCAGAGGTGCGCTTGATGCTTTTGTGTTAATCAGAGGTGCACTTGTTGCTTTTGTGTTAATCAGAGGAGCACTTGTTGCTTTTGTGTTAATTAGAGGAGCACTTTGTTGCTTTTGTGTTAATCAGAGGTGCACTTGTTGCTTTTGTGTTAATTAGAGGAGCACTTGATGCTTATGTGTTAATCAGAGGAGCACTTGTTGCTTTTGTGTTAATCAGCGGTGCACTTGTTGCTTTTGTGTTAATTATGGGAGCACTTGTTGCTTATGTGTTACTCAGAGGAGCACTTGTTGCTTTTGTGTTAATCAGAGGAGCGCTTGTTGCTTTTGTGTTAATCAGAGGAGCACTTGTTGCTTTTGTGTTAATTAGAGGAGCACTTGTTGCTTATGTGTTACTCAGAGGAGCACTTGTTGCTTTTGTGTTAATCAGAGGTGCACTTGTTGCTTTTGTGTTAATTAGAGGAGCACTTGTTGCTTATGTGTTACTCAGAGGAGCACTTGTTGCTTTTGTGTTAATCAGAGGTGCACTTGTTGCTTTTGTGTTAATTAGAGGAGCACTTGATGCTTTTGTGTTAATTAGAGGAGCACTTGTTGCTTTTGTGTTAATTAGAGGAGCACTTGTTGCTTTTGTGTTAATCAGAGGTGCACTTGTTGCTTTTGTGTTAATTAGAGGAGCACGTGTTGCTTATGTGTTACTCAGAGGAGCACTTGTTGCTTTTGTGTTAATCAGAGGTGCACTTGTTGCTTTTGTGTTAATTAGAGGAGCACTTGTTGCTTATGTGTTACTCAGAGGAACACTTGTTGCTTTTGTGTTAATCAGAGGTGCACTTGTTGCTTTTGTGTTAATTAGAGGAGCACTTGATGCTTTTGTGTTAATCAGAGGAGCACTTGTTGCTTTTGTGTTAATCAGAGGAGCACTTGTTGCTTTTGTGTTAATCAGAGGTGCACTTGTTGCTTTTGTGTTAATTAGAGGAGCACTTGATGCTTATGTGTTAATCAGAGGAGCACTTGTTGCTTTTGTGTTAATCAGCGGTGCACTTGTTGCTTTTGTGTTAATTATGGGAGCACTTGTTGCTTATGTGTTACTCAGAGGAGCACTTGTTGCTTTTGTGTTAATCAGAGGAGCGCTTGTTGCTTTTGTGTTAATCAGAGGAGCACTTGTTGCTTTTGTGTTAATTAGAGGAGCACTTGTTGCTTATGTGTTACTCAGAGGAGCACTTGTTGCTTTTGTGTTAATCAGAGGTGCACTTGTTGCTTTTGTGTTAATTAGAGGAGCACTTGTTGCTTATGTGTTACTCAGAGGAGCACTTGTTGCTTTTGTGTTAATCAGAGGTGCACTTGTTGCTTTTGTGTTAATTAGAGGAGCACTTGATGCTTTTGTGTTAATTAGAGGAGCACTTGTTGCTTTTGTGTTAATTAGAGGAGCACTTGTTGCTTTTGTGTTAATCAGAGGTGCACTTGTTGCTTTTGTGTTAATTAGAGGAGCACGTGTTGCTTATGTGTTACTCAGAGGAGCACTTGTTGCTTTTGTGTTAATCAGAGGTGCACTTGTTGCTTTTGTGTTAATTAGAGGAGCACTTGTTGCTTATGTGTTACTCAGAGGAACACTTGTTGCTTTTGTGTTAATCAGAGGTGCACTTGTTGCTTTTGTGTTAATTAGAGGAGCACTTGATGCTTTTGTGTTAATCAGAGGAGCACTTGTTGCTTTTGTGTTAATCAGAGGAGCACTTGTTGCTTTTGTGTTAATCAGAGGAGCACTTGTTGCTTATGTGTTAATCAGAGGAGCACTTGTTGCTTATGTGTTACTCAGAGGAGCACTTGTTGCTTTTGTGTTAATCAGAGGAGCACTTGTTGCTTTTGTGTTAATCAGAGGAGCACTTGTTGCTTATGTGTTACTCAGAGGAGCACTTGTTGCGTTTGTGTTAATCAGAGGAGCACTTGTTGCTTTTGTGTTAATCAGAGGAGCACTTGTTGCTTATGTGTTACTCAGAGGAGCACTTGTTGCTTTTGTGTTAATCAGAGGAGCACTTGTTGCTTTTGTGTTAATCAGAGGAGCACTTGTTGCTTATGTGTTACTCAGAGGAGCACTTGTTGCTTTTGTGTTAATCAGCGGTGCACTTGTTGCTTTTGTGTTAATTAGAGGTGCACTTGATGCTTATGTGTTACTCAGAGGTGCGCTTGATGCTTATGTGTTAATCAGAGGTGCACTTGTTTAGTATTAATCGGAGGTGTAGTCGATGCTTTTGTGTCAATCGGAGGTTGCACATATATGCCTCTTGTCATTGGCTTAACCAATATGTTTAGCTAGCTCCCAGTAGTGCATTCCTGTTCCTTCAACAAAATATACCAAGAGAATATAGTTAATTTCATAACAGAAGTACATTTAAACGTTGTTTATAATTGTATTTTTAATATAAATCACAAAAGAACCACTTGGGGTTTCATATACCTTTAAACATATGGGGGCTGATTTATCAAGTTTCGTAAGGAGCTTGATGCCCCTGTTTCTGCACGAGCCTTCAGACCCGCCGGAAACAGAAGTTATGAAGCAGCGATCTAAAGACTGCTGCTCCATCTCTGAGGCAGCGGACAGAAATCAACACGATCGAATACAATCGGGCTGATTGACATCCCCTGCTAGCGGCTGATTAGCCGCAAATCTGCAGGGGGCAGCATTGCACCTGCAGTACATTGTATCATGTCCGCTTGCACTATGATAAATCTACCCCTTGATATCGAAAGCGGAAAAGGGAGAACCATGATTCATAAAGTTGAATTTTTGCTTATTTTTAGTGATTTGAGGGAAATTACATCACATTGTCATGCTCGAGTCTGCTTAATATACATTACTTAACAATACTAAGAATTTCTCTTTCTGCTCCTTTGTACTATAATTAAAAATAGGAAATTGACCCACATTTCTTCTTTTTTTTTTTCCACTCCGCAAAAATAAAAATAAAAACCTTATATTACATTTTCCACTGTAATAAGTGCATTGTTTCATCAATGGTTATTTTTTTCTGTATTTTATAGGAAAGTTACAGGTTTTTGGAGGTAGTACCTATTTTTGGACTTAATGTGTGGGTATTTATAAATGTCAAGTAATCTATATTATTAGTGGAAAATAAAGAAAAGCCTAAAGGGGATATGCTTAATGACATAACATTTCATCACCTTTTCTCTATCAGTACAATGTATCTAAATATGAATGTGGTTGTAACTTGCTGCAGGAAATGAGTATATGCGGATGACAAGACAATGTAAATGTCCCCTATGGGTTATCTTTAAAGAAAGAAAAAAGGATATGCTTTTAGTATAAATCAGTGAATTAGTACTGCATTGCAAAAGCTTAAGTAAATATTTTAAACACAAATCAAAGGGACATCAAGGTTAAAAAGACAGAGTATAGGAGCGCTCCACGTGTTAGTGCTAAATAAAGGATATGTGAATCTTTGAATCAGTCTGTAAGCTTAACAGCTGGAGAGTCAAGGGTTCAGACACTTCAAGAAAACACAGGTGTGGACACTGGATATGGCTATGCACAAAAAAAAAACAAGAGAAGGGCGCAAATCCCTCTAAGTGTAGTATGTTAAAACCAACAGGAATTTATTAGTACAAATACACACTCACACTTAAAACCCTCAAACGATATGAGGTATGAAAAAGAACATAAAACATCAGATTCCTCACAACGGAGTCACAGAGCATCTAGGAAGTCTCCCACAATCCAGGCATAGTGTCCGATATGAATGTGGAGTCAGTTCAGCAAAGTGTCTCATACGAATATAAAAGCACACAGCAATCAATGTTAAAATAAAAACGCCACTATACAGTATCAGCTGTATGATGTGTAGCCGGCTCTGATACAGCTGATCGTAGTGACGTCAAGGCAGTGGGCGTGGTCTAGCGCGTTTCGTAGGGGACCTTCCTACTTCGTCAGAGGCTGTCCACATCAGGTATCAACCATCTTTTAAAGGATTGAAGCACTTGTCACATGATCTCTGTGCTTTTTATGATCTGTGATAATCACGGCATGTCTGGGCACATAGTTAAAGGAACCATACTTCTTGCAGCACTTAGTGTATTATATGCAAGTATAGCAAGTGCCCATAAAAGCGCTATATATAGCTAAAATATATACATAAAATCAGTTATAATTGATTGATTAAAAATAAATACATAATTAATAAATCATTATATAATCAGTTATACCAACCCTTATTACATGTTAAAAACGTAAAACACACATTGAGGGGCGTTTAGTATTAGCTTAAAAACAAAACATGGTAGCAATAGATCGTATAAGATAGTGTAAAAGAGAATGGAATAGATCTAAAACTAAGCTAGCTGCCATAAATATATGCGAGTTCATGACATAATACTCATAGTAATATTCATAGTAATATACATACAGTTAATTTAGGAAGAGACCTCTATTTCCACCAAGTATACATTTTTTACCCAACACAATATAAGGCATATAGTAGACCTCTAATAAATAAAGCTAATACAAAGAATAGTTCGAACAAACATTTCATTGAATAGTTTATCAGAAGAGTCTATCTATGTGTATTTGATATTATTTGTAGTTACTAATTTATACTTATTACATTCTACATTTTATATACCTATAAAAGTATATGGATGGACTACGCTGTATATTGCCTAATACCATAGTGTGCTACCATTATTTACCGGTGAAGTCTTAAGGTTATATGGGGAAATGAGTATAATTTAATGTCCCTACACACTAGACCAATCCTAATTAGCATAGTTCTCACTTGACCTTACAATGATACTACATGACCCTTATTAGATTTATTAGATAGCAACTTTGGATGGAATATACATATATGTGTGTGTGTGTGTGTGTGTGTGTGTTTATTACTATATATATCTCTAGAAGGAATAAACTATAAGGAGGAAGTACAGTATATACTAGTAACTTGGATGGTCGTCTTTATCATTAGTAACTAATTAGGAAGGCTGCTAGATCTATCTCTCTGTTCATCCCTCTAGGTTCTAGGGTCCCTAGGTGTCCTGATCCAGAATGTCTCTCTACGTCGAAGTGTGATGAGCCTATTTCCCCCCCTGATATCTAGCTGGACCCTTTCAATTGCTTGAACCCTGAGACTGCTAGGGTCTTTGTTATGATACTCAGAGAAATGAGCTGAGATTCCATGGTTGAGAGCAACCTTCTTGATATTCACAATGTGTTCTCTAAATCGGGTCTTAAGACTTCTTTTAGTTCTTCCAATACATAGTTTTCCACATAAACAAGACAGGTGGTACACCATATGAGTGCTTTTACAATTAATAGACTATTTGGTCTCATACTCCACTCCATCTCTTAATGATGAAAAGCTTGTAGAATTGGAATCACAATGAGCACAACTAAGGCACCCTTTCCTCCCACACTTGAAAAATACTTTTGTTCTCTTCTGTAGTCAGTTACCCTGTTTAATAAAATTTCTAAGTTTACTAGGGGCCAGGATGTTCTTTAAATTATTATTTTTCTTAAAGACCACTTGTGGTCTTTCAGATAGTACATTCTTTAAAAAAGGGTCTTGTAATAAGACAGGCCAGTGTTTCTTAAAGGTTCTTTCTATCTGTCATGAGGCCCTATTGTATTTAGTAATAAATATGGGCTGGTTCATATTATCCCGATTTTGGGTTTACTCTCAAAAAGTTTAGCTCTCTCTAGATTTTTTGCTCTAGTGTAGGCATTTTGTATCAAGGATGGATCGTACCCTTTACTGAGAAACCGTTTTTTTAGTACCTGTGATTCCTTTTCGTGGGTATCCACATCCGTGCAGTTCCTTCTCACTCTCTGGAACTGCCCGAATGGGATATTGCAGATTCACTTATGGTGATGACTGCTTTTTGCATGTAAATATGCATTAGTGTCGGTTTCCTTTCTAAATAGGCTCGTAATGATGGTATTCTCTTTATGTGATAAAGTCAAATCTAGAAATGTAATTATATCTGCACTATGCGATTCAGTAAATTCAAGATTTAGTAAATTTAGGTTCACATGAAAGAGTGATTGCTTAGAACAGTGACCAAATTGAGGTTTCCGGTGAGAAGGCGGAGCTGAAGTTCATGCTGCTCCATGTCGGCGTGCTAGCCGTTGCTAATGATCTTAGCCTTCGTTCTATGCCCCATGGCTGCTAGATTCAGAGGGGCCACTAGCTAGGCATAATAACGCCAGCTGAAAGGAAACCTTCAAGGCTGTATCTGCCCGCGGGTCAAACCGCTGCTGAGCATTGTTAAAGAATAAAAAAGCCAAGAAACATGCTTTAAGTCTCCTGCTGGTATTTACTACTGAGACTTTAAAAATTACCTGCTTGACTTACTGCTGGTTGCAGAGGCTGGAGTACTGTCTGAGGCGAGGAGGAAGCTGAGATCCACGAAAGGTGGAGAGCCGGTGCTGAGAAGGTACTGGCTTGGGAGTAAAAGCCTGGCCGGAGGATCTAATTTCCCTTGTTTCCTGGAACACGGAGACGCTCAGGAAGTGAGAGAGGGTGACGGTGGTGGGATCCGGAAGTCACGCTCCCCTGGAACAACCTACCCGAGGTGCCGACTGCAATGGTGAGACGGGGTGTATTGTAGCGAGCGGAGGTTGCGGCACAAGTCTGCGAAGATTGCCGCTATTGCACAGGATTGTGCTTTCGGAGGTCTGCCGACCGGGAGGAGGTATTATTGCATTGTATTAGTGAGACGTTTCTCACTCTGCATTACTTTGCTGTGTCCCTAACTTAAGCTATCCAGATACTGGTGATTCTGAGGGGTATATGGCCCGCTGATAGAGGCGGGTGGCTGGAGAAGCGGCTTGAAGTACTACAGGGACATTGCCTCATCCTATGGGGGACATTTGTGAATCTCTCATTAAACTGTTAAATCTTGCTAAGGTTGTTCAGGAGGCTGATATTAACTCTTACTAACATATAAACTATCCAGAGATCTGTCCCAAACCTGTGAGTGAGTAAACCCCTGGTCGGTATCTCAGCTGTATATAAAAATCCTTTCCAGTTGGAAGAGACCAGGCTTATTTGGAAAAAAAAGAGGAAGAAAGGAGAGAAAAAGCAAAAAAAAAAAAAGAGACTTATAAAACCCATATTTTCTCTAGGCTAAGTTAGAGATGGTTTAATAACTGTTGTCTGTTTGCAGCCCTATGTTCATAGGATAGCATTATTTAACCTGCTCATTTAATTGCATTGTGGAATATGTTTTCTTACTAATGTCGATATCTCTATAGAAAGTGCTATTTAGCGGGGCACTCAGTGTTTTTTGCTTTGAGTAAATTGTTCCCCTGAGTGGTAATATAGAGAGAGTGGAATCAATAGGGTACTCTAAGGTTGGAGCCCAATGATAATGTATATAGAGGTCAGCGGCCTTGAACACTACATATGAATATTTTTTTTTTGGTTTCCACTTTTTTTTATTTTATTTTTGTAAATAAGGCACTATCACTAAGATAGTTTGAGTAGTAGTCACATTGAGACTCTTATAAGAGTCCAAGAGAGAAGTAGAGAGGAGACAAAGGATCAAGAGTAAGGGGGTAGAGGGGTCAAGAGAAAAGGGAAAAAGGAAGGAAAGGGGAAAAAAAATAAAAAAAAAATAAAAAAAAATGAATAATTCACACCACAAATTTATAATTTAGTTTTTATGTATTTTTGGCTCACAAATTGTTTTTGTTTCACTTAACACGATTGTTCTCTGGTGGTCCGCCACATGGAAAAATTTGTAACACTTGGGAAAAATAATTCACCCAAAATGCCGGTGAAATCTAGGGAGAAAAAAAACAATAAATTGGGGGACTCTAATCCAGATATGGCAGCAGAGAATTTAGCAACCCTTATTGATACTCAGGCACTGATAGGGCAACTTACTGCTATTTTTTCTCCACAATTTGAGGAAATTAAAAAAGAACTGGGTACTATCTCTACTGAGATGATGACACTCTCTACGGAGGTTAAGCTATTCTCGGTGAGAATGGGTGAAGCAGAGAGTAGAATCTCCTCAGTCGAGGATAGGTTAACCACGCAAGAAAATATAATTGAATCACAGCAGGGTAAACTAAATAGTATGCAATTGCGCCTGGAGGATCTCGAAGATCGCTCCAGGTGTAATAATATTAGGATCATAGGCCTGCCCGAATCCCCTGAGTTTGATGACTTAATTAAATTCACCTCCACCACTCTTCCTTAGGCTATTGGTCTACCTGCTCATATCCTTCCTTTAGATATTGAAAGGGCGCACAGAGTGGGCCCTAGAAGAAATTCTACCTCAGGGCCAGTTAAACCTAGGATGTGTGTCTTTAAGGTGCTCAAATTTCAGGATAAGTTGGAGATATTGAAGCAGTTTAAAAAAACTGATTCCCTGAGATTTGGGAATAGCAAGATTCTGCTATTTCAAGACTTCTCCGCAGAGACTTCTGCAAGGAGAAGAATGATGGCACCATTCTGCTCGCAGCTAATCAGTAAAGGGATAAGGGCAAGTTTATTCTATCCGGCTAAACTCATAGTTGAAAATAAGGGGTCCAAATTCATATTTAATGAAGTTTCAGAAGTCAAAGAATTTTTGAAAAGCCTAGAAAGCTAAGGAAGGTAGTTTGGAGACTGTAAAGATAGTGCTTAAGACTGTTATATATGCAGCATGTGTGGGGGTTTTTTTCTTATTCAAATATTGTTGGATTTTTAGCACAGATGTGTCTAGCCTTTGGTTTTTATTGTGTGTTTACTCACAAAGAGTCTGGAAATTGTCTCTAGAGAGAGTTATGATAATCTGTGTTATAAAATTGGTTTTTTTTTTTTTTGTTTTTCGCCTTTTTTTTTTTTTTTCCCTCCCCCCCCCCGCTGTTCCTTTTCCATGTCATTCTGATGTATATATATTTAAACTGAATGGGGGATGTAGGATTTAACATTTTATCCTGGAATGTGGGAGGGATTTCCTCCCCAAGTAAACGTAAACTAATTATTAAAACACTTGCCAAAGAGAAACCGGGGCTAGTATTTTTACAAGAAACCCATCTAAATAGGGAAGAAGCTGCCAAGCTTAGAATTAAATGGGTTGGAGAAGTAATTTCTTCTTCAGGCCCTCACAAACAACGAGGAGTCGTAGCCTTATTCCATAAAGATCTAGAATATAAAATTATTAATGTGGAGATAGATCCCGCAGCCAGATATATCTTGCTTCAAGTTATGGTTAACAATGTAAAATATATCTGTTGTAATATATATGCTCCCAATAAGTTTTCAGTGGAATTCTGGGAACTGATTCAAAACAAAATATTCTTGTATCAAAGAGAAAATATTATTTTATGTGGAGATTTTAATATGACAATATGTAAAGATTTGGATCGTTTCTCAAATAAGAATTCTAAAGAATATAAGAGAAATGCAAAGTATTTTAAAACATTCTGTAATAAATTTAGGCTGACCGATATATGGCATATTCAGAATCCACAAAGGCGAGCTTTCACGTGTGAGTCAAAGGCTCATAGGACATTCTCAAGGATTGATCTTTTTCTATTATCAGAATCATTGTCGGTATGTCCAGTTAAGGCTGAAATTGGTGAGTTTGTGTTATCTGACCACGCTCTCATTTCATTGTCCTTTACAGGAGAAGGAGAGGCTAGGGGTGGCACACCTTTTTTTTCTTTTCCCCGATTCTTGCATGACAACCCCAGGTTTATAGCTTGGATTAAAGTTGTTTGGAATGATTATGAGCGATTTAATTCTGGCTATAAGAATAAATTAGAGATTTATTGGGAGGCAGCCAAGGCAGTTATGCGCGGAGAGATTATAGCTTATGTGAGTAGATGCTCAAAAAAGATGAGGGAACAGGGACTCCAATTACTTGATAAGGCTAAGTTGGCTTACAGAAAGGTGATTCTTGACCCATCCCCGGGGAATTGGGCTGCATACTCGGCGGCCAGAAAGGAAAGGGAGGTGTTCTTAAAACAAAGATCCCAAGAAGAAGAGTTGAGGCTTAGTTTAAAATATAAGAGTTTCCATGGTTGCTCTGCAAAACATCTGGCCTGTATAACCAAAAACAGGAAAAAAAAAAATCTTATTCCAGTCATTCAAGATGGGGATAAGGGGCATCTTAATTCAATAGATATTAGTCAAGTATTTCATAACTACTACCAGCAATTGTATGCACCGCTGATTATAAATTCAAATAATCAAAACATTTTTTGGTCTAAAGTAAGTACTCCTAAGATTCAGACAGAAGAGCTGGTAGCGTTAAATCAACCAGTCAATATAGAGGAGATCGCTAAAGCAATTGATGGCCTCAAACTAAATAAAGCGGCAGGCCCAGATGGGTTGCCTGCTGAATTTTATAAATCTTTAAAAGACGAATTAGCTCCGTTGCTGGTAGAATTATTTAATAATTATTATCTATCTAATGAAAGTATTTTGGGCGGCTTTGTAGAGGCAAATATCTCGCTCATATTAAAAAAAGGGAAAAATCCTGAAGATCCGGCCTCTTATAGACCAATATCAGTGCTTAACACTGATTATAAAATATTGGCCGCTATTATTGCAGCTAGGCTTAGCCGGTGTTTACAGTCTGTGATTCATTCGGATCAGACAGGGTTCATGTGTTCAAGAAACTCTTCTAAGAATATACGCAAGGTAGTTTCATTTCTAGATTTTGCGTGGAATTCTGATCAGGATATAAACAATCCATTAACTTGTGATTCAGCAGTGTTAACTTTAGACGCTGTCAAGGCGTTCGATTCGATTGTTTGGGAACATCTTTTCCGATCCTTGGATAATTTTGGTTTTTCTGGTAATTTTTTACAATATATACGCAAAGTTTATTCAAACCCCAGATCATTCTTATTAGTTAATGGTATTCGGTCACGAGAGATTATCTTGCAACGTGGTACTAGGCAAGGATGCCCGCTGTCCCCTCTTCTTTTTAATATAGCAATAGAACCTTTGGCAATTCGATTCCGTGATGCTTTAATCGGCATACCACTTGGTACTAATCGTTTAAAGTCTCTTTTATATGCGGATGATATTCTACTATTTGTTGAAAATGTTCACTTAACTATTCCTACTATTGTACAAATATTGGCTGAATTCAGCTCATTCTCAGGCTATCGAGTCAATCTAGATAAAAGCGAACTTATGTATGTGGGTAGGAGGCTTTCCTATAATGGGGTCATCCCATTTAAGGTAGTAGATGTAATTAAATACCTAGGGCTAGAGCTGCATAGAAATCCGAAGTTATGGTACGCCGCTAATTATCTAGCTTTGTTTGAAAAAATCAAATGGGATCTTCAGCTGTGGGCCTCATATCCATTGTCCATTTCTGCTAAGGTAAACTTAATTAAAACGATTATCTTCCCGCGACTCCTGTATGTTTTGCAAAACTTACCCATTTTTATATCTAATCTAGATATAAGGAAGCTCTATGGCTACTTCTCTAAATTTATTTGGAAAGATAAAAAACCGAGAATAGCTTTAGTGAAGCTTATGCAGAAAAAGAATATGGGGGGTTTCGCTCTGCCTGATGTTAAATTATATAATATTGCTGCAATGGTAAAATTTGCTGTAGATTGGATTACCGAAACTAATCTTATTTCGGTAGGTAAAGAAGAGGCTTTCTATACACGCCCTTTCTCATTAAAAGCTATTCTACATTGTAAGCCTAAACAACTTCCTTCTAATATTTGTAAACTGATATCATTTAAAAATATAGTGATAGCATGGTATAAATTTTGTGGTTGTCTTAATATAGATCCTGCTTTTTCGGATTTTCTTCCCATTCAGGGTAATCCACAATTTTCACCGGGTATTCATCAAAGAATTTTCAAATTATAGGCAGATAAAGGTTTACTTTATGTAAAGCAAGTGACGGATGAAGAATATCAGGTGTGTACTGCTGAACACATATTCCAAGAATTTGAATTACCTAGATTAGATTTGTATGCCTATTTCCAAATACGACATTACATATTTAGTCAGAACTGGCAAGCGGAGAACATGTTAGCGTGGTCAGATATTAAAATTTTAATTCAAAAGTTCAAGGCAGGAAACACATCTATCTCGTTGATGTATGACATTATGCTTTCAAAGCAAAGCGAAAAATATCTCGGCGGGATAAGCAACTGGCTATGTCCATCCATTCCTGGAATTGACAATGAAAGGCTTATTCTGAGTTTTAAGATGTTAAATAAATGTAGATTGTCCATGAGCTGGAAAGAGTCTCACATGAAATTGCTGAATAATTATTATTTACATCCAGCGAAAATTCAAAAGTTCTTTCCCACTAGTACAGGGAATTGTCCACGCTGCTCTAAGTCTAGAGCAGATTTATTCCACATGTTTTGGTGGTGTCCTAAATTAAACCAATTATGGCTTAAGATCTGCTTTTGGCTTAGTACGCTTTATGATGTAAATATTTCTATTGTATTACAAGATGTAATTTTATTGTTTCCTCAAGTTAATGATAGTTCCCCTCGCCTGACCCGTATATTTAATATGATTATTCTTGCAGTTCGTCATCTCATTCTTAAAAATTGGAAAACGAATAGAGAACCGAGTTTCTCGGTAGTTCAAAAAGAAATACAAGAACAAATTATCTTTGAATCATTCCACTTACAAGATGCCTCTGAAAAGAGAATCGAAGATTTTCTTCTTGGTTGGCTTCCAATTATTGAATCCTATCCTCTCCCGCTGCAAAAACAGATCTTGTACCCATTCCGTCTGTCTATAAGTTTTGCAGAATTAGTGCTTCTGAATAAATTTCCTGGCACCTGGTTAACTTAAGATTACATCTGTGATAACGTCAGTTGGATGGCATGGCTTGGGCGCAGCGGCAGGGTTTTTTTTTTTTTTTTTTCTTTCCGTAGTTTGTTTTGTCGTTTGTTTTGTTGTTTTAATATATTGATGAAAGCTCCAACAAGATTTAGTTAGTCTTCGCAAATTGCATGAAATATTAGCTCTCATCTTATTGTTTTGTTTACCATGTACATATTTATATGAAATGTTTTTGCGATTCTTATATTTTTTTTTCTCTTGATGCATTTCTTGTGGAGATTAATCCAATAAAAATGATTTAAAAAAAAAAAAAAAATTTAGGTTCACATATGAGACTAGATGCCTAATGTCTGCTTCAGGCCCCTGCCAAACTATCAAAATTTTGTCTATGTAGCAACACCACTTGACTATGTTGGAAGAAAAAGGATTTTCTATAAAAATATGAATCTCCTCCCACCTTCCCATATACAAGTTTGTGAAGTTGGGTGTGAATTTGGTCCCCATAGAAGTACCGGTTGTTTGTAGGAAGAATTCCCCTTCAAATAGGAAATAATTTTTCTTAGAATGAACTCAATACTATTTTTAATGAATTTCCTTTGTGTAAGATCTATATAGTTTGTCTTCCTAAAATAGTATTCAATTGCTTGGAGTCCCAAATCATGTGGAATGGATGTATATAGGGAGGATGCATCTAACTTTATCCACATATATCCTTGTTTCCATTCAACTTTAGACAACTGATTGATTACATCAGAGGTGTCTCTAACATTGGATTGTAAACATTACACTAGAGGTTTGAGTATATTATCTACATATTGGGATAGCTTTGTGGTGAGAGAACCAATACCCGATACTATTGGTCGCCCTGAGGGATCTATTAACTGCTTGTGAATTTTAGGAAGTTAGTTTAGAGAACACATTGTGAATATCAAGAAGGGTGTTCTTAACCACGGAGTCTCAGCTCATTTCTCTGAGTATCATAACAAAGACCCTAGCAGTCTCAGGGTTAAAGCGATTGAAATGGTCCAGCTAGATATCAGGGGTGGAAGTACGCTCATCACACTTTAACATAGAGAGACATTCTGGATCAGGACACTAGGGACCTTAGAACCTAGAGGGATGAACAGCGAGATAGATATAGCAGCCTTCTTAATTAGTGACTAACGATAAAGACGACCATCCAAGTTACTAGTATATACTGTACTTCCTCCTTATAGTTTATTCCTTCTAGAGATATATATATAGTAATAAAAACATATATATATTATATATATATATATATATATATATATTCCATCCAAAGTTGCTATCTAATAAATCTAATAAGCGTCATGTAGTATCATTGTAAGGTCCAGTGAGAACTATGCTAATTAGGATTGGTCTAGTATGTAGGGACATTAAATTATACTCATTTCCTTACATAACCTTAAGACTCCACCGATAAATAATGGTAGCACACTATGGTATTAGGCGATATACAGCGTAGTCCATCCATATACTTTAATAGGTATATAAAATGTAGAATGTAATAAGTATAAACTACAAATAATATCAAATACACATAGATAGACTCTTCTGATAAACTATTCAATTAAATGTTTATTTATTAGAGGCCTACTATATGCCTTATATTGTGTTGTTAAAAAATGTATACTTGGTGGAAATAGAGGTCTCTTCCTAAATTAACTGTATGTATATTACTATGAATATTACTATGAGTATTATGTCATGAACTCGCATATATTTATGGCAGCTAGCTTAGTTTTAGATCTATTCCATTCTCTTTTACACTATCTTCTACGATCTATTGCTAACATGTTTTGTTTTTAAGCTAATACTAAACGCCCCTCAATGTGTGTTTTACGTTTTTAACATGTAATAAGGGTTGGTATAACTGATTATATAATGATTTATTAATTATGTATTTAATTTTGATCAATCAATTATAACCGATTTTATGTATATATTTTAGCCATATATAGCGCTTTTATGGGCACTTGCTATGCTTGCATATAATACACTAAGTGCTGCAAGAAGTATGGTTCCTTTAACTATGTGCCCAGACATGCCGTGATTATCACAGATCATAAAAAGCACAGAGATCATGTGACAAGTGCTTCAATCCTTTAAAAGACGGTTGATACCTGATGTGGACAGCCTCTGACGAAGTAGGAAGGTCCCCTACGAAACGCGCTAGACCACGCCCACTGCCTTGACGTCACTACGATCAGCTGTATCAGAGCCGGCTACACATCGTACAGCTGATCCAGTATAGTGGCGGTTATTTTAACATTGATTGCTGTGTGCTTTTATATTCGTATGAGACACTTTGCTGAACTGATTCCACATTCATATTGAACACATTGTGGGAGACTTCCTGGATGCTCTGTGACTCTCACTAGTTTCGTTGTGAGGAATCTGAAGTTTTATGTGCTTTTTCATACCTCATATAATTTGAGGGTTTTAAGTGTGAGTGTGTATTTGTACTAATAAATTCCTGTTGGTTTTAACATACTGCACTTAGAGGGATTTGCGCCCTTCTCTTGTTTTTCTTTGTGCAAAGGGACATGAAACCCAATTTATTTTATTTTGTTCATTATTCAGACAGAGAATACAATTTTCAACAACTTTTCAATTTAATTTGCTTCATTCTCTTGGTATCCATTGTTGGAGAACAACAAAGGATACCAATGGAACAAACAAATTTGAAAATAATAGTATTGTTTCTTTAAAGGTTCATAATACATCTTTTAAATACAAGAGTTTTTTGTAGTCTTACATACAAGCCAAGTGTGAAATCTTTCGGAGTATAGTAACATCCAATTTGCTGCAGTTGTTTTTCAATGATCAAACTCCAGCGTATGCTGTCGGCATTTATCAATGTGCGGCAGACATGATCCTTTACATTGTTAAATCGGCCCCTAAGTGCTTGATATTCAAAAGCTCACTGGCATGGAGAAAAATCCTACAAAGGCCTCTACTTATCAAGCCATCAACTGCAAATACGCTGGAATTCCGCAGCGTATTTGTGGCGAGGCTGATTCGCCATAGTTATCAAGCCCTACAGACCGGCAAAAGTAGAATATAGTGACGTAACATACGATCCGCCGGACGGTCCGACACAGATTGATTCTTACATCACTCCAGATGTGCCGAACGCAAGTTCGGCACAATCTGAATACTTTTGGAAGTTATCAAATTCCTAGCAGGTACGCTCGACACTTTTCCGGCCCAGCGTACCTGGTTTTCAATCCTCCGCCCTGGAGGAGGTGGATCCCATAGGAATCAATGGGAGTCTGACAGCAGCAAAAGCTCATGTTCGCTGCTGCCCGATATCCCATTGATTCCTATGGGAAATGTCTACACCTAACACCCTAACATGTACCCCGAGTCTAAACACCCCTAATCCTCCACCCCTACACCGCCGCCACCTACATTATTAACCCCTAAACCGCCGCTCACGGACCCCAACGCAATGTTTAACCCCTAAACCACCGCTCCCGGACCCCGCCGCAACTAAATTAAATGTTTAACCCCTAAACCGCCGCTCCCGGAGCCCACCGCCACCTACATTAAACTTATTAACCCCTATCCTGCCCCCCCTACACCGCCGCCACCTACATTAAACTTATTAACCCCTATCCTGCCCCCCTACACCACCGCTACTATTTTAAACTTATTAACCCCTAAACCTAAGTCTAACACTAACACCCCCCTAACTTAAATATTATTTAAATAAATCTAAATAAATATTACTATTATTAACTAAATTATTCCTATTTAAACTAAATACTTACCTATAAAATAAACCCTAAGATAGCTACAATATAACTAATAATTATATTGTAGCTATTTTAGGATTTATTTTTATTTTACAGGCAACTTTGTATTTATTTTAACTAGGTAGAATAGTTATTAAATAGTTATTAACTATTTAATAACTACCTAGCTAAAATAAATACAAAATTACCTATACTACTAATTACCTAAAGTACTATAAATCCTAACCTAAGTTACAATTACACCTAACACTACACTACAATTAAATTAATTAACTACAATTCCCTACAATTAAATACAATGAACTAAAATTAACTAAAGTTCCGATCAGCCAATAGAATGTGAGGTCAATCCGATTGGATGATTGGATCAGCCAATCAGATTGAACTTCAATCCGATTGGCTGATTGAATCAGCCAATCAGATTTTTCCTACCTTAATTCCGATTGGCTGATAGAATCCTATCAGTATAAACTTTTGGATGACGTCATTTAAAGGAACCGTCATTTGTCATCTAGTCGTCGGTCTGGATGGAAGCTCCGCGTCGGATGTCTTCAAGATGGTGCCGCTCCGCTCCGGAAGGATGAAGATAGAAGATGCCGCTTGGATGAAGACTTCTTCCGGTCTGGATGTCCTCTTCTGCCCCGATAGTATGAAGACTTCGGACTCTCTGGAGGACCTCTTCTGGCCGGATTGGATGAAGACTTCGGCCCGGCTGGGTGAAGACGGCTCAAGGTAGGGTGATCTTCAGGGGGTTAGTGTTAGGTTTTTTTAAGGGGGGTTTGGGTGGGTTTTAGAGTAGGGGTGTGTGGGTGGTGGGTTGTAATGTTGGGGGGGTTGTATTTCTTTTTTTTTTCAGGTAAAAGAGCTGATTACTTTGGGGCAATGACCCGCAAAATGCCCTTTTAAGGGCTATTTGTAATTTAGTTTAGGGTAGGGATTTTTATTATTTTGGGGGGCTTTTTTATTTTATTAGGGGGCTTAGATTAGGTGTAATTAGTTTAAAATTCTTTTTTTTCTGTAATTTGGTGTTTGTTTTTTTTGTACTTTAGCTAATTTTAGTTAATTGTATTTAATTGTAGGGAATTGTAGTTAATGAATTTAATTTATTTAATGATAGTGTAGTGTTAAGTGTAATTGTAACTTAGGTTAGGATTTATTTTACAGGTAATTTTGTATTTATTTTAGCTAGGTAGTTATTAAATAGTTAATAACTATTTAATAACTATTGTACCTAGTTAAAATAAATAAAAAGTTGCCTGTAAAATAAAAATAAATGATAAAATAGCTACAATATAATTATTAATTAGAGCTTTTGAATATCAGGCCCTAAATGAGTGAGGACTGTATTTTTTCTCTAGATTAAGTGCACATACTCACCAGATGGTGGAAGATGCTATATTGGGCTCAATTTATTAAACCCTTCTCCCCTCCTTGCAAACCTGCAGTCAGCATTTATAAAGCAGGGGCTACCAGACAGCTGCTTCCCTACCCTGTTCTTCACCTCTTAGGTGGAGAATTTCAATCTCCTCTGTCTCATTTGAGTGGCTGGAGCGTGGGCAGGGGGTGGGGTTGCACTTAAAGGGTCAGTAAACCTTAAAAATAATGTTATATAATTCTGCACATAGTGCAGAATTGTATAACATTATATTAGCCAAACTTTGCATATCATAATATTCCATTTTTATTTTGTAAAAATACTGCTGTTTTACAGACCCGCTCTCTGGACTCTGCTGAGCGGGTCTGTTGTTTTTACTGAGCGCATCAGGCCAGCTGTATAGTCACAGCCCGGCCCGACCGCGCCATTAGACACAGTGCAGCTCGCTCCCGCTGTCAGTCAGAGCAGGAGCGAGCTGCACTGTGTCTAATGGCGCGGTCGGGCCGGGCTGTGACTATACAGCTGGCCTGATGCGCTCAGTAAAAACAACAGACCCGCTCAGCAGAGCCCAGAGAGCGGGTCTGTAAAACAGTGGTATTTTTACAAAATAAAAATGGAATATTATGATATACAAAGTTTGGCTAATATAATGTTATATAATTCTGCACTATGTGCAGAATTATATAACATTATTTTTAAGGTTTACTGTCCCTTTAAGCGCAAAGGAGTGCTCATGTGCAATGTTAAATGCGGGCAGCGGATTGCTGCCCACCAGGGGAAAAGCTGGGCAGACAGGGGCAAATATGTACCCCCCAGTGTCAGCGCATAGACAGTTAAAATGTATCCATTCCCAGGTATCAGTGTCATGTGACATGTGCCGTCCCCAGGTGTCAGTGACTGAAGGTCTATGCACGTTGTGGTATCAGTGACAGGAAAACCTGTGGCCCATCTTTTGTTGTCAGTGGCAAAAGACTATATTCTCCAAACTCTTGATGTCTGTTATAGGGTCTTGCTGTTAGTGAAAAGAGACACTTTCAACCCCCCCCCCCCAAAGTATTAATGATGTGTGTATGTATGAGATTGTGTATGTGTATGTGTGTGTAATTGTGCAAGTTTGTGTGTGTATGAGACTGTGTGTGTATGTATTCGATTGTGTGTGTGTGAGAGTGCATATGTATTGTGTGGGTGTGTATGTATGAGATTGTATGTGTGTGTGTATTTGTATTGTGTGGGTATCTATGTATGAGATTGTATGTGTATGTGTGTGTGTATATGTGAGATTGTGTGTGTATGTGTGAGATTGTGTGTATATGTATTGTGTATTTGTGAGATTATGTGTGGGCATGAGATTGTGTGTATGTAAGGGGGGATATTTATCAAGCCGTCAACTTGTTAACTAACAAAAAGGGAATAGGAGCGCCAAAGTTGGCTAAAGTATATATAAAACAGGATAAATCAGGAACAAAGCTGACTGAAAAGGAGGGTGATATTGACAATTGTATATCTAATAATATATAATATATAATATATAATATAACACCTACAGTTGGCCTTTCTATATAGGCAAATAAGTATAGAAACTGGTAGTTTCAAAAATGCTTAAAACAATTTATTTATATTAAAAACATATAAAAAATTATATAAAAAAAATGTTATATTAAAAAATGTTTATATAATAAAAAAGAGTGACTCAGGATTGGTCGCTCTCACATATATATTAAGTCAGGTCAAAAACTGTTCAGATAAAATACAATACAATCGGATTCAATGTTATAGAAATACATATAATACAATTGGTATACAATGTAATAGATATAAAGTGCAAAAAATGAATACACTAATAGAAGAGACAATCTCAGAAGTTCAAAATAGTGCAATGTCTGGATAAATCTCCGGTAAGGATACTGGTTAGTTACCTATGCAAACATGTACACGTGCAATAAAAGGTGGTAAACTGTGGAAAATACAGTAAAAAAAAATGACCAAAAATGGCAAAAAATGAAAACTATATATATATATATATATATATATATATATATATATATATATATATATATATATATATAAAAATCAAAAATTAAAATTTAATAATCATATTGTGAAAAATATGTGAAAACATATATGTGAAAAAATATATATATTATATTAAAGTGTTCAAATCAAAACTATGAAAAAATCCAAAGGTATAATTCCAATGATAATATGCATATAATAGCCCAAAAATATATAAATATATGTATGTGTCCAGAGGATCCATCCAGCCGGAGAAGTCATCATCCAGGCGGCCTCTTCTATCTTCATCCAGCCAGTGAAGTCTTCATCCAAACAGCCTCTTCTATCTTCATCCAGCTGGCGAAGTCTTCATCCAGATGGCCTCTTCTATCTTCATCCAGCCGGCGAAGTCTTTATCCAGATGGCATCTTCTATCTTCATCCAGCCGGCCCGGAGCGGGTCCATCCTGAAGACATCCGGCATGGAGCTCCAGTTCAATACGGTCGCCGCCGTAAACTGGAACTTGAATGCAAGTGACGTCATCCAAAATGGCGTCCCTTGCATTCCTAATGGCTGAAAGGTTCCAATGTAGCCTATTTTGGGGAGGCTTTTTTATTTTGATAGGGCTATTAGATTAGGTGTAATTCTTTTTTATTTTTGATAATGTAGGTTTTTTTTCCGTAATTTAGTGTTTTTTATTTCTTGTAACAGCGTTTATTTTTTTTTTTAATTTAGTAATTTTTAATAAGGTTAAATAGTAGATTTAAATAATTTGAGTAGGGTTAGGTTTTTTTAAATATGTAATTTAGTTAATTTAATTGGTAGTTTAATTTAAGTGTAGGATAATAGTTAGGGAAGGTTAATTAATAGTTTAAAAATAGTTTATTTTAATTCTATAGGTAAGTTTAAATTTATTTTAAGATAGGGATGTGGTAATTTTAATTTAAAGTTAGTGGCTTATTAGGTTTAGGGGTTAATAGCTTAATTTAGTTTATGGCAATGTGGGGGGCTGGCAGTTTAGGGGTTAATAGGTTTAGTTAGTGGTAATGATGTGGGAGGCCAGAGGTTTAGGGGTTAATACGTTTATTTAGTGGCGGCAGGATAGGGGCTAATAACTTTATTTTGTGGCGGCGGGGTCCGGGAGCGGCGGGATAGGGGTTAATACTTTTGTTTAGGTTGCAGCAGGGTCAGAGAGCGGTGGAATAGGGGTTAATGCATTTTATTTAGGTTGCGGCGATGTTGGGGCGGCAGATTAGGGGTGTTTAGACTCTGGGCTTATGTTAGGGTGTTATGTGGTAACGTTACTTGTTTTCAACCATAGAAATCAATGGGATATCTGGCAGCATCGAACATAAGCTATCGCTGCTTTCAGACTCCCATTGATTCCTATGGCATCCGCAGCCTCCAGGGTGGCGGATTTAAAACCAGGAACGCAGGCCTGGAATAGCCACGAGCGTACCTGTTAACTATTTGATAACATTGTATTCGGAACATCTGTAATGACGTAAGCATCGATCTGTGTCGGATTGAGGCCGGTGGATCGTATGTTACGTCACAGATTTCAACTTTTGCCGGTCTGTAGGGTTTGATAAATAGGTTGGATCAAGCTCGCAACAATTACGCTGCGGAATTCCAGCGTATTTGCGGTTGATGGCTTGATAAATATCCCCCGTAGTGTGTATGTGTGTATATGTGTGACATCATCACCTTCTTATTTAACCAATTAATAAACAGCGCTGTACCCTGTACCAGCTTCTTTGGAACGTTTTGCAGTCATCAGATTTGAAATGATTGTATTTTTTCAAAAATACATTGAATTCACAAAGTAAAACATAAAATAATGTGTTAATAATGTGTTTTCAACATAGTACAAGGTGACTCTTTTTTTAATTTTTTTATTTGCATTTTCCATACTATCCCAACTTTTTCAGAATTGGCGTTGTACTATACACTCCCACATTATGAAATTAGGGTAGTAATTATATCTAATTACCAAAAACTACAACAGGAAACTTCCTTGCTCGGATCCTGTGTTATCTTGCATACAGAAACTAATCATTTACAGACTGATCAGCTACTAGAAATATAAAGGGCTGGTGATTATGCTGATTATTGCCAAATCTAAAGTATAGAACATGACACAATCTAGTATCCTTTGTATTTTATATTATATTGCAGTTAATATTTGCATTTTATTTGATCACTTATGTCATAATCCACTGTAAGAGTTCTTGAGAAAAGGAAAGCTATCTACTGTATATCAATATCCTAAGAGTAGTAATAAATACTTAAATAGTGATGTCGCAAACCTAAAAATTTCGGTTCGCGAGCGGCGGACTCGAACTTCTGCAAATGTTCGCGAACCGGCGAACCGGGCAAACCGCCATTGACATCAATAGGCAGGCGAATTTTAAAACCAACTGGGACTCTTTCTGGCCACAATAGTGATGTAAAAGTTGTTTCAAGGGGACTAACACCTGGACCGTGGCATGCAGGAGGGGGATCCATGGCAAAACTCCCATGGAAAATTACATAGTTGATGCAGAGTCTGGTTTTAAGCCATAAAGGGCATAAATCACCTAACATTCCTAAATTATTTGGAATAACGTGCTTTAAAACATCAGGTATGATGTTGTATCGATTAGGTAGTGTAAGGGTTACGCCCGCTTCACAGTGACAGACCAAACTCCCTGTTTAAAGGTACAGTCTACACCAGAATTTTTATTGTTTTAAAAGATAGATAATCCCTTTATTACCCATTTCCCAGTTTTGCATAACTAATACATTTATAATAATATACTTTTAACCTGTGATTATCTTGTATCTAAGCCTCTGCAAACTGCCCCTTTTTTCAGGTCTTTTGACAGACTTGCAGTCTAGCAAATCAGTGCCTGCTCCCAGATAACCCATGGTAAGGTTCCCAGAGGCAGTTGCAGCGCCAGGGGATGTGTATATGGCATGGATTTTAGGATCCGGGCGGGAGATGGAAAAAGATGCTTGGTCGGTCCTCCTACTTCAAATTTGGGGCACTGCGCGTGCAATCTACTGTGCCACCAGATATGAGTGGTGTTTTAAGTAGTACTATTCCTATCACTTTAATCCCTGTTTCGTGCCTTTTTTTTGTTTTGTTTTTTGAAGCCACAGTGCAGCACCAGAGGCCAGAAAAATTTGGCATATACACATGCCTGAAAAACTAGGTATTGTTGCAGCCGCTGCTGTATCAGCGGCCAGAAAAATTTATGTTTGTTTCCCTGGCAGAAAGTGCCCTAAAACATTGCGGCTTGAACACTAGTTGGTGGCGGATAAGTCACGCAAGTCATCCAGCATTCGAAGATAAAATACAGCAGCTTGTGGACCATTTATAGCCCAAGGCAGATCATCTCATTAGGCCTTTTTTACTCGAATGTATCGCCCAATGTCAGTCCCTTCGGGATCCATCCCTCATTCATCTTAATAAAGGTGAGGTAATCTAGACTTTTTTGACCTAGCCCACTTCTCTTCTCAGTGACAATACCTCCTGCAGCACTAAAGGTCCTTTCAGACAGGACACTTGAAGGGGGGCAGGCCAGAAGTTCTATAGCAAATTGTGATAGCTCAGGTCACAGGTCAAGCCTGCACACCCAGTAGTCAAGGGGTTCATCGCTCCTCAGAGTGTCGAGATCTGCAGTTAAGGCGAGATAGTCTGCTACCTGTCGGTCGAGTCGTTCTCTGAGGGTGGACCCCAAAGGGCTGTGGCGATGCATAGGAGTTAAAAAGCTCCGCATGTCCTCCATCAACAACACGTCTGTTAAGCGTCCTGTCCTTGCCGGCGTGGTCGTGGGAGTCGGAGGATTACTTTCACCTCTTCCCCTGTTAGACGATTCCCGTTCTGCTGTGACATCACCCTTATACGATGTGTAAAGCATACTTTTAAATTTATTTTGGAACTTCTGCATCCTTTCCGACTTGCGGGAATTTGGTAACATTTCAGGCACTTTATGCTTATACCGGGGGTCTAGTAGCGTGGACACCCAGTACAGGTCGTTTTCCTTCAGTTTTTTTATACGAGGGTCACTCAACAGGCACGACAGCATGAAAGACCCCATTTGCACAAGTTTGGATGCCGAGCTACTCGTGTCCCGTTCCTCGTCCTCAGTGATCTCACTGAAGGTATGTTCTTCCCCCCAGCCACGTACAACACCACGGGTACCAGATAGGTGACAATGAGCACCCTGGGATGCCTGTTGTGATTGGTCTTCCTTCTCCTACTCCTCAAAGCCACATTCCTCCTCTGACTCCTCTTCCTCACAATCCTCTTCCAGTGTTGCCTCTGGTCCAGCAAGAGATGCTGATAAGGCTGTTTCTGGTGGTGATGGTGACCACAACTCTTCCTCTTCCTCTTCACACTCATCTACTGCCTGATCCAGCACTCTTCGCAGGGCATGCTCCAGGAAGAAAACAAATGGTATGATGTCGCTGATGGTGCCTTCGGTACGACTGACTAGGTTTGTCACCTCCTCAAAAGGATGCATGAGCCTACAGGCATTGCGCATGAGCGTCCAGTAACTTGGCAAAAAAATCCCCAGCTCCGCAGAGGCTGTCCTAGCACCCCAGTCATACAAATACTCGTTAACGGCTTTTTCTTGTTGGAGCAGGCAGGCGAACATTAAGAGTGTTGAAGTCCAACGTGTCGGGCTGTCGCAAATAAAGCGCCTCACTCAGGGGCGGAATGACAAGTCGGGCAAATCGGCCCTGGCCCGAGGGCCCGACTTCTTAAAGGGGCCCGCCCCATGCATCATAGAAGTAGCTTTTTTTTTCTATTAAAACAATTTTACGATTTTTTTTTGGTCTTTATTTTTATTTTTTATTTTTTTTTTGCAAGGGGGGTGGGGGGGTTGGAGGGGCAGCAATATTGTGACTTTCACTTTTTTTAACTTAGCGCCGCGGAAGTCCTCAATCCTGTGTGTCTCACTCTCTCAGCACTCCGCTCCGTCTCCACTCAGTCACTCAGTCAGTCACAGTGATGAAAAAAGACTCGACTGGAGCAGTGGAGCCTCCGAGGCAAGCCAGCTTGTATTAAACAATGCTGCAAATTAATATGTGGAATGTGGACCGACCAGTGTGTAAATAAATCCGGAATCCGGTCCACGTATTACACTCTGTCTCTCACTGTGACCTGCCCTGGCTCTGTCTGGCTGCTTAGCTCCGCCTCCACACGCCGTGCGCACACAATTTTAAGTGCGCATTAGAGGCTCAGGCGGCAGGAGCTGCAGCAGACCTTGTGTGGCCATGTGGACGTGGTAGAGCCAAGGAGGACAGGAGTCAGGATAGGACGGTTGAGGCAGCTCTGGCGACAAGCAACGTACAATGAGCAGTTGAATAAGTCAGGTAAAGGTAAGTATGAAGGAGCCGGTTGCTGCTGGAGGGGGGGCCCGGGGGCTGAGTACGTGACGTGAAGCCAGGGCCTACTACAATGGCAACCGCAGGAGCATGGGCTTCTTCCACAATCATATGAATCCACTCGTTAGCTCTGCACAGAAGGGTCTCTATCAGTGGGAGGATATTGGATATATACTGTGTTTTGGTTTTTTTATGCACCAGATATAAATTTAATGAGAGGATCTCAAATACAGCAAAGCAGGGCGAGGTCTCCTTATGGGATGAGGAGATCTGCCAATGTGAATATAGAAGGCAGGGACTGAGGGATGCTTATGCACCACAACAACTCAATAATTAATAAATAAATCTCCGACTCAAATAGATATAACATAATTTATGCTTACCTGATAAATTTATTTCTCTTGTAGTGTATCCAGTCCACGGATCATCCATTACTTATGGGATATATTCTCCTTCCCAACAGGAAGTTGCAAGAGTCCACCCACAGCAAAGCTGCTATATAGCTCCTCCCCTAACTGCCATTACCAGTCATTCGACCGAAAACATGCAGAGAAAGGAAAACCATAGGGTGCAGTGGTGACTGTAGTTTAATGGAAAAATTACCTGCCTTAAAGTGACAGGGCGGGCCGTGGACTGGATACACTACAAGAGAAATAAATTTATCAGGTAAGCATAAATTATGTTTTCTCTTGTTAAGTGTATCCAGTCCACGGATCATCCATTACTTATGGGATACCAATACCAAAGCTAAAGTACACGGATGATGGGAGGGACAAGGCAGGTACTTAAACGGAAGTTACCACTGCCTTTAAAAAACCCTTTCTCCCAAAAATAGCCTCCGAAGAAGCAAGGTATCAAATTTGTTAAATTTGAAAAAGTATGAAACGCAGACCAAGACTCCGTCTTGTAATCTGTTCAACAGAAGCCACATTTAAAAAAGGCCCAAGTGAAAACCACAGCTCTAGTAGAATGAGCTGTAATCCCTTCAGGAGGCTGCTGTCCAGCAGTCTCATAAGCTAAATGAATTATGCTTTTTAACCAAAAAGACAGAGAGGTTGCTGAAGTCCTTTGACCTCTCCTCTATCCAGAATAGACAACAAACAAGTTGAATGTTTGATGAAAATCTGTAGTAGCTTGAAAGTAAAACTTTAAAACACGAACCACGTCCAAATTGTGTAATAGACGTTCCTTCTTTGAAGAAGGATTAGGATACAAGAATGGAACAACAATCTCTTGAGTGATATTCTTGTTAGATACCACCTTAGGTAAAAACCCAGGTTGGTACACAGGACTACCTTATCCGTACGGAGAACCAGATAAGGAGAATCACATTGCAACGCAGATAACTAGGAGACTCTATGAGCCGAGGAAATAGCTACCAAAAAGGAACTTTCCAAGATAGAAGTTTGATATCTATGGAATGAAAAGGTTCAAATGGAACTCCTTGAAGAACCTTAAGAACCAGCTTTAAGCTCCATGGCGGAGCAACATTTTTAACCACAGGCTTGGTTCTAACCAAAGCCTGACCAAATGCCTGAACGTCTAGAATACCTGCCAGACGCTTGTGCAAAAGAATAGACAGAGTAGAAATCTGTCCTTTTAAAGAACTAGCTGACAACCCTTTTCTCAAAATCATCTTGGAGAAAAGATAATATCCTGGGAATCCAGACTTTACTCCATGAGTAACCCTTGGATTCATAACAATAAGATATTTACACCATATCTTATGTTAAATTTTGCTAGAGACAGGCTTTTATGCCTGTATTAAGGTATCAATTACTGACTCGGAGAAGCCATGCTTTGATAACATCAAGCGTTCTGTCTCCAGGCAGTCCATCTCAGATTAGTTATATTTAGATGGTTGAAAAGACCCTGAGGTAGAGGGTCCTGTCTCAGAAGCAGAGACCGTGGTGGAAAGGATGACATGTACACCAGATCTGCATACCAGGTCCTGCGTGGCCACGCAGGTGCTGTCAAAAGCACCAAAGCACTCTCCTGCTTGATCTTGTGCAAACCCCTCCGGAGGGAATTCCCACTCCCCCGGATGAAAAGTCTGACGACTTAGAAAATCTGCCTCCCAGTTCTCAACACCTGGGATAGGGATAGCTTTTAGACAAGAGTGAGTCTCTGTCCAGTGAATTATTTTAAGACTTCTAACATTGCTAGGGAACTTCTGTTCCCCCTTGATGGTTGATGTAAGCCACAGTCGTGATATTGTCCGACTGAAATATGATGTACCTCAGAGTTGCTAACTGAGGCCAAGTCTGAAGAGCATGGAATATCGCTCCCAATTCCAGAATATTCATTAGAAGGAGGGTCTCCTCCTGAGTCCACTATCCCTGAGCCTTCAGGGAGTTCCAGACTGTATCCCAACCTAAAAGGCTGGCATCTGTTGTAACAATTGTCCCATCTGACCTGCGGAAGGTCATACCCTTGGACAGATGGACCCGAGATAGTCACCAGAGAAGAGAATCTCTGGTTTCTTGGTCCGGATTTAATAGGAGAACAAATCTGTGTAATCCCCATTCCTCTGGCTGAGCATGCATAGTTGCAGTGGTCTGAAATGTAGGCGTGCAAACGGTACTATGTCCCTTGCCGCTACCATTAAGCCGATTACATTCATGTACTGAGCCACCAAAGGGCGCGGATGGAATGAAGAACACGGCAGAAATTTAGAAACTTTGACAACCTGGACTCCGTCAGGTAAATTTTAATTTCTACAAAATCTATCAGAATCCCTAGGAGGGAAACCCTTGATATTGGGGATAGAGAACTCTTTCCTTGTTCACTTTCCACCCATGCGATCTCAGAAATGCCAATACTACGTCCGTAGAAGACTTGGCAACTTGGATGTTTGACGCCTGTATCAGGATGTCGTCTAAATAAGGGGCCACTTCTATGCCCCACGGCCTAAGGACCGCCAAAGTGACCCCAGAACCTCCATAAAGATTCTAGGGGCTGTAGTTAACCCAAAGGAAAGAGCTACAAACTGGTAATGCCTGTCTAGAAAGGCAAACCTGAAAAACCGATGGTGATCTTTATGCATCGTAATGTGAGGATAAGCATCCTTCAAATCCATTGTAGTCCTCCATTGACTCTCCTGGATCATAGTTAAGATGGTACGAATAGTTTCCATCTTAAATGATAGAATTCTAAAGAATTTGTTTAAGATCTTTTAGATCCAAAATAGGTCTGAAGGTTTCCTTTCCTTGGGAACCACAAACCGATTTGAGGAAAACTGTGTCCCTGTTCCTCTAGTGGAACTGAATGGGTCACGTACACAATGCAAGAATGTCTCTTTCTTTATCTGGTTTGCAGATAAATGTGAAAGGCAAAAACTCCCCTTTTTTGGGGGGGAAAGCTTTGAAATCCAGAAGATATCTCTGGGGTATAATTTCCAATGCCCAGGGATCCTGGGCATCTCTTGCCCACGCCTGGGCGAAGAATGAAGTCTGCCCCCTATAGGATCCGTTACCAGATAGGGGTCCGTTCCTCATGCTGTTTTAGAGGCAGCAGCAGGCTCCTTGACCTGCTTATCTTTGTTCCAGGTCCGGTTGTCTCCAGACCGCCTTGGACTGAGCAAAAGTTCCCTCTTATTTTGCCTTAGAGGAAGTTGATGCCACACCTGCCTTGAATTTTCAAAAGGCACGAAAATTAGGCCTTTTTTGTCCCTTGATTTGGACCTGTCCTGAGGAAGGGCATGATCTTTTCCTCCAGTGATATAAGTAATAATCTCCTTCAAACTAGGCCTGAATAGGGTCTGCCCCTTGAAGGGAAGTTAAGTAGCTTATTTATTAAAGTCACAACAGCTGACCATGATATAAGCCATAGCGCTCTGCGCGCCAGTATAGTAAAAAACAGAATTCTTAGCCGTTAGTCTAGTCAAAGGAACAAAGGCATCAGAAAACAAAGGAATTGGCTAGCTTAAGTGCTCTAAGCTTGTCAAATATATTCATCCAATGGAGCCTGTAAAGCCTCATCAAGAGACTCAAACCAGAACGCCGCAGCAGCAGTGACAGGAGCAATGCGTGCAAGGGGCTGCAGGATAAAACCTTGTTGAATAAACATTTTTTATCCATTGGATCTAAAAAAGCACAAAAGTCTTCGCCAGAGGTAGTGGTACGCTTAGCTAGAGTAGAAACTCTTCTCTCCACCTTAGGAACTGTCTGCCATAAGTCCCGTGTGGTGGCAACTATTAGAAAACATTCTTCTAAAAAATAGGAGGGGAAGAGAACGGCACACCTGGTCTATCCCATTCCTTATGAAAAATTTTAGTAAACCTCTTTAGGTATTGGAAAAACATAAGTACACACCGGCACTGCATATTATTTATCCAGTCTACACAATTTCTCTGGCACTGCGATTGTACACATTCATTCAGAGCAGCTAAAGCCTCCCTGAGCAACAAGTGGAGGTTCTCAAGCATAAATTTTAAATGTAGAAATATCAGAATCAGGTTAAATCATCTTCCCTGAGTCACAAATATCACCCACAGACTAAGCATATTGTGAGGTAGTATCAGACATGGTTCTTAAAGCATCTGTATGCTCTGTATCTACCCCCAGAGCTGTTTTGCTTTCCTTTAATTTCAGGTAGTCTGACTAATACTGCTGCCAGTGTATTATACACAACCTTTGCCATGTCTTGTAAAATAAACGCTATGGGCGCCATTGATATACTTGGCGCCATTTGAGCGTGAGTCCCTGGAGCGGGAGTCAAAGGGTCTGACACGTGGGGAGAGTTAGTCGGCATAACTTCCCCCTCGACAGAATCCTCTGGTAAAATAAACGCTATGGGTGCCCTTGATGTACTTGGCGCCATTTGAGCGTGAGTCCCTAAAGCGGGAGTCAAAGGGTCTGACACGTGGGGAGAGTTAGTCGGCATAACTTCCCCCTCGACAGAATCCTCTGGTGATAATGTTTTTAAATACAAAAAATGATCTTTATTGTTTAACATGAAATCAGTACATCTGGTACACATTCTAAAATGTGGTTCCACCATGGTTTTAAACATAATAAACACAGAGCCTCCTCTATGTTAGACATGTTAGAACTAATAAAGAGACTAGTAAGCTTGGAAAACACTTTAAATCAAGTTAACAAGCAAATATAACAAACGTTACTGTGCCTTTAAGAGAAACAAATTTTGTCAAAATTTGAAAAACAGTGAAAAAAGGCAGTAAATCAAACGAAATTTTTACAGTACATGTAATAAGTTAACAGAGCATTGCACCCACTTGCAAATGGATGATTAACCCCTTAATGCAAAAAAACAGATAAAAAAAAAAAAAAAAAAAAAAAAAACGACATTTTTTTAAACAGACACAACAAAACTGCCACAGCTGAGCTGTGGATTACCTTCCCTATAACTGTTTCTATGCAAAATTTAAGCCAGCCATGTGGAAAAATTAGGCCCCAATAAGTTTTATCACCAAACATATGTTAAAAAACGATTAAACATGCCAGCAAACGTTTTAAAACACATTCTTATAAGAGTATGTATGTCTATTAATAAGCCTGATCCAGTCGCTATCACTGCATTTAAGGCTTTACTTACATTACTTCGGTATCAGCAGTATTTTCTTAGTCAATTCCATTCCTTAGAAAAATATATTACTGCACATACCTTAGCATATATCTCTATCAATCAGCCTGGTACCAGTCGCTTTCACTGCATTTAAAGGCTGTACTTACATTACTTCGGTATCAGCAGTATTTTCTTAGTCAATTCCATTCCTTAGAAAAATATTTTACTGCACATACCTTATTTGCAGGAAAACTTGCACGCCATTCCCCCTCTGAAGTACCTTACTCCTCAGAATGTGTGAGAACAGCAACTGGATCTTAGTTACGTCTGCTAAGATCATAGAAAAAACGCAGGCAGATTCTTCTTCCAAATACTGCCTGAGATAAACAGCACACTCCGGTGCCATTTAAAAATAACAAACTTTTGATTGAAGAAATAAACTAAGTATAAAAAACCACAGACTCTCACGACCTCCTATCTATGTTGAGACTTGCAAGAGAATGACTGGTAATGGCAGTTAGGGGAGGAGCTATATAGCAGCTTTGCTGTGGGTGGACTCTTGCAACTTCCTGTTGGGAAGGAGAATATATCCCATAAGTAATGGATGATCCGTGGACTGGATACACTTAACAAGAGAAATATTCGATATTTATGATTAAATATGTGTATATCTGTATATAAATATATGTATGTATATCTGTATATAAGGCACTGGGGAGGGGGCTGTGTGTGTGTGAGACAGAGGGGGCCTCTCTATAATTTTATGTCTGTATATAAGGTACTGGAGAGGGGGCTGTGTGTGTGTGAGACAGAGGGGACCTCTCTATAATATAATATATCTGTATATAAGGTACTGGAAAGGGGGCTGTGTGTGTGTTAGACAGAGGGAACCTCTCTATAATATTATATATCTGTATATAAGGCACTGGGGAGGGGGCTGTGTGTGTGTGAGACAGAGGGGGCCTCTCTATAATTTTATGTCTGTATATAAGGTACTGGAGAGGGGGCTGTGTGTGTGTGTGAGACAGAGGGAACCTCTCTATAATATCATATATCTGTATATAAGGTACTGGAAAGGGGGCTGTGTGTGTGTTAGACAGAGGGAACCTCTCTATAATATTATATATCTGTATATAAGGTACTGGGGAGGGGGCTGTGTGTGTGTGTGAGACAGAGGGAACCTCTCTATAATATTATATATCTGTATATAAGGTACTGGGGAGGGGGCTGTGTGTGTGAGACAGAGGGAACCTCTCTATAATATTATATATCTGTATATAAGGTACTGGGGAGGGGCTGTGTGTTAGACGGAGGGAACCTCTCTATAATATTATATATCTGTATATAAGGTACTGGGAAGGGGCTGTGTGTGTGTGAGACAGAATGAACCTTTATATAATATTATATATCTGTATATAAGGTACTGGGGAGGGGCTGTGTGTGTGTGAGACAGAGGGAACCTCTCTATAATATTATATATCTGTATATAAGGTACTGGGGAAGGGGCTGTGTGTGTGAGACAGAGGGAACCTCTCTATAATATTATATATCTGTATATAAGGTACTGGGGAGGGGCTGTGTGTTAGACGGAGGGAACCTCTCTATAATATTATATATCTGTATATAAGGTACTGGGAAGGGGCTGTGTGTGTGTGAGACAGAATGAACCTTTATATAATATTATATATCTGTATATAAGGTACTGGGGAGGGGCTGTGTGTGTGTGAGACAGAGGGAACCTCTCTATAATATTATATATCTGTATATGAGGTACTGGGGAGGGGGCTGTATGTATGTGAGACAGAGGGAACATCTTTATAATAATATATATCTGTATATAAGGTACTGGGGAGGGGCTGTGTGTGAGGCATAGGGAACCTCTACATTGTGTTAAATTTGTTTATATTGGTTTTGGCGGGCATTAGGAGGGGAGCAGCAATGTCCTACTGGGAGCTAGCTGAACATGTTGGGTGAGCAAATAACAAGAGGCATATATGTGCATTCAGAAAGCTTCAGCTAAATCCCAGTAGTCCATTTCTGCTCCTGAATTTACCCAGGTATGCTTTTCAACAAATGATAGGAAGTGAAATAAGCAACTTAGGTAATAGAAGTAAATTGTAATGAATGTGTTTAAAATTGTATGTTCAATCTGAATCATTAAAGGGACAGTAAAGTCATAATTAGCCATTTATGATTTACACAGAGCATAACATTTTAAATAACTTTCGGATTTAATTCTATTATTTAATTTGCTTCCTTCTCTTGTTATCCTTTGCTGAAAGGTTTATCTAGGTAAGCTCAGGAGCAGCAAAGAACCTAGATTCTAGCTGCTGATTGGTGGCTACATATATACACCGATTGTCATTGGCTCACCCACGTGTTCACTTAGAAACCAGTAGTGCATTGCTGCGCTTTCAACAAATGATACCAAGAGAATTAAGCAAATTTGATAATAGAAGTAAACTGGAAAGTTGTTTAACATTGTATGTTCTACCTAAATCATGAAATACATTTTTGGGTTTCATTATTATTAGATTCCATAGCGCTAACATCCCTTTAAAGTTTAATACTCTCCCTTTAAAATTGATTTCTCTAAACCTGTCCTGGTTTCAGTTAAAATGGAGATAGTTTTATCTTTATTTAGTATAGAAGCATACTTATAGGATCATGCATCTCTTATTTAAAGGAAATATACAAATACAAATTAATGATTTTACTTCTTTAGCTGCCAGTAACAAGTGATTTTACCCCCTTGTCTGCCCCTAATTACATTCTGCTCCATACTGTAGTGCATATAGGCATGGGGATATGTTTTTTTCCCCCATAAGCACTTGCTAATTTACAATATTTAGTTCTTATAAAAAAAAAAATGGGAAAAATTGTCTCTTTAAATGGGAGGGGCATATGAAGTGGGAGGGGCAATGGAGGTGGGAGGGGCACATGCAGTGTGAAGGGCACATGAGATGGGAGGGGCAATATGGTGGAGGAGGGGCAGAGGAGGTAGGTAGGTGGAGCAAAGATGGCATGGGGGGCCCTGTCACACTTTTGCCCGGGGGCCCTGAATGGTCTCAGTCCGCCCCTGGCCTCACTGGCATGTTGTTTCACCGCTGGATATCTGCAAAATTCGCCATGGCCGTGTAGGAATGCCTGAAATGGCCACACACCTTCCTGGCCTGCTTCAGGATGTCCTGTAAGCCTGGGTACTTATGCACAAAGCGTTGTACGATCAGATTACACACATGTGCCATGCACGGCACATGTGTCAACTTGCCCAATTTCAATGCCGCCAACAAATTACTTCCGTTGTCAGTAACCACTTTGCCAATCTCCAGTTGGTGCGGAGTCAGCCACTGATCCACCTGTGTGTTCAGGGCGGACAGGAGTGCTGTTCCGGTGTGACTCTCTGCTTTCAGGCAAGTCAACCCCAAGACGGCGTGACACTACCGTATCCCGGATGTGGAATAGTACCTGCGGAGCTGGGGGAGTGCCGTTGATGTGGAGCAAGACGCAGCAGCACAAGAGGACTCAGCCGAGGAAGATGTTATGGAAGAGGATGGAGTAGGAGGAGTAGAGGAGGTAGCAGCAGGCCTGCCTGCAAGTCGTGGTGGTGTCACCAACTCCTCTGCAGAGCCATGCATTCCATGCTTGTCAGCCGTCAGCAGGTTTACCCACTGTGCAGTGTAGGTGATAAACCTGCCCTGACCATGCTTTGCAGACCAGCTATCAGAGGTCAGATGGACCCTTGCCCCAACACTGTGTGCCAGACATGCCATTACTTCCTTTTGCACAATCGAGTACAGGTTGGGGATTGCCTTTTGTGCAAAGAAATTTCGGCCGGGTACCTTCCACTGTGGTGTCCCAATAGATACAAATTTTTTGAACACCTCAGACTCCACCAGCTTGTATGGAAAAAGCTGGCGGGCTAAGAGTTCAGACAAGCCAGCTGTCAGACGCCGGGCAAGGGGGTGACTTTGGGACATTGGCTTCTTACGCTCAAACATGTCCTTGACAGACACCTGACTGTGGGCAGATGAGCAGGAACTGCTCAAGGTGAGACACAGAGTGGCAGATGGTTGAGAGGGGGCAAGGAGGACAGCAGTGGTTGACGTGACTGAAGATGCTGGACCAGGAGGAGGATGGCGGCTTTGAGTTTGTGTGCTGCTTCTACTCATGTGTTCATCCCATCGGCGTTTGTGATGTGAGATCATGTGCCTTCACAAAGTAGTTGTACCTAGGTGGGTGTTGGACTTCCCACAACTCAGTTTCTTTTGGCACAGGTTGCAAATGGCATCGCTGTTGTCAGAGGCAGACACACACAAAAATGCCACACTGCTGAGCTCTGCGGTGACGGCATTCTGGTGGTGGCAACAGCATGCGTTGATTGGTGTGCTGTCTGGCTGACCCCGGGTGCCGATGCATGCTGTCTGACTGTGCCACTAGCTCCTTGCGACGACCTCCCCCTGCTTCCAACTCGTCTCCTCCTCCTCCTCCTCTCTGTCTCCCCATCTGAACTTTCCCCCTCTTCTTCTACTCTTCTAGCGGGCACCCACGTGACATCCATGGACGCATCATCATCAACTGCTTCACTTGTATCTGACAAATCAACAAAGGAAGCAGCAGCGGGTACAACATCATCATCATCATCACACTGTACGTCCATGTCTGTAATGCTGCCTGACTGAGACATATCACTGTTATCTACATCCTCTGTCAATGATGGTTGTGCATCACTCATTTCTTCCAACTGATGTGTCAATAACTCCTCTGACAGAGCAAGTGAAGTGGCTGTGGTGCTAGTGTTGGTGGTGGCGGCAGGCGGTCGAGTGGCACTGGTCACTTGAGAGGTGCCCGAAGCTAAGCTGGAGGTGGATGGTGCGTCAAGGTTCCGAGCGGAAGCTGTGCAAGATTTTGTGTCCTGTGTTAGGCAGTCAACTAGGTTCTCCTCAGAACTTTTCGCGTTCATGGTACGTGACCTCTGAACACTGAGCATTATTGTAGGGTCAAAGGGAATCACAGCACCACGACCACGACAGCACCTGCGGGGTGGCCTGCCTCTGCCTGTCATTTGTTTTTTAAAATGTACACTTACACTACTATTAAACAAAATATGAGTGGTGCCACTAACTTGGCAAGTGGGCCTGGCACACACGCTGGCAGGCAGGCAACTGCAATTAGATTACACTAGCAGACTGATGTTTCACAGCCAAAAAAGTTTTTGTTTTAAATATTTACAATACTGTTATAACAAATATGATTGGTGGCACTAGTTGGCAAGTGGGCCTGGCACACACGCTGGCAGGCAGGCAACTGCAATTAGATTACACTAGCAGACTGATGTTTCACAGTCAAAAAAGTTTTTTTTTAAATATTTACACTACTGTTATAACAAATATGATTGGTGGCACTAGTTGGCAAGTGGGCCTGGCACACACGCTGGCAGGCAGGCAACTGCAATTAGATTACACTAGCAAACTGATGTTTCACAGTCAAAAAAGTTTTTGTTTTAAATATTTACAATACTGTTATAACAAACATGATTGGTGGAACTAGTTGGCAAGTGGGCCTGGCACACACGCTGGCAGGCAGGCAACTGCAATTAGATTACACTAGCAGACTGATGTTTCACAGTCAAAAAAGTTTTTTTTATAAATATTTACACTACTGTTACAACAAATATGAGTGGTGGCACTAACTTGGCAAGTGGGCCTGGCACACACGCTGGCAGGCAGGCAACTGCAATTAGATTACACTAGCAGACTGATGTTTCACAGTCAAAAAAGTTTTTTTTTTTTTTTTAAATATTTACACTACTGTTATAACAAATATGATTGGTGGCACTAGTTGGCAAGTGGGCCTGGCACACACGCTGGCAGGCAGGCAACTGCAATTAGATTACACTAGCAGACTGATGTTTCACAGCCAAAAAAGTTTTTTTTTTAAATATTTACACTACTATTACAACAGATATGAGTGGTGGCACTTAGCAAGTGGGCCTGGCACACACGCTGGCAGGCAAGCAACTGCAATTAGATTACACTAGCAGACTGATGTTTCACAGTCAAAATTACACAGGCAAAAAAAAAAAAAAAGCCCTAAAAAGGGCTTTTTGAGGTGCTGTCCTTACAGCAGAGATCAGATGAGTCCTTCAGGACTGTAGTGGACACTAAATACACTAGCCTAGCTATGAATTTCCCTATAAAATCAGCAGCAGCTACACTATCCCTCCTCTCACTAAGAATGCAGGATCAGAATGAATCTAAAATGGCTGCTGTCCAGGAGCTGGGAGGGTCTGGGAGGGAGTGTCTGCTGCTGATTGGCTGAAATGTGTCTGCAGACTGTGAGATACAGGGTCAAAGTTTACTCAATGATGACGAATAGGGGGCCGATCAAACATCGCATATGTTCGCCCACCACGGCGAATGCGAACAAGCTATATTCGCCGTTAACTATTCGCTGGCGAACTATTTGCGACATCACTATACTTAAACAGGAATCAAGTTCTTAAAGGGTCAGTAAACCTGCTCCTGCTCTGTCTGAAAGCGGGAGCGAGCTGCACTGTGTCTAATGGCGCGGTCGGGCCGGGCTGTGACTATACAGCTGGCCAGATGCGCTCAGTAAAAACAACAGACCCGCTCAGCAGAGTACAGAGAGTGGGTCTGAAAAACAGCGGTATTTTTACAAAATAAAAAGGCAATATTATGATTTACAAAGTTTGGCTAATATAATGTTATATAATTCTGCACTATGTGCAGAATTATATAACATTATTTTTAAGGTTTACTGTCCCTTTAAGGCACATCTCCTGTCCTGGTTGTAAAATAAGAATGTCAGGGTTTTATGCTTAAAAAAGGTAGGCTTTATTGAAGCTTTAGATAAAAGTAGATACAAGGTATTAGGTCAAATGCGTTTAGTTTGCTTTCACTTTCTCAATGACCCATGTGCAGCACTGATACAAACCCCTATTTAAGGTGGAATGGACTTATTCATGCCCTAGTGCAGTGTTTTTCAACCAGTGTGCCGTGAGAGATCCTCAGGTGTGCCACGGCAGACTGACAACAGTGTGACATATTTTTTAAACTTTGCTTGTTTTTTACTCCCAGTGCAGGGGTAGTTTGTAGGAGGCATGGCATAACAGCACAATACATACAGTATGTGTGTGTTTGTGTGTATGTGTATATATATATGCTGTATTAGGCTACAATGTGTGATTTTTTTAAAATTTTGGGATGGTGGTGTGCCACAGGATTTTTTAATGTAAAAAAGTGTGCCACGGCAAAAAAAAGGTTAAAAATCACTGCCCTAGTGTAATCACTTTAAACACATATGTTAACAATTGTGGTGATTATCACTTAAATATATCCAAATTGAAACAACACTAAACATAACACAATAACATCCGATTGCATATTTACATATGTACATGGTGTCGTTTAAAAAAAGATGCATTAACAACAATAAAATCTACCACGTAAATTCAAACATCATCCTGATTATTAAGACATGAGTGTATATATATATGTATGTCATTTAGTTAATTTAATTGGTAGTTTAATTTAAGTGTAGGATAATAGTTAGGGTAGGTTAATTAATAGTTTAAAAATAGTTCATTTAATTCTACAAGTAAGTTTAAATTTATTTTAAGATAATTTTAATTTAAAGTTAGCGGCTTGTTTAAGTGTTAATAGCATAATTTAGTTTATGGCAATGTGAGGGGCTGGCGGTTTAGGGGTTAATAGGTTTAGTTAGTGGTAGTGATGTGGGAGGCAAGAGGTTTAGGAGTTAATACGTTTATTTAGTGGCAGCGGGATAGGGGTTAATAACTTTATTTAGTGGCGGCGGGGTCTGGGAGTGGCGGGATAGGGGTTAATACTTTTATTTATGTTGCAGCGGGGGCGGGGAGCAGTAAAATAGGGGTTAATGCATTTTATTTAGGTTGCAGCGATGTTGGCGCGGCAGATTAGGGGTGTTTAGACTCGGGGCTTATGTTAGGGTGTTAGGTGTTAACGTTACTTGTTTTCAACCATAGAAATCAATGGGATATCTGGCAGCATCGAACATAAGCATTGGGTATTTCTAAACTCAGGACAAAATTTTGAAACTATTTAGCATGGATGTTTTTTGGTGGTTGTAGATGTGTAACAGATTTTGGTGGTCAAAGTTAGAAAAAGTGTATTGTTTTGCATTTTTTCATCATATTTATTTGATCACATTTGGCGGTGAAATGGTAGCATCAAATATACCAAAATGGGCCTAGATCAATACTTTGGGGTTGTCTACTAAAAAAAATATATAGTTTTGATAGGTAAATATACAAAAGGCTCTATTTCTGTTTAAATGTAGTGATGGCAAAAATGCTAAAAATGCTCTGGTCTTTAGGGGAAGTTTTTGCCTGAAATGCCCAGTCCTTAAGAGGTTAAACTTGTCACATCGCTATTAGTCCTAATGCACCTGTCCCAGCTTTTTTGGAACGTTTTGCAGTCATCAGATTTGAAATGAGTGTATATTTTCAAAAATACATTGAATTCACAAAGTAAAACATCAAATAATGTGTTAATAATGTGTTTTCAACATAGTACAAGGTGACTCTTTTTATTATTTTTTTATTTGCATTTTCCATACTATCCCAACTTTTTCGGAATTAGTGCTGTACTATACACTCCCACATTATGAAATTAGGGTAGTAATTATATCTAATTACCAAAAACTACAACATTAAACTTCCTTACTCAGATCCTGTGTTATCTTGCATACTGAAACTAAAATCCTTTGCATTTTATATTATATTGCAGTTAATATTTGCATTTTATTTGATCACTTGCGTCATAATCCACTGTAAGAGTTCTTGAGAAAAGGAAAGCTATGTACTGTATATCAATATCCTAAGAGTAGTAAATACTTAAACAGGAATCGAGTTCTTAAAGAGGCAGTAAACCTAGAAAATAATGTTATATAATTCTGCACATAGTGCAGAATTATATAACATTATCTTAGCCAAACTTTATTCAACCAGACCCGCTCAGTAGAGCAAGAGCGGCGGTCTGAAAAACCCTATTTTTTTAATCAAATTTCGCCGGCAATATTATGTTGAATAAAGTTTGGCTAAGATAATGTTAAATAATTCTGCACTATGTGCAGAATTATATAACATTATTTTCTAGGTTTACTGCCCCTTTAAGGCACATCTCCTGCCCGGGTTGTAATATAAGAATGCCAGGGTTTTATGCTTAAAAAAGGTAGGCTTTATTGAAGCTTTAGATAAAAGTAGATACAAGGTATTTGGTCAAATGGCATTTCGTTTGCTTTCACTTTATCAATGACCCATCTGCAGCACTGATACAAACCCCTATTTAAAGGGGAATAGGCATATTTGTGCCCTAGTGTAATAAATGCAAACACATATGTTAACAATTGTGGTGATTATCACTCAAATATATCCAAATTGAAACAACACTAAACATAACACAATAACATCCTATTGCATATTTACATATGTACATGGTGTCGTTTCAAAAAGATGCATTAACAACAATAAAATCTAACACTTTGATTCAAACATCATCCTGATTATTAAGACATGAGTGTGTGTATATATATATATATATATATATATATATATATATATATGAATATATTCATTACTGTGATGCATAAATGCAAACAGTTGAATTGTTATTCTTATCCATGGTAACAGAGCATAATTCATCAACATATTTCATCCTAATAGATAAACTGTAGCAATAGCACTTTCTCCATTTTCATATGATATATGTTATTGCATCCTATTATTTTTTATTTCAATGTAAAATTTATGCTAGCACTATATAGGTATGTTACTAATGTGACAAAATGCATCACATTAAAAAAAAAATATATATATATATATACACCCAGAATTCTAATCCTTAATAGAGATATCAAAACTGAAATTGAAATAAAATGTCAGTCTACATATAGTTTTACGTCCCGATCCAAATTTAAGCCATTTTGTACCCTAGTTCTCAATTGGAAGATCCAATATACTTCCTTTTGGCTTAGTGACTTTAGTCTGTTTCCTCCCCTGATATGTCGAGTTACATGCTATATACCTAAGTTGGAATTGCAATGACTTGCTGTCTCCATTGTGTTGGTTGCGAAAGTGAAGGGCAACTGGGGTATCAGACTCAGGGTCCTCTATGGTACACAAATGTTCCAAGAACCTTTTCTTTAGGGGTCTAGTCATTTGACCCCCATACTTAATGTTACATAATTTGCATGTTAACAAATATATTACACCAGTGGCAAGGAAACGGAGCTGTACATTGGTACGGCAGACAAAGCTACGGAGAGCTTACCTTGTTTTTCTGTTCTTGATTTGTCTTCACGATGTGGTAAGCTGCTTGTTTGTTATAGCCTGACATTTGCCCGTTAGCATGTATTGTCTGAATGCTCCTACGCACACCACCGCATAGATGATTAACATGGCTGACTGTTACGGATGCACTTCCAATATTATTATCACAATGCTTAAATCCGTTTGGCATTTCAAATCTCAAGTGTTTTTACTGTGATTCTTTCTGGAATTGTTATGCAGTATATGTGAGCAATATTGGAATTATCTGAGTTGTATAAGATGAGCCATATAAAGGGCTTCCCTGAATATATAGCTTAACAAGAGCAAAAGTAGGTTAACAAAGGGTTAACACATGTGATCAAATATCATAATATCAATACGGACATTATTATTGTTTATCCATGACATTCTTTTCTGTCAGTTGTGCATATGTTTGGAAAATTCAACATTAATACTGATATCAAGTTGGATATAACTTTTTGAATATTTTTTTTCCAATCCAGTCTAATGTGATATGTGCATATGATTTGCTGAGACGACTTTGTACTGGCCTTATTTTTCCTTTTTTGGAATTTTCATTATACACCTGTGAGGACTTTGGTGATGACAAAATTGAACAGGAAGAATACAAAGACTTGGATTCTTTGTTCTTTAAAATTGGCAGATTGTTAAAAATGGACAGTAGGGGGGCGTGTCCGGGCAGCGGACCTGACAGGCAGCAAAAATATGAAGCTCTGCTAATATAACAAATATTCCATCACATTTATCCTGCTAATACAAAAATCTGAGGTGTTTAACTGCAGAAGACTGACAAGACATTTTACTGAGCTAAAGGCTGCTTTTTCATGACGGATATAACTATATCAGAGCGCTGCTTTGGACTTTCTAGAGGCCGTAGTGAAGGCCTAGACTTTTATTATTAGGCATCCCCCACGAACTACATTGATGGAGAAACTTAGCATGGAGGAGGATCCCCGCTTACTAATTAAAACTCTCCTAAAAGATCTGGAGCGGGAACTGATATGTGGGGTGGATGATCTTATACAAGAAATTAGATCTGCTTGCGGAGGCAGCCATGCAGGCAAGATGGCGGCAGAAGTAAACGGCGATGCGCAGTTAGTGGACCGCCAAACTGTAGAATTCACTCAGCCGTCTACACTGATCAGCATCGAGCTAAGCGCACCGAGAACCGGTATAGTGCCAGCAGAGAGGAGACCCGTCCCGCATCTGTGGAATCCTGACAGCCCTATAAACACGGGTGAGCCTCATGCTGCTGCGCAAACAAATAGAGTGGTGGAAGTACCCTTGCCGGCAAAGGCTCAGGAGGTTGTGACCAGTCTCCAGCTATGCAAAGAAACCACTATCTGTACCCTGAGTCGTGGAGATCAATCCTTAGTGCAGAAGATACGAAGAGGCTCCCGAGTACATACCAGACAAACTAAGAGACAGAACCTTGCAGCATATGGGAAGTTACTCGCTATCAGATCCTTGGCCCCGGGGCGTGAAGATGTTTCTGAGACCTTTTGCAAGCTGACTTGGACTTTTCTGGTCATCACATACGGACTGGCTCAACTGCTGAAGTGTGGTATAGGATGAATGTGGTATTGCCACTTAATACTCTATATGGGGCCTCTGGTTATGTTGTTGTTTGAAAATTCTATTTACGTGCTACACAGTAATTTTTCTACTTTATTCTCCACTACTCAGTGTTTATATGAGTCCTTACTTTGTTAACTTTACTTTTGCCTTGTCACTGCATATATTTCTCTGGGGGCTGCTAGACACTTGCACATGATTTGGGGTAGCCTGCTTGATGTCGCAGAATATCACCTCTCAAATAGACTGCCCATAATAAGCATGTATGATCCTGCCTTGACAGGTAGAAATATTATAACGTTTAACTAGCTGAATATTACTAATGTATTTATGGTGCAGCAAACAAATCAGTTACCTCTTTACCCTATACCTCTCTAGCTTTTTATGGTATGTGATGATGTCTGAGATATGCTTTTTTACTTTACATTAGAACCCTAGATGTCTATGTCCTGTGTTTTGGTGGGCCGCTTTATAATTCTGTAAATGAGCCAGTTTTGACTATGCTGCCCTTTATTACTTTATACTACCTGCTATATTATTACACTTATTCTCTAGCCACATGGTTTGGTTTGCTTGTTCATGTAAGTAGAAACCAAAGTTACCTGTGACTATATGAACCGTTAGTGGTTCCATATCTTAGTATAATGCCCTTCTACACCACAGGTATGTTATATTAGTGGTTTAAATAGCTCCTCAGAACCTTCCACTAGTATACTGAATTACAAGTTCAATATTCTATTTTAATTTAACTGACCCCTTTACATGTATTTATGTTTGCTAGTCTCATGGAGATCATATGTTATCCATGCCACTCTCATCTGTTTAGTTAACTTTTTGCATATTCCCTCAAACGGTGCTAACCCACTGAATACCCTTATTGATACACTTCAATGTCTCCCTTAAAAGTAAAATTATATTTCCTCATCTACTAAGTGTTACTGGATCCAGTAGTATTAGTATGGCCTGTCAATACTACCTACATCATAGGGTTCATAGGTGGTTGGATGACTGGTTATTCCTCTTAACTACTCACAGCTGCAAAAAAATGGGGGTCCTTGAAATTCTTGTTTTGACAATTATCATGTTTTGTGCGTATATTTTCTTGGACATGAAGATCCTGCCATCTCTATCACGACCTCTAATGTATGCCTATTTCCTAAATGATGCCTCCATAACAGATTATCTATATATGCAGGCTGCTCATGTACTCATATCCAGGTGCTCCATGGGGATTGTAATTGCATTTTTATAAGGTCAATTAGGCATCTGGATATCACACTACACTCTTAGGCAGATCTCTACAGCTTGGGTAATCAGCTATTAATACCCCATTATCTCCCTCATTACGCAGGCAGCTCTAGCTGAAATCCACACCATCCTTACCATCATGAGGACTTGGTTTTTTCTCATTTCATATACCTTCATTTACCCCAAAAATACTATAGTTTAGTCAAATAAAAGTATATGTGTTTTTTCCCCCTAAATCACAGTCAGCTCAACTTTTTATCCTATACACTCCCTTCCAGCGGGAGTTTTCTACACTCCTAAGGTATATACTAAAACTCCTCCATCACCAATTAGCTTTTACCATTATATTTTCACTTTCAGTTACTAATCTGTTTATTCTAGTCCAATAACCTATATTTTAAGCGGTGCTTACCCGCTGACTGTTATTGGATACTCTGAAACTCATATAAGTCCATTAACTTGGTTACCATAGGCCGTACCAGTTTCCTCTACTTTAATGGCCCATAAGTGGCCACCTAACTAACCAATTAATCAAGCTACTATATACAGAAAATGGAGGTTTGAAAAGCAGACCTAGGGCATATTGTGTGCTGTCAAGGTTATACTTTCAAATCATTCTAAGTTAGAAAGTTCACTTTAGACACCCTAATTGAGAGTCAGGAGGTTGCAGTATACATGGATAATGTATGTTTACTTAGAAGGGTTCGGTATACTAATCTAGGCTTGTTCTGCTGGTTGCGGCCGGACCAGTGGAATTGGCATTATACGTAAATAATACAGAAGGGACTCCTCTCCTTCCTTTCCCGCCGGTACTTGTTGCCTGCGAGTCATACCCCTACTCCCTTTTCCCTTGTCGCCGGCAGATGGCATCTCCCCAGGAGAGGAGCTCCTCTAGAAGCCCTTTATATCTCGTTTTATACTATGTTTCATATTATCTACCTTATATCTCATGTTACATACATCCTGATACTCTGCTATGAGAATAATTGTTCCAGAATGTAATCTGACCCGTATTATACACAAAAACCCAGGATATTTGAGCAGGTTTCTACGTAAGCGTATGTCTAGACTTCAGCTATAATGATGACAGCCTGGAAAGTTTGTAAACTCTAATAGAATCTATAGCTCCGTCCCCCGCCCTCATAGCTATAATCCACTCTTATATTAGGTGGATAAATAAGCGGTATTAACCCGCTACAAACATCACTTTGTCATAAGTTGCTCTTAGTCTTTTGTTTATCATGAAAATGAGGCTCTTTGCCCCCTGTTCACGTGTATCTAATAGGAGCAACTTGTTATGATTCCCTATAATTTGTCAATCCTTCAAAAATAAATACACCTCTATTATAATTAATGTACCACTCTATAGGAAGTATAATCTACCAGGGTTGTTTAAATTCTATCATTTTATCATTTTATTATGTATCTACATAGGAAACAAAACAAAATAGAAAAGAGGGAACGCCAGAACGTGATTATTTTATATTATACTGGAGACTTTAGGAATGTACAAGCCTGTGATATATAATGTATTTACTCTTTGTATAATGTTTATTGTGCTTTAATTTTGTACTCCTGGTATCCCTCAATAAAAAAACTTTGATTCTCAAAAAAAAAAAAAAAAAATGGACAGTAGATTGGAAATGGATGTAAAAACGTTTAACATTTATAAAAAGTTTCTACGTATACCAAGGGGCTTACAAGTAAAAACATTTCCCTTGTTTGAGGTTACAGATGTTAATTTTATTAACAAGTGGAATTAGTTGTTAACAAAATGCTCCTTGGCCCTTATGGATCTTTTGAAAGATTATAAAAAACAACAAAGAGCAGAATTGGTAATAGAAATTAAAAAAAATTCAGGATTATATACGCCCTCTGTCTGAAAAACCTGAGTTTAAGGGTAATGATGAAAAAATCAGAAAGGTGATAGTAGAATTTAAGGAAAATCTTTGGTATTTTAAGAAAATTAAGATCTCCAGAGATAAGCAAGATTATGACAAAGGTAGAGTGTATAGATGGTCACATACAGGGGGTAGAAAACATTTCAGAGGAACATCTAATAAAACAGCAAACAAGTCAGATAGCAAGAAAGTGAGATTTAATGATACAGATACTGAGTATGACTATGATTCTTTGAGAATACAGCCGAAGCAGCAGGGAGCTCAGAAAACAGTACTACCTTTGTATTACAAACACCTGCACAACATGATGACAATCTAACAACCACTTCCAAGGTTTCAAAAAACCAGAGGGGTACAACGCAATCCAAAGCAAAAGAAAGGGAAAGAAAGTACGTAGAGGGGGCAAACAGAGGCACAAACAGCAACAGGGCTGAGAGAGTAGACCAACAGGGGAAGCCACATCGATATCCCAGGGGACAAAGACAAAACCAAGGCTGGAAATATGTTTGAGTTTAACATTGTTATCAATCTGTCATCAGAGGTATTGAGTGATACTGATATAAGGGTTTTATCTTTGGGTCTTAACTTTGCACCAATGTCTCACTTTAATTTATTTCAGACTATCATAGATTTAAACAAATTTGTCAAATCATTGTCACTTAAAAAGTATTTCTTTGACTCCAATGGTGACGGTGTCCAGGACATGGACCCCGCTGCAGCAGATGTGCACAGTGCCGATAGTGGTAGTTCTGGAGCAAGCAACAATGATCTGGATATTGTTAAATAAATGTGATTCATTTATTCACTCTGGAAAGAGATAATGAGGATGTATTTCTCAAGGGGGTCAATTTAGACATGAATTTAAAGGCTTTCAAAAAGCGATCTTCATTTTATCCTACGCAGGTACGAAACAACAGTATCGAAGTGTTTCAGAAAACTGTTGAAATAGAGTTAGTACATTTACATGATACCATAACAAAGGAACTGACCAGTTTTCACAATGATAATTTGAATAAACAAGAAAGAATAGCACTGAAACAGTTGAAGTCTAATCCATCATTGGTAATTCTTAATCGGACCAGGGGGGGCAACGTAGTTGTCCTCAATTGAAAAGATTACATGGCAGAGGCATGTAGACAGTTATCAGATAACAGTGTATATGAAGTTCCAACGGCTAACCCTACTTTTTGATATAGAAAGATTTTGTATGATTTAATTGATAGGATTTAATGAGTGGTGTAATTACCAAAGAGAATATGGATTACCTGTTGGTGGAACATCCAATTATGCCAATCTTTCATTACCTGCCCAAAATCCATAAAAGTCTAATTTCCCTTCTGGTTGCCCAATAGTGGCAGGCATTGGATCTCTCAATGAACCGTTATGTGCCATGATTGATACTTTGCTCCAACCTATTGTATTAGGATTAAAGAGTTACATCAGGGACACTACAGACTTAATAAACCAACTGGAATGGAGAGAATGGTCAGAAAATGATAAGTTTGTAACAATTGATGTTGCTTCTTTATACACCTCAATCCCCAATAGCAAAGGATTACAGGCAATAGAGTTCAGTTTGGAATTCTTTACTGATTATAATGATGATACAAAAGAGTTTATTTTAAGATCTATCGAAAACTTGTTAACTCATAATTTTTTCATGTTTTAAGGGGATTACTTTCGCCAAAGACAGGGGACAGCTATGGGGGCAAAATTTGCCCCCACCTATGACAATTTATATCTAGGCTGGTGGGAGCTGTCCCGTGTCTTTGGTGATATAAATCCCTTTAGAGATTGCATTAAATATTATGGTTGATACATCGACAATTTGATATTTATCTTTAAGGGGAATAATACTATGATAAACAATTTCTATTCTTACTTATCTACTAATGAATTGTACTTAAAGTTCACCATGGAAATCAGTAGGGATAGTATGCTTTTTTTAGATGTAGTATTAAAGTCTAATTTGATGAATAACAGAATAGAGGTTGAATTATATAGAAAAGAGACGGCAGGCAATACATTGCTGAAAGCCAACTCATGTCACCCCAGACACGTCATTTGAGCAATACCCAAAGGGCAATATATGCAAACAAACAAAAAAGCACTACAGAAGAGGCATATGATGTACACTCTAGAAAAACAACAGAGGTTTTTAACAAGAGGGTATACTGCACATCACTTGAATGAAGCAAAAAATAAAGTGGATTCCATAAATAGGAAGGATCTATTAAGGTGTAAATCACATAAAAAATTTAAGAGCAATGATTTTCAGAGAAAACCTGTTTTTATTACAACTTACAGTAGAGAACATAACTGTATATGTGACATAGTCAAGAAGGCACTCCCTATCCTAAAAGTGGATGATACTTTAAGTAAGATTTTAGAAAATGGATGCCAGTTTGTTACAAGAAAGTCAAAGACATTATCCAATAGACTCTCTCCCTCGATGTTGACCAGCAGCAAAACCACTGATTGGTTAACACCTAAGAGAGGTTTTTTCAGGTGTGGGAGTAGAAGATGAAAGTCATGTACATACTCTATTTTTGGTGATGTCTTTACATCTTTTGATGAAAGAAAAACCTTCAAAATCAGTAACTACATAAATTGTAACACATGTTATGTAATATATTTGTTAACATGCAAATTATGTAACAACTAGTACTAAAGCCCGTGTACACGGGCCATTTTTTGCAGTACAGCGGTCCCACCCCTTGCTCTCTCCCCCCTCTCTTTTGCTCTCTCTTCCCCCCTCTCTTTTGCTTTCTCTCCCCCCTCTCTTTTGCTTTCTCTCCCCCCTCTCCTTTGCTCTCTCTCTCCCCTCTTTTGCTTTCTCTCCCCCCTCTCCTTTGCTCTCTCTCTCCCCTCTTTTGCTCTCTCTCTCCCCTCTTTTGCTCTCTCTCTCCCCTCTTTTGCTCCCCCCCCTCTTTGGCTCTCTCCCCTCTTTTGCTCTCTCTCCTCTTTGGCTCTCTCTCTCCCCCCCTCTTTGGCTCCCCCTCCCTTTGGCTCTCTCCCCCCCCTTTGGCTCCCCCCCTTTGTCCCCCCCCCCCTTTGGCTCTCCCCCCCCCCTTTGGCTCTCTCTCCCCCCTCTTTGGCTCTCTCCCCTCTTTTGCTCTCTCTCCTCTTTGGCTCTCTTTCCTCTTTGGCTCTCTCTCTCTCCCCCCTCTTTGGCTCTCCCCTCCCCTTTGGCTCCCCCCCTCTTTGGCTCTCCCCCCCTCTTTTGCTCTCTCTCTCCCCTCTTTGGCTCTCTCCCCCTCTTTTGTTCTCTCCCCCCTCTTTGGCTCCCCCCCTCTTTGGCTCTGCTCCCCCCTCTTTGGCTATGCCCCCCCCCTTTGTCTCTCTCCCCTATTTTGCTCTCCTCTTTGGCTCTCTTTCCTCTTTGGCTCTCTCTCTCCCCCCTCTTTGGCTCTCCCCCCCCTTTAGCTCTCTCCCCCCCCTTTGGCTCTCTCCCCCCCTCTTTGGCTCTCCCCACCCCCCTATTTGGCTCTCTCTCCCCCCTCTTTGGCTCTCTCTCCTTTTTGGCTCCCCCCTCTTTGGCTCTCTCTCACCCCCCTCTTTGGCTCCCCCCCCCTTTGTCTCTCCCCCCCTTTGTCTCTCCCCCCCCTTTGTCTCTCCCCCCTTTGTCTCTCTCCCCCCCCTTTGTCTCTCTCCCCCCCTTTGTCTCTCCCCCCCTTTGTCTCTCCCCCCCCTTTGTCTCCCCCCCCTTTGTCTCCCCCCCCCCCCTTTGTCTCTCTCCCCCCCTTGTCTCTCCCCCCCCCTTTGTCTCTCTCCCACCCCCTTTGTCTCCCCCCCTTTGTCTCTCTCCCCCCCTTTGTCTCTCCCCCCCCCTTTGTCTCTCTCCCCCCCCTTTGTCTCTCTCCCCCCCCCCTTTGTCTCTCTCCCCCCCTTTGTCTCTCTCTCCCCCCCCCTTTGTCTCTCTCCCCCCCCTTTGTCTCTCTCCCCCCCCTTTGTCTCTCCCCCCCTTTGTCTCTCTCCCCCCCTTTGTCTCTCTCCCCCCCCTTTGTCTCTCTCCCCCCCTTTGTCTCTCCCCCCCCTTTGTCTCTCTCCCCCCCTTTGTCTCTCTCCCCCCCTTTGTCTCTCTCCCCCCCTTTGTCTCTCTCCCCCCCTTTGTCTCTCTCCCCCCCTTTGTCTCTCTCCCCCCCCTTTGTCTCTCCCCCCCCCCCTTTGTCTCTCCCCCCCCCTTTGTCTCTCTCCCCCCCCTTTGTCTCTCCCCCCCCCCCTTTGTCTCTCTCCCCCCCTTTGTCTCTCTCCCCCCCCCTTTGTCTCTCTCCCCCCCCTTTGTCTGTCTCCCCCCCTTTGTCTCTCTCCCCCCCCTTGTCTCTCTCCCCCCCCTTTGTCTCTCTCCCCCCCCCTTGTCTCTCTCCCCCCCTTTTGTCTCTCCCCCCCCCCTTTTGTCTCTCTCCCCCCCCTTTTGTCTCTCCCCCCCCCTCCCTTTGTCTCTCTCTACCCCCCCCCCCTCCCTTTGTCTCTCTCCCCCCCCATCCCTTTGTCTCTCTCCCCCCCCTCTCCTGCTCCCTCTCTGGCTCTGTGTTCACATCGCGGGACCCCGCCCGGCCACGCCCCATCGCGGCGACACCCGCCCGACCACACCCCTCGTGACGCTCGGTCACGCCCCCATCGCAACTCTCCCGTCGGCCACAACGCTCCCTATCTCACAGCTGCTTGTATGCTGTGTACCTCGCGCTCCCTATCTCAAGGCCAAGTGTTTGTCTCTACTGCGCATGACGGCTTCAGACAAACACTTGGCCTTTTATAATATAGGATAAGTATGTGGATCAAACAACTAGACCCCTAATGAAAAGTTTTTTGGAACATTTGCGTTCCATAGAAGACTTTGAGTCTGATACCCCAGTTGCCCTTCACATACGATCGGGTTGATTGACACCCCTGCTAGCGGCCAATCGAACCTGCAGGGGGTGGCATTGCACAAGCAGTTCACCGGAACTGCTTGTGCAATGATAAATGCCAACAGCATATGCTATCGGCATTCAGCGATGTTGGGCGGACATGACCGCTACAGCAGATCATGTCCGTCCGACTCTTAATGAATCGGCCCCATGTTCTGTAAGGGATATTCCTACTGAATGACTGTTGTATTGGTGATTTGCATTTGTATTTGGTGTAACTCGTAGGTTTCTGGTTATTTCACAGGGGGTGTAACTGTTTACTTTCAGCTCTGGTAAGTTGCGCTTGAGCGATACTAATGGATGAGCATCAAAACGTTACTTTCACCTTGCAGTACAAGTGCACAGATTATTGCAATGCACTTGAGGTAGCAGCTTTACATGAGCACAATTTACACTAGAAATCTTGTGCAAAATATCGTTCCACTTGTAATATAGGCCAGTATTTTTTCCTTAATAAATTTAAAAGGACACTGTATTCAAGACATTTCAATCATACTTGTAAAATAGCAGCATTTTATCATGTTACATTTCTTTGTTTTTTTGCTTGAAAAATGTTAAGCAAACCCTAATTAAATTAAATTTAATATAGCTGTATCCATTGATTACTTCCTTCTAATGTTCATTGGTTAATAGGCCCTTCCTATTAATGCCCATTGGTTGATTGGTATGCTCACTAAGTAGTATGCAGTACCTATAAGTAAATAAGTGGTAGGAAGTACACAACAAGTTCTGGTAGGTTAGTCTACATTTACCTTATAACAATATACCACCTTTGAAATATTAAAATCTAAAGGAACAATAAACTCAAATAGCACCATTTATAAAATTGCAGGCACACTATTTTACCATGTAGTAAACCTGTCTAGCCAAGTTTGGGGGCATTTACTGCCCACACATATTGTTGCTCAAGCAAATGCAGCCCACCCATTTCTCTTTTTTAACCAATCGCATAAGAGCATGAGAGGATATAAAAGTTCAAAGAAAAAATGAGTAAGAGAGTAGGGGTTTAGAATAGCACTCTTTTCTATGGCAGTAAGTGGTAATTGCAGAAACTACAATGTACTCAAAGTGTAGGAAGGTTGTACCCAGCGTGAGTCTGCTTAATAAAATATAACTTTTAATAAAGAGGATTAAAAATCAGAGGACAACACCTCTGCAAACAACACAACGAAACACATGAGCCTGGAAAAACACCAGCACTGTCCACCTCCCTGTTTCCTGGCTGATAACAGCTTTACGTCGGCTTCAGGTGACAGAGGTGGATTGCAATCCACCTCTGTCACCTGAAGCCGACGTAAAGCTGTTATCAGCCAAGAAACAGGGAGGTGGACAGTGCTGGTGTTTTTCCAGGCTCATGTGTTTCGTTGTGTTTTTGCAGGGGTGTTGTCCTCTGATTTTTAATCCTCTTTATTAAAAGTTATATTTTATTAAGCAGACTCACGCTGGGTACAACCTTCCTACACTTAGAGTAAATTGTAGTTTCTGCAATTACCACTTACTGCCCTAGGTAAGAGTGCTATTCTAAACCCCTACTCGGGTTCTCTTACTCATTTTTTCTTTGAATTATTTTTATAGGGGTTAGCACCAAACTTACTTTATGTAGTTTATTATTCCCTTAGATGACCCATATACTAGTGACAGTTTTTCTTTTTACCTTTAAGGATATAAAAGTTGTTTAAAATTGTATGTTCTATCCAAATCATGGAAGAAAATGTTGGGGTTTCCTGTCCCTTTAAAGCCCTTTGCCTGCCTGGGATCTCATATCTTTAAGCCCTTAAAGGGACATGAAACCTAAAAATTTTATTTCATGATTCAGATAGAGAATACAATTTTAAACAACTTTCTAATTTACTTCTATTATCTAATCTGTTTTATTCTCTTGGTATCATTTGTAGAAGGAGCAGCCGTGCACTACTGGTTTCTAACGGAACACATGGGTGAGCCAATCACAATCAGTATATATATGCAGCCACTAATCAACAGCTAGAACCTAGGTTCTCTGCTGCACATGAACTTTCCTAGATAAACATTTCAGCAAAGGATAAGAAGAGAAAGAAGCAAATTAAATAATAGAAGTAAATTGGAAAGTTGTTTGAAATTGTATTCTCTATCTGAATCATTAAAGAAAAAATTTGGGTTTCATGTCCCTTTAACTTTTGAACATATTTTTTTAATAATTTATATTAGACAGTGTTATTATGATTGTAGCTTTTTTGTTTCACGAAACAGTTAACCAGGGTACTATGTGCAAACAAATGTGAAAACCCGATATCTCTTGCGCTCCACTAGTAATCTGGCCCATAACCTTTAATCAAATTGCATTAATTTACTTCTGAATACAGACCACACACTTTGTCCATATAATTATTCAAATGTTTTAATATTAATTTATTTCGTTTTAACATCAGCATTTGCCTTGGGAAGAACCCTTTAGAGAAAATGCATTTCTTAACATGACAAACAGGAAACATCTGTCAAGAGTGAACTTGTAGCCACATACAGCAACTGCTTAAATATTTAGTAAGAGTGCATTTTTATTACACAAACATTTAATATGTAATAGAAGCATTCTGTTTTAATAACTCAATGTGAATTACTGTATTTAATTAAATGCATAATTATAAATGCTACTATGAATGTTAGAATAGCCTAGAGCAGTGGTTATCAACCCAAATGAACTCAAGGCCCAGTAAATTTTAGCTGGACGTGTCCAGGGCCTTGTAGTGTATGTGTGTGTATATATGTGTGTGTATATATATTTATATATATATATATATCTATATATATGTGTGTGTGTATACTGTATATATATATATATATATATGTGTGTATGTATATATATGTGAGAAAGTGTGTGTGTGTGCGTGTATATATAGAGAGAGAAAATAACTCATCGTGTAGTTCATTAACAAATCTAGACAGGCCAGTAGGCCTGTTTTTCCCACAGAAAACCTCTGGAATACACTGTTTCTTTCATGTAATTGGCAAGAGTCCATGAGCTAGTGACGTATGGGATATACATTCCTACCAGGAGGGGCAAAGTTTTCCAAACCTCAAAATGCCTATAAATACACCCCCCACCACACCCACAATTCAGTTTTTCAAACTTTGCCTCCTATGGAGGTGGTGAAGTAAGTTTGTGCTAGATTTCTATGTTGATATGCGCTTCGCAGCATGCTGAAGCCCGGTTTTCCTCTCAGAGTGCAGTGAATGACAGAGGGATGTGAAGGGAGTATTGCCTATTGAATGCTATGGTTATCCTATCGGGGATCTATTTCATAGGTTCTCTGTTATCAGTCGTAGAGATTCTTCTCCTACCTCCCTTTTCAGATCGACGATATACTTTTATATACCATTACCTCTGTTGATTCTCGTTTCAGTACTGGTTTGGCTATCTACTATATGTAGATGAGTGTCTTTTGGTAAGTATGTCTTATTTTATTTATGACACTCTCAGCTATGGTTTGGCACTTTATATGTAAAGTTCTAAATATATGTTTTATACTTATATTTGCCATGATTCAGGTTAATCAGTATATTTCCTTCTTACAGACTGTCAGTTTCATTTTTGGGAAATGCATATGAATAAATTTTTTCCTTACCTGAAAATTTTTCAAATTGATTTTTCTTTCTAAATTGCGGGCTGTTAGGCTCGCGGGTGCAAAAAATGCTAGAATTTATTGCGTCATTTTTGGCACAAGACTTTTTTGGTGCAAAGATTACGTTTGTTGACGTTAATGACGTCATTTCCGGCGTCGTAGTTGACGCCGAGAGTTTTCACGTAGTTGCGTCATCTATGACGCTCGTGTTTGTTGCAGACATTTTTTGACATTATTTAAGTCTTTGTTTCTTTTTGCTTCTGGTTTCCAGAGGCTTATTCTGTTTGCATTTTTTCCCATTCCTGAAACTGTCATTTAAGGAATTTGATAATTTTGCTTTATATGTTGTTTTTTCTATTACGTATTGCAAGATGTCGCAATCTGACCCTGTATCAGAATCTACTTCTGGAAAGTTGCTGCCTGATGTCGGTTCTACCAAAGCTAAGTGCATTTGTTGTAAACTTGTGGTAACTGTTCCTCTGGCTGTAGTTTGTGTTAGTTGTCATGATAAACTTTCAAAAGCAGACAATATTTCCATTAGTAGTAGTCCATTACCTGTTGTTGTTCCTTCAACATCTGATGTTCAGGATATTCCTGTTAATGTAAGAGAATTTGTTTCTAATTCTATTCAGAAGGCCCTGTCTGTTATACCACCTTCTAATAAACATAAAAGGTCTTTTAAAACTTCTCATAAATTAGATGAATTTTTAAATGACCGCCAACATTCTGATTTATCTATCTCTGATGAGGATCTATCTGGTTCAGAAGATTCTGCCTCAGATATTGACACTGACAAATCTTCATATTTATTTAAGATGCAGTTTATTCGTTTTTCACTTAAAGAGGTGTTGATTGCATTAGATATGGAGGAGTCTAGTCCTCTTGATATTAAAACCAGTAAACGTTTAAATTCGGTTTTTAAACCTCATGTAGTTATTCCAGAGGTTTTCCAGTTCCTGATGCTATTTCAGATGTAATTTCTAGAGAATGGAATAGTTTGGGTACTTCATTTACTCCTTCTTTAAGGTTTAAGAGACTGTACCCTTTTCCGGCTGATAGATTGGAGTTTTGGGAAAAAATCCCCAAAGTTGATGGGGCTATCTCTACTCTTGCTAAACGTACTACTATTCCTACGGCAGATAGTACTTCTTTTAAAGATCCTTTAGATAGGAAGCTTGAATCTTTTCTAAGGAAGGCTTATTTATGTTCAGGTAATCTTCTTAGTTCTTCTATTTCTTTGGCTGATGTTGCTGCAGCTTCAACTTTTTGGTTGGAGGCTTTAGCGCAACAAGTACCAGATCATAATGTGTATAGCATTGTTAAGCTTCTTCAACATGCTAATAATTTCATTTGCGATGCCATTTTTGATATCATTAGAATTGATGTCAGGTATATGTCTTTAGCTATTTTAGCTAGAAGAGCTTTATGGCTTAAATCTTGGAATGCAGATATGACTTCTAAGTCAACGTTGCTATCTCTTTCTTTCCAGGGTAATAAATTATTTGGTCCTCAGTTGGATTCTATAATTTCAACTGTCACTGGGGGGGAAGGGAGCTTTTTTGCCTCAGGATAAAAAATCTAAGGGTAAATTTAGGGCTGCTAACCGTTTTCGTTCCTTTCATCAGAATAAGGAACAGAAGCCTGACCCTTCCCCTAAAGGAACGGCTTCCTATTGGAAGCCTTCTCCAGTCTGGAATAAATCCAAGCCTTTTAGAAAATCAAAAGCAGCCCCCAAGTCCGCATGAAGGTGCGGCCCTCATTCTAGCACAGCTGGTAGGGGGCAGGCTACGATTTTTCAAAGATGTTTGGATCAATTCAGTCCAAAATCACTGGATTCAGAACATTGTTTTTCAAGGGTACAGAATAGGTTTCAAGGTAAGACCGCCTGTGAGAAGGTTCTTTCTCTCACGCATTCCAGTGAACCCAGTAAAGGCTCATGCTTTGCTGAAGTGTGTTTCAGACCTGGAGTCTTCTGGGGTAATTGTGCCAGTTCCATATCTAGAACGGGGTCTGGGGTTTTATTCAAATCTGTTCATTTTACCAAAGAAAGAGAATTCTTTCAGACCAGCTCTGGATCTAAAAATTTTGAATCGTTATGTAAGAATACCAACATTCAATATGGTGACTATAAGGACTATTCTGCCTTTTGTTCTGCAAGGGCATTATATGCCCACAATAGATTTACAGGATGCTTATCTTCATATTCCAATTCATCCAGATCACTATCAGTTCCTGAGATTCTCTTTTCTAGACAAGCATTACCAATTTGTTGCTCTTCCTTTTGGTCTAGTAACAGCTCCAAGGATCTTCTCAAAGGTTCTCGGTGCCCTACTCTCTGTAATCAGAGGTATTGCGGTGTTTCCTTATTTGGACGATATCTTGGTATTTGCTCAGTCTTTACATTCTGCAGAATCTCACACGAATCAACTTGTGTTGTTTCTTCAAGAACATGGTTGGAGGATCAATTTACCAAAAAGTTCCTTGATTCCTCAGACAAGGGTAACCTTTTTAGGATTCCAAATAGATTCAGTATCCATGACTTGGTCTCTAACAGACAAAAGACGTCTGAAATTGGTTTCAGCTTGTCGGAACCTTCAGTCTCAATCATTCCCTTCAGTAGTTATGTGCATGGAAGTTTTAGGACTCATGACTGCAGCATCGGATGCGATCCCCTTTGCTCGTTTTCATATGAGACCTCTTCAGCTTTGCATGCTGAATCAATGGTGCCGGGATTATACAAAGATATCACAATTAATATTCTTAAATCCCAATGTTCAACACTCTCTGACGTGGTGGTTAAATCACCAGCGTTTAGTTCAAGGGGCCTCTCTTCGTCCAACTTGGACTGTGATTTCAATAGATGTGAGTCTTTCAGGTTGGGGAGCTGTCTGGGGATCTCTGACAGTGCAGGGGGTTTGGAAATCTCAAGAGGCGAGATTACCAATCGATATTTTGGAACTCCATGCTATTTTCAGAGCTCTTCAGTTCTGGCCTCTTCTGAAGAGCGAATCGTTTATTTGTTTTCAGACAGACAATGTCACGACCATGGCATATGTCAATCATCAAGGTGGGACTCACAGTCCTCTGGCTATGAAAGAAGTATCTCGGATACTTGCATGGGCGGAATCCAGCTCCTGTCTAATCTCTGCGGTTCATATCCCAGGTATAGACAATTGGGAAGCGGATTATCTCAGTCACCAGACTTTACATCCGGGAGAATGGGTCTCTTCACCCAGATGTGTTTCTTCAGATTGTTCAGATAAGGGGGCTTCCAGAAATAGATCTGATGGCTTCTCATCTAAACAGGAAACTTCCCAGGTATCTGTCCAGATCCAGGGATCCTCAGGCGGAAGCAGTGGATGCGTTGTCACTTCCTTGGAATTATCAACCTGCTTATATCTTTTCGCCTCTAGTTCTTCTTCCAAGAGTGATTTCCAAAATCATAATGAAACATTCGTTTGTACTGCTGGTGGCTCCAGCATGGCCACAACCTTGGCAACTTCCGTTAAGGTCAGACCTTCTATCTCAAGGTCCGTTTTTTCCATCAGGATCTCAAATCATTAAATTTGAAGGTATGGAGATTGAACGCTTAGTGCTTAGTCATAGAGGTTTCTCTGACTCAGTGATCAATACTATGTTGCAGGCTTGTAAATCTGTGTCTAGAAAGATTTATTACCGAGTTTGGAAGACTTACATTTCATGGTGTTCCTCTCATAAGTTCTCTTGGCATTATTTTAGAATTCCTAGAATTTTACAGTTTCTTCAGGATGGTTTAGATAAGGGTTTGTCTGCAAGTTCCTTGAAAGGACAAATCTCTGCGCTTTCTGTTCTGTTTCACAGAAAAATTGCTAATTTTCCTGACATTCATTGTTTTGTACAGGCTTTGGTTCGTATCAAGCCTGTCATTAAGTCAATCTCTCCTCATTGGAGTCTTAATTTGTTTTTGAGAGCTTTACAGACTCCTCCGTTTTCATGCATTCTCTGGATATTAAGTTACTTTCTTGGAAAGTATTGTTTCCTTTGGCTATCTCTTCTGCTAGAAGAGTTTCTGAATTATCTGCTCTTTCTTGTGAGTCTCCTTTTCTGATTTTTCATCAGGATAAGGCGGTTTTGCGGACTTCATTTAAATTTTTACCTAAGGTTGTGAATTCCAACAACATTAGTAGAGAAATTGTTGTCCCTTCGTTGTGTCCTAATCCTAAGAATTCTTTGGAAAAATCTTATGTTGAAGCTACTAAAGATTTCAGAAAGACTTCTAGTCTATTTGTTATCTTTTCTGGTCCTAAGAAAGGCCAGAAAGCTTCTGCTATTTCTTTGGCTTCTTGGTTAAAACTTTTGATTCATCATGCTTATGTGGAGTCGGGTAAATCCCCACCTCAGAGGATTACGGCTCATTCTACTAGGTCAGTTTCTACTTCCTGGGCTTTTAAGAATGAAGCTTCTGTTGATCAGATTTGCAAATCAGCAACTTGGTCTTCTTTGCATACCTTTACTAAATTCTACCATTTTGATGTTTTTTTCTTCTTCAGAAGCAGTTTTTGGTAGAAAGATTCTTCAGGCAGCTGTTTCAGTTTGATTCTTCTGTTTATAATTTCAGTTTTTTTCATTATAAGATTAAAACTTTTTGATTTGGGTTGTGGATTCTTTTTTCAGCGGAATTGGCTGTCTTTATTTTTATCCCTCCCTCTCTAGTGACTCTTGCGTGGAGTTCCACATCTTGGGTATTTGCTATCCCATAGGTAACTAGCTCATGGACTCTTGCCAATTACATGAAAGAAAACATAATTCATGTAAGAACTTACCTGATAAATTTATTTATTTCATATTGGCAAGAGTCCATGAGGCCCACCCTTTTTGTGGTGGTTATGATTTTTTTGTATAAAGCAAAATTATTCCAATTCCTTGTTGATGCTTTCGCTCCTTTCTTATCACCCCACTTCTTGGCTATTCGTTAAACTGAATTTTGGGTGTGGTGGGCGGTGTATTTATAGGCATTTTGAGGTTTGGGAAACTTTGCCCCTCCTGGTAGGAATGAATATCCCATACGTCACTAGCTCATGGACTCTTGCCAATATGAAAGAAATTAATTTATCAGGTAAGTTCTTACATAAATTATGTTTTCCAATGCCGCAAGGAATTCTGGGTAAGATATGCAAATTAGGTTAACAATGACACACCTTTTTACTTCATGTCTGCTTTTCAGCAGATTCCCTTTACACCAAAGCATCGCTGTTCACACAGCTTATAAGCTTAGCTAGGGTTAAAGCAGTGATTCATAACTATCCCAGAACAGACTGTTTCGTGGTTATTGCCACTCAACAGCTGGGAGAAATTTTGAATCACTGCTGGGTGAAGTTGTTTCCGGGCAAAACACAACAACATTTGAAATTAGGGGGAGGTAAAAGGTGAGTTTGCCCGGAAACAACTTCACCCAGCAGTGATTCAAACTTTCTCCTAGCTGATGAGTGGCAATAACCACGAAACAGTCTGTCCTGGGATAGTTATGAATCACTGCTTTAACCCTAGCTAAGCTTATAAGCTGTAAGAACAGCGATGATTTGGCGTAAAGAGAATCTGCTGAAAAGCAGACATGAAGTAAAAAGGTGTGTCATTATGAACCTAATTTGCATATCTTACCCAGAATTCCTTGCTGCATTGGAAACAGTGTATTCCAGAGGTTTTCTGTGGGAAAAACAGGCCTACTGGCCTGTCTAGATTTGTTAATGAACTACACAATGAGTTATTTTCTCTATATTTTGTGCGTAGTGGAGGATTTTAAACTCACCTTTTACCACCCCCTAATTTAAAATGTTATTGTGTTTTGCCGGAAACAACTTCACCCAGCAGTGATTCAAACTTTCTCCCAGCTGATGAGTGGCAATAACCATGAAACAGTTTGTCCTGGGATAGTTATGAATCACTGCTTTAACTCTAGCTAAGCTTATAAGCTGTGTGAACAGCAATGCTTTAGCGCAAAGGGATTCTGCGGAAAAGCAGACATGAAGTAAAAAGGTGTGTCATTGTGAACCTAATTTGCATATCTTACCCAGAATTCCTTGCTGCATTGGAAACAGTGTATTCCAGAGGTTTTCTGTGGGAAAAACAGGCCTACTGGCCTATCTAGATTTGTTAATGAACTACACAATGAGTTATTTTCTCTAAATTGTATGCGTAGTGGAGGATTTTAAACTCACCTTTTACTTCCCCCTAATTTAAAATGTTGTTGAATATATATATATATATAGTGCATTGGTGTAAGTGGGGGATGAAAATATGTACATTCATTGGTGCTCCTTGTCCCACGCTATCTTCCCACGGAACCAATGCTATATGTGCAAATGCCTGTCACAGGTCACAGTGGGGGGCATTTCAGGTTGTGGCCAACCAGGGCAGGAGGGCTGTCAAGGTCCGGTACTGGGCCGTGGCCCAGCTGTTGAGAAACCATGGTCTAGAGCATTTACATGGAAAATTAATGTTTTATTTAATTTTGTACTTTGTATTTTGGACAAATTACTTAGCAATAAATAGAAATTTAAATTGCAGTTATTGAAATTTGTTTCCTAAATATACTGTTACAAAAAATAAAATGTAAGATATGAAGGGAATGAAATTGTAATTTCTTTTTTATGTTATTAAACTCAGTTTAATGAGAGTTTTCATTTTATGTTATGTTGTGTTTATTTAATCGTATAAGCATGAAAACAGTTTGAAATAATAATAATTTAGCCCACTGTTAAATAGGCCCCACAGTGCTGGTGACAGGGCTGACGTTTTTGGGCTCCATTTATCAAGCTGTGTGTGCAGTTTTGGAGCGTACGGTGCAGTCGATAGTTAAGACGCAGTGGTCATCGGACATACGCACCATTGGCCTAGCGTGAGCAGGGGGTGACATTGCACAAGCAGACACTTGGGCAATAAATGTGTACAGTGTATTGTGTGCTTTGTTAAATTATGCCCTTTGGGGTCAATTTACTAAATGTCCGACAGACATCGCTAAATGCCGACAGCATACGCTGTCAGCATTTAACATTGCACAAAAAGTTCTAATGAAATGCTTGTGCAATGCTACCCCTGCATATTCGCGGCAAATCGGCCGCTAGACGGGGGTGTTGCTTACCTTTGTACTTATGTATAGAGAGTGTGGAATAAATATACAATGTAATTGACTACAATATATGAATGTACATTACAAAAAAATGTGATAATGTGTTTAGAGTCCACATTAAGGGGCATATCTATAAAGCTACATACTGAGCTTGAAGCCCCGTGTTTCTGGCTAGCCTGCAGGCTCAGCAGAAACACCAGTTATGAAGCAGCGGTCTAAAGGCCGCTGCTACATAACCTGTCCGCCTGCTCTGAGCAGTCAGACAGAGATTGCCACAATTCAACCCGATCCAATACGATCGGGTTGATTGACACCCCCCTGCTGGCAGCCGCAAATCTGCAAGAGCTGCTGGTGCAATGCTGAATATGGAGAGCGTATTGCTCTCCACATTCAGCGAGGTCTGTCGGACCTGATCCGCACTGTCGGATCAGGTCCGACAGACCTTTGATAAATATCCAACTTAGTCCAGAATTTAGCAAGTTGAAGTGCATTATCATTTTTACACCATGGAAAAAAAAACTTTGAAATGAAAATGATAATGCACTTCAACTTGCTAAATTCTGGACTAAATGTGGACTCTGGTATCTTAACACATTATCACATTTTTTTGTAATGTACTTTCATATAGTCAATTACATTGTATATTCCACACTCTCTATGCATAGGTACACAGGTAATCCTATGTCCACACTTTTGTCGTTGTTATTATTATTTCCTTTTTTTTCTTCTTTCCTTTCTCCTTTTTTGACTATCTTATATTCTCTCTGTATACATAATTTCAATTTTTTTTACATATTGATTCCATGGTGATATATAACTTTATGTAAGTATATGCTCTATGTAAAACCAAATATTTCCCCTGTTCTGCTACACTGGACACTGTCTGCCTCTGTCAGCTAAACTCCCTCATGATTTTTACAATCTCTCCTCTCCCTTCACTCAGACCTCTGTAACACTTTCTGTTCTTTTTAGCTATCCTGTGTTTTAGGATATAATCTGTAAATTCCATTGAATTGGTCAGTATTGCTTCAGACTTGAGAATGGAAGTAATACTTCCGAAAGCTTGTCATCTTATAAATGTATAGTTAGTCCATTAAAAAAAGTATCATTGCTCAGTGCAATACTCTTGTTATTTTGATATTTTTTTCTTACAACTGAGACCTTATATTTTTGAGCCCTTATAACTTTTTTAGTGCAACATTTATTTTTAATAATTTTTATTAAATAGCATTATTAGGAGTGTAACTGTACTTTGTAATGTATTTTTTAAGTGTGTTGTGTGCTCTAAAGGATGCAGTAATCATTCTAGCGTAAATCGGGATTGCGCTCAAGTGTTCACGTTTACTTTCAACTAATCATCTGGCCCTATATGTGATAATAAATAAATGCTTAGGTATACAAATTTTTAATAAAAAATATCGGTTTTGTATTGAAAAATGTTTAAAAGGAGTTAAAAAGGAATATGGTATATGACTTGAAATGGCTGCTAGGTATATATATATAAATACACTCACCGGCCATTTTATTAGGTACACCTGTTAAATTGCTTGGTAACACAAATTGCTAATCAGCCAATCACATGGCAGCAACTCAGTGCATTTAGGCATCTAGACGTGGTGAAGACGACTTGCTGAAGTTCAAACCGAACATCAGAATGGGGAAGAAAGGGGATTTAAGTGACTTTGAACGTGGCATGGTTGTTGGTGCCAGATGGGCTGGTCTGATTATTTAAAAAAAACACTGATCTACTGGAATTTTCATGCACGATCATCTCTAGGGTTTACAGAGAATGGTCAGAAAATTTCCAGTGTGCGGCAGTTGTGTGGACGAAAATGCCTTGTTGATGTCAGAGGAGAATGGGCAGACTAGTTTGAGATGATAGAAAGGCAACAGTAACTCAAATAACCACTCGTTACAACCAAGGTATGCAGAATACCATCTCTGAACACACAACACGTCGAACCTTGAAGCAGATGGACTACAGCAGCAGAAGACCACACCGGATGCTACTCCTGTCAGCTAAGAACAGGAAGTTGAGGCTACAATTTGCACAGGCTCATCAAAATTGAAGAATGGAAAAACGTCTCCTGGTCTGATGAGTCTCGATTTCAGCTGCAACATTCCGATGGTAAAGTCAGAATTTGGCATAAAGAACATGAAAGCATGGATCCATCCTGCCTTGTGTCAATGGTTCAGGCTGGTGGTGGTGTAATGGTGTGTGGTCCTCACTTAGCGCATGCGCATAGCTTGGCAAATACAAGAACGCGCACAAGCTTACATACGCAAACGTCGGTTGTGAATGCAGAAATATTTTCTATACAGAAAGCCGGAAGAAAGCGAGGGGGAGGAGGAAGCAAATAAAAATGGCAGTTGTAAATATATATTCATCTTGAGTATTGTGTGCAGTTCTGGAGACCATATCTTCAGAAGGATATTAACAAACTTGAATCTGTGCAAAGGAGGGCTGACAAAATGGTACATGGTCTAAAAAATAAAACTTACCAGGATAGGCTCAATGACCTAAATATGTATAGCTTAGAGGAGAGAAGGGAAAGAGGTGATATGATAGCAACTTTCAAGTACATTAAAGGGTTTAGTAAAACTGAGGCTGTGGGTATTTAACATAAAATGGAAAATTCAAGAACAAGGGGTCATGAGCTCAAGCTAAAGGGTAGTAGATTCAGGAGTAATTTGAGGAAGCAGTTCTTTACAGAAAGAGTGATTGATTTATGGAATAAACTTCCTCAAGAGGTAGTAGCAACAAACACTGTGGGGGACTTTAAAAATGCATGGGACAAGCATAGGGCTATCCTACGAACTAGATAAGTTTATACTGTTAGGTAAGGTCGGGCAGACTTGCTGGGCCTATGGCTCTTATCTGCCGTCAATATCTATGTTTCTATGTTTCTATGTAATTTGTAACCTCACCTCCTGCGGAGACCAAACTCCCTGGGCCCCAATACTGCCCCCAGCACTATAGACTTGCATCTATTGTGATTATTGTCCAATTTGGACAAATAAAGGATGCTCCCAGAAGAATGGATCAGTTGTTTATCCAACAGGATAAAGATATTTTTGTTGTTGTGGCACTTAAAAGAATCCTCTGAGAGAGTTGATTAAAGTCCTTGTTCCACTATCAAAGCATACACAGTTGAAGATGTCTCATGTGGAATCAAGCAAATGGGATTGCATCTGATCAAACCCAAGACCTTCATAAATAAGGCTACAGTTGTCTTGGGAAAAGATTGGATCTTGACAAAAGCAGATTGTAATTTCACTCTTCTTTAATCTGTCAATGAGCGTCTCATTTACACAGAGTCTATTATGACTCCTAGAATGGAAACCTTGGTCTGGAGAGAAAGAAAGCTTTTTTGAAGGTTGATCGTACAACCATGTTTGCAAAGAAACAATCTTTTTGGTGTGAGAAATTGCTAAAGTTAAGGATGGTGCTTGAACCAAATTGTTATCCAGGTATGTGAGTTATCTATTGAAATTCCCTAAATTCAAATCACAGTTAGAAGATAGCTCATAGCTTTTCCAAAAATTCTAGGAATCATAACTAGACCAAAAGGTAGAGCTGCAAACTGAAAATGCTTGTCCATAAATGCGAGACACAGAAACTGATGATTATGTTTGTGAATAGGTAAATAAAGGTATTTATTTTTCAGATTTTATTGTGGACATAAATTGTCCTTGTTGAATTAAAGGAAGGTTTGATCAAATTGTTTCCATCTTGAATATAGGAACTCTTAAAAACTTGTTTATAGTCTTTAAATCTAGAATGGTACTGAAAGTTCCTTCTTTCTTGGGAACTAGTCGTAACTGGAACTATAATTAAAATAAATTCTAATTTCTGAACACAGTGAAAAAAAGGCTTGAGCCTTCACAGTTTTTACTTTTTAACATTGGACAGAAGAAACCTTTCCCCCTGAAAGGCTCTGATTTGAAACCCATTCTGCATCCCCGAGAAATTATGTTGAGAACCCATGATATATTATGTTGAGAAAAATGCCTAATTTGCCCCTTACCAGAAGAGGACCGCACCTTCAAGCAGATTTAGAGGGAGATGTAGGTTTTATTGAGGATTTGGATTTGTTCTAGGAATAATTGGTTCTCCAGAAAGAGCTGGAGTATTCTTATTTCTAAAATGACAAAGAGGACCTTTGGCTCTTTGAATGACAAAAGGAACGAAAAACGATTTTGAGATTTATTCTTTCCCTTATTCACAGACCAAGATTTGAGCCACAGAGCATGTCTTGTCAGAACCACTAATGCCATATTTGTGTCTTAATTTCGATAATGTCAACAACAGCACCACAGATAAAAGTGTTGGAGGAAGGCACAAGCTTACAAAGGCGATAAAAATCGTTTAAACTGAAACACATAACATTGTTGAATAAATGTCTTCCTGAGGAAAGTTTCTAATTTCCATTTCCTTCCCATCAGGTCTTTGAAAGATGTACTGTCCTCTAAAGGAATAGTGGTCCACTTTGGCAGAGTAGAAATGGCCCCATCTACCTTGGGAATTTTTTCCCAAAAGTCTACACTAGAGGAAGGAAGCAAAAACATATTTTTAAACAAAGAAGATGGGCTAAATGGAATACCCGATTTAAATAAGTTCTTGGTAATAATTTCAGGGATCATCTCAGGAACAAGAAAAACTTCTGAGGTTTTAACTGCCAGTTTAAAAATTTATATCCATTTGTTTGACTTTTCTTCAGTAGGTTGAGGATCTTGTGCCCCTAAGGTACTTAAAACCTCTCTTAAAAAGGTTCTCAGACATTCAATTTTAAACATAAACGGAAAGGAATCAGATTCTTGTGTTTTTCTTTTAGGGTTAAAAGTATTTTGATTGTTTTAAGAAAAGCTCACCACCTTTTAGTGTGCAAGAGAAAACTGGGAAATCTGTAGTATTTTTACAGAATTACGATGGGATTAGAGAGACAATTTCATATACGCCCATAGGACACCCATGTTCAGTCAATTTTACAGAAAAAAACAACAATTACACTCTGTAAATTTCTTTTTGTGCATGCAGGGTACTTAAATTACGATTTGTACTGTGCATATTCAATATGATTTATTCCTTAGTTATTTACTGTACATATACATTTTACATCCTTGATAAAATACAATTTTTGGTAAAGAATTTTGTTGTGATTTTAAATACACCTTAACTATACATTCCCCCCCCCCCCTGCATATTTTTAAGGAAATGGTTAAATTATTCATTTTGTAAGATTTTAAAATGATTTTACAATTTTTATTGTGCACAGAACATACACAAATGCAATATTCTTTAATAATATCGCCAGCCCAGAGAGTTTTTAGATCACCTGGCCCTTAGTCTAAAAAAATCGACAATAAATGTAAATATAAGTGCTGATAAGATATAGGGACCACTATCTGACACACAATATTCCCCAGGCTCTTGATAATTGAGCAGTTTAAACTCCTCTGTTGAGAAAATTGTGACTGGCTCAGCAGACATCCCTCAGATTGCAGGAGGAAGAAGGCAGCTTAGAAACGGCGGGAAGAATCTTTAATTCCTGCAGTGCCAAACTTCACTTATGCTACTAATACCCTCTCTGCAGCATAATTGTGCCTATTGTAAGCTGGATTACTCTCTGATACTGCTCTTCATCTTTTCCCAAGGCAGGAAAAATGTCTTGGTGAAAAATGCAGTGTAGAAATAGAAAACCAGCCTAATGGTGTAGTGGCTGAACGGAGCCAGTGCGCTGAAAAGCTGAAATGAAAAAATCCCTTATAGAGCTGTAGCGCTAACAAAGTTAACAGTGAGACACACTCTATTACTCCCCTAATAATGGGAAAAAAACGTGATCCCCATGTTAGGAAAATAAAAAAAATAACTATGGCCATGAGTATACTTGCCTGCTAAGCACCCAAACCACTGCTTAGCGTTTGTATGAAGTACCTGGGTTCAGCATGAAAAAAGAACAGCATTCTGTGGTTAGCGCATCCAGTGCTGAGAACATTACAACAGAGGAAATAAAATAGGAGTATACCTACGAACCGACAGGAGGTGGCTATGGGAACGGTCCCTGTGACACCTGCAGCAAACTTGTGACTAACTCTGCTCTGTGAGAGATTGTGTCACTCCCCCGTACTCCAATATCTTACCTCTGACTCTCCACAGCAGGTCTCTGAGGGAGAAAATGGGCCTCAAATCAGTCTGAGCACCCTTCTTAAATAAATTTCAAGAAAACCTCATGTCTTCAGCCACCTCCTGGAAGGCAAAAATTAAGTCTGCGATATCAGTGAGATGGGAGGGGTGAAGAACACTTGAAAGCTTGGGAAGTGGTAGGAATGGTCATCCTATGAATAATGAATTGTGGACTGCCAACAGCTTATGAAAGACAGCTGTTATTGTCTGATGTATCCCTACCTATACTGAAAATTGCAGTACACAAGTCTTGGTTATAGAAAAGCTATGTAAACAAAAAATTCCTTTGTCATTTCTCAGTATTGGTATGCATGTATACAGTGAGAGATAAGGATGGATTTGTGTAAAAAGAAAGACAGATATGATAAGGAGGACTGCTGTCCCTGCAGTTTCAGTCTTTAATTGGTTTGTGGTCTTAATTAACAAAACAACTATTTAATAAACAAAAATAAACATAAAGGAGCAATTTACCATGCATTTAAAACACTGCACTTGATATATTAAGCTATTGGAAACACTAAAGGGAAATCAGTTTTACAGTACACTGCCCTTTAACTAAATTATCCTTCTTGCAATACATTTTAAATGCTTTGTAATCTAAACGTAATTAATGTATTTTATGTCTCATCTTTACTCTGCCAAGAGCTTGAATCACTATTGCTGTTAGCATGCGGTTATTAAGTCCATTCTTGTTTAAAACTGGGGAAAACTCACAAATTTTGCAATGTATTAAAATACTGTAAATACTGTGTATAAAATGACAAATTAAATTGCATTCAAAACTTTCATTTTGTAAAGTAAATAACCCACCAATTAAATGCTTCTGAATATTATAGGTGTCGTAATCATAGGGGAATTTCTATAAGCCCACATTTAACTGTTAAAGCTTCTAACAGATTGAGAAACGAAACTCATATGCTTGTTGGTAATCCCCTATTGCTTTAGATATTGCAACTATGTTAACGTCTTCTCACCAAAGACAAAAAGTATTAGAATCGGAGATACGCTGTTTCATATATTTTAGATTTTCTTGCCATAGACTTTATAAAAAACGTAACACTTATCGCTTACAAGGTAACCTGGCACCACACTAGACCTAGAGCACTAAACCACGAGGGCAGTTAGGAATATTTTACATTCCAATGTTCTTCACATAGAAGAAAATGCTCTTTTTATTTTTTTATTAAATTTTAAAAATGTTTTTTTAATCTTTTAAGGTATTTGAGTAGAAAGGGCTCCAAAGTGTAAATATATTTGTATATATGTATACACATACTGTATAAACACATAAATAACATATATATATATATATATATATATATATATATATATATATATATATATTATATATATACATATATATATATATATATAAATACATATTTATACACACACATAATATAGCCCTTTCCATTCAAATACCTTGTCATATATCAAATACATTTTAACCCTTATAAAACAATTTTAATAATATTTATATGAATATTTTTTATCAAATAGTGTACAGTATATATATGAATATAACTGTTCATTTTAATGAACGTATGTTGTGTTTGGTGCACATTTTTTTTTAACCCTTACACTTTACTCTTTCTTTGCTCACACTAAACCTGATGGACGCTAACTTAGTTTGCGCTTGAGCAAACACATTTACTTTCAACTTTCAATATGCACGCAAGTTAGCTTGTAATGCAGGCCCCATGTCTTTCTCCTAGATATGCTCTGCTCACATCTATGCTTTTGTATAATAAAGACATTTATTTCTCAAAACCATTTCCTGACCTCCCAGCTTTTCTGACATGTGTGAGACAATCTTGGATTCTGAGCTCTGTCACTGAGACAGCCATATGTCCCAAATTGCATGAACTACGTTAGTCCCATCTACACACCCCTGGCACACACACTGATAACCCACATATGCCCTCCGTCAGCCATTACCCACCATCATTCATTGACCCTACTTCTCAATGGAGCCCCACCCACAAAATGGCAACAGGCCCATTTTCAAACTCCTGAGTTCGAAGAGCCAGCCTTAAATGTTTGGAGGTAAAACTGAACTAGAAACAAATCAAAAGAATACTCCCTTGCACCCAGTCCCAGGCAAACAGTCTGTATACAGCAAAGCGTTGTCAATATGAGAGCACTATGTACTCAGTCGATATACAAAATGGTTAAGTGGAAGATAAACATACAGTTGGAACTCAAAACTTACCCCTCAGGATGCGACTTGTCCGGTCTCAGGGAGCAGGGACAACAGGGCTAATACTGTGTAACTAGCACCTAAACTCACTCCTGGGAGCGTTTCCAATACAATTCTCCTGGTGTACACATATCTGTCTCCCTCCTCAGACGTCACAGGGGGTGTGTGCCGTCTTCTCACTTCTCATTGGACAGCGCAATCCAGCTAAGGTATAATATAGGGCTTGGGGAAAAAGCAGGGCAAGATATACCCGTCCACCGGTGCTACACGCTGAGACAGGTCAGCTATACGTTGAAGAAAATAAGGAGCGAGCACCGGCTTCTTAAAAAATATAAACTTTATTCCAAAATACGGTTAAAAAGTTCCAGAATACACACATGTATTTGCAGGGTAAAAAAAAGGAGTCAGCAAGCCAAGCTGACGCGTTTCGGCTGTATGCTGTTGTCAAAGTTAATCTTTGCGGGGAGGGGTTACAAAGTTGGGTGGGGAGTGATCAGGGAGGTGGGTGGGTGAGAAGGGTTCACACTACACTACAGAAAGTAAAGGAAAAATATTAAAATAAATAAATAAATAAAATCCCTAAACTGCACACTGGCAGACAGTCTGCCAGTACCTAAGATGGTGGTGACCAGTGCAGGGTGAGGGAGAGAAGATAGCTGTTTGGGAGGGATCAGGGGTGGATGTGTCAGATGGGAGGGTAATCTCTACAGTACAGCTAAACTTAACCATACAAGCTACCTGATTAACTGCTTCACTGCCGGGAATTTCAGATTGTTGTTCATAGCTGCAATTAGCAGCCTTCTAATTGCCAAAAAGCAATGGCAAAGCCATGTATGCACTGATAAGTCTGCAGTTTGCTTTTACAGTTGTGAGAATTAAAAAAGCCACAATTTTCAGAGCTACAATTACATGACAAGGGGGCAAAAACAATTAAATTATATTGCAAAGCTGTTTTACTTCATAAAGCTAAACATTTTATCTAAAAAAAAATCAAGGTGTCTACTGGCCCTCTAACTGCTAACAACCCCCAAGCATACCCCCTGTCCAGAGAACATATTTCACACCAGTTTTCTCTGGCTTAGGTGATTGCTCCCATTAAGCTGGTTCCAGCTATTCTGCAAAGATAGCTTGATTTGAATCAGCCAATAGGAATGAGAGCTGCTTAAATCCTATTGGCTGATTTGAACAGCCAATAGGATTTTAGCAGCATAAATTTCTATTGGCTGATTTAAATATTTCAGCCAATAGGAATGCAATGGTACCCCTAGTATAATAGGGGTACCTTGCATTTGAATCCTAAGTGTGCGACGGAGAATTGCATGAAGAGGACCTCCACTTCGGATCAATAGACCTCCGCCTTGGACCTTCGCCTGGACCTCCTCCTCTCCGCATCGACCGCTTCGCCTCCGCAGGGATGAAGAAGATGCTGGTTTCTCGATGGATGAAGATGAAGCCGTCTGGATGAAGATGGAGCCGCCTGGATGAAGATGGAGCCGATGGGATGAAGATTGTTCAAGACAGACTTCAGCAACTGTGAGTACCTAAAGAGGGGTTTAGTGTTTGGGTTTTTTAAGGTTTTTTGGTTGGGTTTTTATATTAAGGTGTGGGCTTGTCTTAAAAGTGCTGAATGCCCTTTTAAGGGAAGAAAAAGAACTGAATGCCCTTTTAAGGGCAATGCCCATACAAATGCCCTTTTCAGGTCAATGGGTAGATTAGGTTTTTCTAGTTAGGTTTTTTTATTTTGTGGGGTTTGGGGGCAAACCCACAAACTGTTAGGGGGTGTTTGTTTTTATTTTGTAGCAAAAGAGCTGATTTCTTTAGTTTATTATAGATTGGCTTCTTTTATTTTGGAGTGAGGTTTTTTTTTTTTTAAAACGGGGTATTAGAATAGGAATAATTTGTATTATTTTGTACAATTTGTTTGTTATTTTGTGTAATGTTTTTTTCTTTTTGGGGTGTTTTTTTTTTTTTTAGAATAGCCAATATGGAATAGGGAAGAAAAAGAACTGAATGCCCTTTTAAGGGCAATGCCCATACAAATGCCCTTTAAAGGGCGATGGGTACATTAGGTTTGGGGGGGTGGGGGTTTGAAATGTTAGGGGGTGTTTGTTTTTTATTTTGTAGCAAAAGAGCTGATTTATTTAGGGGCAATGCCCTACAAAAGGCCCTTTTAAGGGCTATTGGTAGTTTATTATAGATTGGGGGTTCTTTTATTTTGTGGTGTTTTTTTTTTTTTTTTTTAAATGGGGTATTAGAATAGGAATAATTTTTATTATTTTGTATAATTCGTTTGTTTATTTTGTGTAATGTGTTTTTTTGGGTTTTTTTTTTTGTTTGTTTTTTTTTAGAATAGCCATTTTTTTTATTTTTAATGGGCAGGGTTTGGGCTTGTCTTAAATGAGCTGTATGCCCTTTTAAGGGAAGAAAAAGAAACTGAATGCCCTTTTAAGGGCAATTCCCATACAAATGCCCTTTAAAGGGTGATTGGTACATTAGGTTTAACTTTATTTTTATTTTGGGGGTTTGGGGGGTGGGGGTTTGTATACTGTTAGGGTGTGTTTTTCTTTTTTAGAAAAAGAGCTGATTTCTTTAGGGCAATGCCATACAAAAGGCCCTTTTATGGGCACTTGGTATTTTATTATAGATTAGGCTTTTTTATTTTGCTGGGGTTTTTAAAAAAAAAAAAACAGGGTATTAGAATAGGAATAAATTGTTTTTGGTAATTTTAGTTTGTTATTTTTTGTAATGGAAGGTTTTTTATTTTGTAATGTTAGGTTTTAGTGTAAGGCAGCTTTACTTTTTTCTTCACAGGTAAGTCTGTATTTATTTTAACTAGGTAGTTAGTAAATAGTTAATAACTATTACTAACTAGTCTACCTAGTTAAAATAAATACAAACTTACCTGTTAAATAAAAAACTAAGCTAGCTACAATATAACTATCAGTTATATTGTAGCTAGCTTAGGTTTCATTTTTATTTGACAGGTAAGTTTGTTTTTAGTTTTAAATAGGTATTATTTAGTTAATAATTGTAACTTTAATTTAGGTCTATTTTAATTATGTTAAAGTTAGGGGGGTGTTAGGTTTAGGGTTAGGGTTACGGTTAGGTTTAGGGTTAGGTTTAGGGGTTAATATAGTTTAATTTAGGTTGTTGCGATGTGGGGGCCAGCGGTTTAGGGGTTAATAGGTTTATTTAGTGGCAGTGATGTGGGAGGCCAGAGGTTTAGGGGGTTTTTTTTTGGTTTTTTTTAAATATTTTTTTTATTTTGAGCATACCAAAAGGAAAAAGTACAACCAACAGAAAGAGAGTACAGAGTCATGAACTTCTCCAGCTTAGACTTTTTAACACTTTGTAAAAAAGAAAAAAAACAGAAAAATGACATTTACAGGTCTCTGGTTCTCCCAGGACAATTAATAGTCCATATCTCTATCTCTCTCTCAAGATTTCCATGGCTCAATTTCCATTTTCTATTGTTTGAAATACCATATCATCGATAACAGATATACAAAAACCAACAAAATTTACACCACAATTAGTTTACTTTTACAATTTTGATGAACAGTGTATCTTAGTATTTTTCCACTAATCGCATCCTATTCACCCAAAAATTGCAATACCTCAGTGAAAAATAAATCTTATCTTTCTTTACTCCCTTCCTTCTTTCTTTTCTTCCCTTCTTTTTTGTGGAACTTCCCCAATCACAAAAATAACCACACACAACAACAACGACAAAAAAAAAAAAAAAAAAAAGGGAGGGGAGGGAGAAAAAAAAAAAAACTTGCTACTCTCTCTCCCTCTCCCAACCACCACCGCCCCCCCCCCCCGTCCACCCGCCCTCCATATATTTCCATGATTATTCTGTTTAGTTTAGCCATTGTATAGTAATACTTCTGCTGCAATTAATTCAATAAATGGAACCGTATTTCTAAGTGGCTCTGTAAATTGTATTTGTTGCTCTCTTGGCCATGAACAAATATACTTCTTCCATTTCTTGAAAAATTTTATAAATGTATTTCGGGCATCCACTCACAGGTTGTGTCTTTCAATAATCATCTGTAGCTTTATGTTGTTAACTAGTTCACTTAAACTGGGAGCTTGTTTATTTTTCCATGTCTTAAATATTACATTGCGTGCAAGTAAAATCACAATATTCAGTAGTTGCCTGTCCCCAACTTTCTCCTTGTGGCACAAAAAAAATATTGCTGTGGGAGTCTAATACCTACCTTGTCGCTGAGATATTTATTACCCAGAATTGTACCTTTAACCAGTATTGTTGTACCTTGGGGCAACTCCAAAGGCAATGTAATATATTAGCCCTATCTTCACTGCATTTATGGCACACATTTTGTTGTGTGGTTACCCATTTACTCAGTCTTTCCGGTGTTAAGTAATAGTTATTTATTAACTTGCGTTGTGATTCTCTCAGATTGACCCTGTCTGTGGTCTCTTCTGCTCTTTTAATACTACTTGTTATGTCCTCTTCTTGTATATACCAAAATATTTCATGAATTGATGTTTCAGTTTATTTATATGTTGTTGTCCTATATTTTTCAGTATCTGCTGGTACCAGTATGATATTGATCTAAAGCCTGCTTTATATATTTTTAAACCTGCGCTCCGTAAACTCTTGCCCCCAATCTGTCCCATGTTCACTGTTTTTTGTTTCTATGTAGTGGTGAGTTTGTAGGTATGCAAAAAAATTCTTCGCCGGGAGTCTATATTCTATTGCTAAATTTTCATATGTTTAATCCTGGTGTTATCCAACATCTTTAATTGTACAAATTCTTTAATACCTTTTTCCCTGCCATTCCTGGAATACTATATTCTGAAACCCTGGTTGGAAATCCACGCACCCGATTATTGGTAATATTTTAGAGACCTGGTAATTTTGTCTTAAGATTTTACAATACTTCTGCCATGCCAGCACTACATTTGAACATGTTAGTAAATTGCTGATATTACTTGGTTAGCTTCTTGTGTGGGCAGTGTAATATAGCTTTTAAATTGAAGGGTTTAACCATTTCTGCTTCCAGCTTGTATATGTGACATAGTTTGATTCTGTGAGCCAGTCAAGGCCAAACTTTACTAGGGTAACAATATTGTAATATTTAATACTTGGTAAGGCAAATCCCCCTACTTGCTTATTTTGTATTAATTTTTCCATTGACATACGCCCTTTCTTCTTCCCCCAAATAAACCTTCCCCATGCCCTGTTATATTTTATCCAGATCCTTTTTGAAAATTAAAGATGGAAGATTTTGCATCAAAAACAATATTTTTGGAAAGAAGATAGTTTTTAACAGCATAACCCTAGCGGATAGGGATAGATAGTACATGTTCCATTTGTCTAAATCTAGTTGTATATTATCAAAAATATCTCTATAATTTAACTGGTACCTCATTCTCTGGGGTCCCTGCTTTTCTAATTCCAGATAATTAATATAATTTACTTCCTTGAATATGCAGTTTCGACTATATCTGTTTTTTTCCACCCACATAAGTTCTGATTTATTAGGGTTAATTTTGTATCCTGTAAAGGAACTAAAATGCCTATAATTCCTAGCACCAAAGGGATACTACTAACAGTGTCTTTTAAAAACAATATATGTCATCGGCATATAAAGATATCGTCATTTTTTGGCTCCCTATTTCTACCTCTTGTACTTTCTGCCTGATATAAATTGCTAGGGGCTCCAGCGCTAAGTCAAACAACAAGGGTGATAGTGGACACCCCTGCCGCGTACCCTTTCCGAGCGTTATATACTGTGATAATTCCCCATTTACTAATAATTGTGATCTTGGTTTGTGTATTTGACTCTATCAGCTGTATAATATTTCCTGAAAACCCAAAATTTTCCAGGGCTGAAAACAGATGGTCCCACACGATGGAGTCAAAGGCCTTCTCGGCATCAATTGTAATGACTGCAAGATCTCCGACTCCATCGCATGGGACCCGCCGTCCCCCCCCTTGCCTATATAATTGTAGTAATCTAGCATTGTTAGGACTCTTCGCATATTTCGTACTGCGTTTCTCCCTGGTATGAAGCCTGCTGATCGGGGTGTATTAGTTCCCCTATAATTCTTTTCAATCTCTCTGCGATAACCGCCGTTAAAATCTTAAATCTTGGTTTAACAATGAGATTGGACGGTATGAGGCTAGGTCCTCTGGATCTTTACCTTTCTTGTGGATTAACGTGATAACTGGAATCTGCAAAATATTGCGAGTTCATCTCCTTGTTCATATAATATTCATTATATAGCTTGATAAGTGTCGGGGTCACTAGTTCTACTGTTGACTTATAGAACTCTGCAGGAAGACCATCTGGACCTGCCGCTTTCCCTACTTTGAGTTTTTTAATAATTTTTACAACTTCTGTCTCTGTGATTGGTGTATTTATTTTGAGCAGTGCCTCTCTTGTTATTTGGGGTAACTTAATCCCTTGCCAAAAATTTCTCTTTCTCCTCCTGATTATCTGCTGTTTGGAATAGAGATTTGAATAATATGTAAAAAATGCCTGCCTTATTTCTGAAGAGGAGTTTAACACTCTGTCCCCTATTCTGATTGTTGTTATTATATTCTTCTTACTGCGAAATTTGATTAATTTAGCAAGATGTTTAGCATTTATACCTTGTTGTCCTTGATAGACCGCCCTTGCTTTTAAGTCTTCTCTAACCCATTTTTCTTTAAGAAAGTTATCTCGCTCCCGCTTTTTTAGATATATAACTGCCCCATGTATCTTCATTTGGGTTTCCTTATACTGCTCGAATGCATTTCTGAGCTGGTTAGCCAGTTGCTCCCTAGCCTTATATTTGCGGGTCAGCAACACCAAGTGCGCCTTTACCTCCCCTCTGAGGACAGCCTTGCCTGCCTCCCACAGGATTTCCGTTCTATTCATATATTCCTTATTATTCGTAAGATATTCTTGCCAAGTTTTCTGTAGCCAATTTACAAAATGTGGGTTGTTATACATAAACCCTGGGTAATGGAATGTGTTTTTATTTTTGCTGTGTCTAGGTGTGGTTGAAATCTGGAGTGAAATTATTGCGTTATCTGACAATATTATATCTGCTATTACTTGTTTTTAATTCTAGTTTGAGTATTGTTCTTCTACTAAGAACATGTCAATACGTGAGAAGTTTCTGTGTGCCTTAGATTCACATGTGAATGTTCGTTCGTCCGGATGTTGCAGCCGCCAAATGTCATTTATTTTTAATGTCTTAGCAAAATGTCTCAGATACTTTGCTTCCCTGTAATTTGCCTGTTTACTTCTGATTTTAAATTTATCTATACCAGGGTGTAAATGTCATGTTCATATCCCCAGCAATTATCAGATTTTGTCCCAGATATGGTGTTACTTTTTGTTTTATCTTTTGCCAGGAAACCCTTATCTAGACCGTTAGGGCCGTATATATTACATATGGTCCATATCTCATTCCCTGACTTAATTTGTGCAATCAAATATCTCCCATTCGGATCTACTTCTTGCTTTACTATACTGTAGCTCAGATTTTTATTGAAGAGTATCGCTACCCCCCTTTTGCGTTTATTACACGGTGTGGCAATTTTCTCCATAATCCAATTTGTCTTTAATTTCTCTATCTCTGGTCTTTTCAAGTGTAATTCCTGTAGGCATATAATGTCAGGTTTACCTTTTTTAAGCATCTTTAGAACATTTTTTACGTTTAGCCGGGGAGGTTATCCCTCCCACATTCCATGATAATAGACTTAGTGTATTAGGTGTAGCATTCATTCCTTACCTAAATTGTATATTTTGGCTTAAAAAAGGGGGCAGGAGACACCCGGACGGGTAAGAAGAGAGGAGAGAAGCCAACCCAGAGGGAGGAGGAGAGGAGCGCGAGAGGGAAGAGAACAACACAAAAAAAACAGAACAACAAAAAAAAAAAAAAAAAAAAAGGGGGGGGAAGTTCCCTCCTATACATACCCATCAACTTCTGTTATATTATTATTTTATACATTAATTAATAATATTTGTTTCAATCAGTATACTGTACTGGATTAAATTTTACACTGCAATATTATTTTTCCTCTGCAAAAGGCTTTTGCTTCATTCACCGAGTTTAAGGCAATGTGCCCTCCATACTTAGTACCGTTATTTTGGCTGGATTACCTCATGTTTGCCTTAAGCCCAGCTTTAATCAGCGCTGTACAGAAAGGCGCCATTGCCCTAATCGGCCTGGTGATGTCTCTTGAGAGAAATCTTGAAACAAGTATACCTGTTTGTTCTCAATCATGAAAGGTTGTGCTCTTCTATAGTGGCTCATCACATTAAACTTATCCTGAAAATTTAAATATTTGATCAATACCATTCGTGGGCGTACATTACCATCTATAGACTCTTTGCTATTCCCAATTCTGTGTGCTCTTTCGACTTGTAATTTCGTATTGCCTAACTGTATCCCTAGCAGGCTAGGCAGAATTATCTCCCAAACCTTAATAGATCCGTGTACTCCTTTGTTTCTGGGAGTCCCACTATTCGCACGTTGCTGCGCCGTGACCTGTCCTCCAGGTCATCTACCTTGGACTGCAACGTTTTAATTTTAGCTGTGTATAGATTCATATTTGTTTCCTGACTGTACATTTTATCCTCTAGGTCTGAGACCCTATCTTCAACTTCTCTCATTCGACCGCAAATTGCTTCACCTCTGTGAAAGATCTGCTATCTCTCTTTTGATTATCTCAAATTGCGGTAAAATTAAATCAGCAAGTTGATTTATTGTTAACTGTGTCTCTATTTTTTTTCCTGGGCTCTCGGGATCTATTTCTGTGCTGCTTTCCTGCAAAACTTTCAACTTTTTGTCTTTCTTGACCGGCATATTAGGGGATCTGTTTCTCATATTCGTGATGTACTTATCCATAAAAGGAAGTATAAAAAAGAAACGTGATAAGAGTGGGTATGTGCCAATACTAGTTTCCTTCTACTTCTGTGATATTACTCCTTTACTATGCTTTAACCCTCACTTGACCTTAATAATACTTGGAGTAGAGAAATGGTTTTGTCTCTTAACCTATATGCTGAAGTGCTATGTGCCCCCAATTATCCCAAGCCCCTTCTGCGTGTCTTTGGCCCTACCCTTTAAGATTGTGACTAAATTAGTGCTCTTTTTCTTAATCAACAGCTCTGCGACTCAGAACCTTAATACTTGTGTGCGCTTAATGGTTGTCCCTTCCTTTAGATGGTTAACCTTATCATGTGTTTATCTAAAATATGTAATACCCACTTTTAGCCACTTAAGGGCTTTGCCTCTTCTATACTTCTTCTATTATATAGATAGTGTTGCTGATCCAGTATCCTATATTTGCCTTCCACCCAGATACTCCGACAATTCTTTCACCTGTATTTTTTAAGTATTCTAATTGTTAGATCGGCTTTCTGGCTTTATTGCCTTTGGCTACTGTTTTTCCTGTAAAAAAAGCCAAAGATCAATTTTTAATCCTCTTCTATCCTGTTATGGGAGTAAAGTTTTTTATTTACCTGGCTATACTACACGCCCCACATGATGTAAATAATATCCCTTGTACAACCATTCAACATAAGGCCTTTTTGCAGACTAGCATATTGCATTATTACCAACTTCATTTCCTGAGAAACAACCACAAAAAGAAAACAAAACGAAGGGAAAAAAAAAAAAAGAGAAATAGAAAAAAACTGACAGGTGAATATATATAAATCACTTTTTAAACGTGTCCCCAAAAAGGGGAAAAAAGAAAAGAGTCCATAAGTAGCGGTCCACACTTTTAAGCGTAATGTCCTGGCTTTTACTGCTTTAACTTTTCCCTTTTCTACCACCTTTAATGTTGCGCAGTGCTGGTTCACAGTTTTCTGTGTAGCTACTATCTGGCTTTTACCAAACCTTCATGCTCTGCAAGAGGTTTGTGCCCGCTCTAGGGCGGTAACTATTCGTTAGTTCCACAAGAGAGTTTAGAGTGGTGCTGTGCCTATGTATAAACATTCTTTCTGTACTGCACACTTTCACTTTAAATTCCACCTTTGTTTGCATATTGTCGTATGAGACACGACCTTTGCACAGTCAATAAACTTTTGCTGTACCGAATCCATAGTGTCTCTCTTCACCATAGACACACACTGCTTTTCTGCCTCAAGCAACCAAACTGTATATTTGCATTATTGTCTTGTGAGACACACCCTTTCTCAGTCAATACAACATTTGCTGTACCGAGTCTATGGTAATCTCTCTTCACCACTGACACACACTGCTTTTCTGTCTCAAGCAACACAACTTTATGTACCATTACATTTATCTTATGATACTTGCAATTTTGCAGCTCTGGTACTTGCGTGTCTGTCCCTGGCTTTTAATCCTCGACTCCCGGACCACTTCACCGTTAGTTTATATCCTCCCCACCTCAGGCACGATTCCTCGCATCCGGTGTAGGGCTGCTCCGTCACACGGGTCATAGAAACGAATTATGAAGATTTTCATGTTTACCATTCAGAGTCGCGCCTGCAGACTGTTAACTTGCCGACCTTGCCTGTGTGTTGCGCCTTTTTTCCCTTACATTGTCTTGGACTCAGTGTGTGTCTGGGCCAGTACCGCGCCGACCTTTGTGCGGTTGCAATGGGGCTTCCGGCGCCTCCGCTCACCTGACTTCAAGCTGCTCCCTGTGCAGAGCTATATGCCCCACAATAGGAGTCTAACGGTTTAGGCAGGATCTTCTCTGCTAGTGTTTTAGCTGTCGGTTCCTCCACGAGACGCTCCAGCGTCGTGCTTAGTGTTTGCCACGCCTACCGGAACAGGTTTAGGGGTTAATAACTTTATTTAGTGGCGAGCGATGCCGGGGGAGCGGCAGAATAGGGGTTAATAAATTTATTTTAATGGTGGCGATATCGGGCGGCAGCGGATTTAGGGGTTAGTCATTTTATTTAGGTGTTGGCGATGTCGGGGGCGGCAGATTTAGGGATGTTTAGATTAGGGGTTTATGTTAGGGTGTTAGGTTTAAATGTAACTTTTTTTTCCCCATAGACATCAATGGGGCTGCGTTACAGAGCTTTTCATTCCACGATCGCAGATGTTAGGTTTTTTCTAACACTCTCTCCCCATTGGATGTCTATGGAGAAAGCGTGCACAAGCACGGTCAAAGCAGCGCTGTGTATTTGTGCGTTATGGAGCTTAACACAACCATATCGCATGCACAAGGCAGCTTTTCAAAAACTCGTAATGGCAGCGCTATGGAGGGTGAAATAACCCAACTTTTGTTGCGTTCGTTCGCACCCTCTATAGCGCAAAACCTGTATTCTACCTGTATAAAAGTAGCAAGCTAAAAGCATTTAATGAGACAGCTGAAATTAAGAAATCTAAATTTAAGAAAAATAAATGATTGAATAAGTTAAAAATTGGTAAATGGAAAAGTATATCTTTTAAACTATCTATTTTTAGGTTTACTGGAAAACTAAAAAACAATGTCTTGGCTTTCCCAACACATACAATAATTCTTCCAAATGAGAGGAAGCAGGGGATTCAAATAAAGACAAACTAACAATTTCGATTTAACATGGATAAGGGCAAGTATAAATAAAAAATGACAAACTTCCTACATGGAGGGTAAAGAAAAAGGCAGATGGAAAAGTGATTTTAAACAAGAACAACTATGGGCAAGATTACAAGTGGAGCTAGAGTGCTAATTGTGCTAGAAGTAATCTTTTTGCGTGCGTCAGGTTGCACTAGTATTATGAGTTGAAAGTTAAAATGTATTGTTCTAACCTGACGTGCACAAACAGGTTACTTCTAGCGTTATTAGACTGTCACGCGACAAAAGTATAACATCTTCCCCCATAGAAGTAAATGGAGAAAAAAAGTGCGCTAACCAGAGCTCAAAATTCTCATATGTGCTAACCCGACATGAAAACATGATAATTTCACAATCCTTGTACTACACATAGCAGAATATGTTCTATTTATTCAAAAAATACATATTTATATACAGTATCTCACAAAAGTGAGTACACCCCCTCACATTTATGTAAATATTTTATTATATCTTTTCGTGTGACAACACTGAAAAATGACACTTTGCTACAATGTAAAGTAGTGAGTGTACAGCCTGTATAACAGTGTAATTTGCTGTCCCCTCAAAATAACTCAAACACACAGCCATTAATGTCTAAACCGGTTAGCAACAAAAGTGAGTACATCCCTAAGTGGAAATATCCAAATTGGGTCCCAATTAGCCATCTTCCCTCCCCGGTGTAAAGTGACTTATTAGTGTTTACAAGGCCTCAGGTGTGAATGGGGAGCAGGTGTGTTAAATTTGGTCTTATTGCTCTCACACTCTCTCATTCTGGTCACTAGAAGTTCAACATGGCACCTTATGGCAAAGAACTCTCTGAGGATCTCAAAAAAAGAATTGTTGCTCTACATAAAGATGGGCTAGGCTATAAGAGATTGCCAAGACCCTGAAACTGAGCTGCAGCACAGTGGGCAAGACCATACAGTGGTTTCACAGGACAGGTTCCACTCAGAACAGGCCTCGCTATGGGTCTAACAAAGAAGTTAAATGCATGGGCTCAGCGTCATATCCAGACATATGAGTGCTGCCAGCATTGCTGCAGAGGTTGAAGGGGGTGGGGGGTCAGCCTGTCAGTGCTCAGACCATTACACTGCACACTGCATCAAATTGGTCTACATGGCTGTCATCCCAGAAGGAAGCCTCTTCTAAAGATGATGCACAAGAAAGCCCGCAAACAGTTTGCTGAAGACATGCAGACTAAGGGCATGGATTACTGGAACCATGTCCTGTGGTCCGATGAGACCAAGATAAACTTATTTGGTTCAGATGGTGCCAAGCGTGTGTGGCGGCAACCAGGTGAGGAGTACAAAGACAATTGTGTCTTGCCTACAGTCAAGCATGGTTGTGGGAGTGTCATGGTCTGGGCCTGCAAGAGTGCTGCCGGCACTGAGAAGCTACAGTTCATTGAGGGAACCATGAATGCCAACATGTACTGTGACATATTGAAGCAGAGCATTAGAGAATGGGCCGCAGGGCAGTATTCCAACATGATAACGACCCCAAACACACCTTCAAGAAGACCACTCGCCTTGCTAAAGAAGCTGAGGGTAAAGGTGATGGACTGGCAAGCATGTCTCCAGACCTAAACCCTATTGAGCATCTGTGGGGCATCCTCGAATGGAAGGTGGGGGGACTAACATCCACCAGCTCTGTGATGTTGTCATGAAGGAGTGGAAGAGGTCTCAAGTGGCAAACTGTGAATCTCTGATGAACTCCGATGCCCAAGAGGGTTAAGGCAGTGCGTGGAAAATAATGGTGGGCGACACAAAAATATTGACATTTTGTGCAAAAGGTTGGGACATTCCACTTAGGGGGTGTACTCACTTTTATTGCCAACGGTTTAGACATTAATGGCTGTGTGTGTGTGAGTTATGTTGAGGGGACAGTAAAATGTACACTGTTTACAGGTTGTACACTCACTACTTTACATTGTAGCAAAGTGTCATTTCTTCAGTGTTGTCACATGAAAAGCTATAATAAAATATTTACAAAAATGTGAGGGTTTTTAATTTGCAAAACAGTTAACCAGAGCTCTGAGATCGCGGTAATGACTCTAGTGTAAATCGTGATTGCTCTCAACCTTGTAATATAAGGTGCAATTTAACCTACCGCGCAAACTATCGCAAAATCCATTTTGGGGGCGCCACTAGTAATCTAGCCCTATATGTGGTGAATTAGTGTAGTTATGATTTGAGTGATGAAGCAATACAAGGGACATGAAATCCAATTTTTTTTGTCAGAAAGAGCATTGTCAGTATATGGCCTGGTTCTAATACAATATATTTATTAATTATTCTTTAAAATAAACCCCCAATAAAATGCATATACGAAACAATTAAAATTAATATAAATTCCTAAATTCTTTATATTAGTTAAATTTATAAACACATTGAATTATATTTATAGAAAACCAGATTATGAATCAGATGATACACACTTATGCTGTTATAATATCCTTACAAAGATCATAAAATATATCTTGACAATTTACCTTATTCACAATAAGCACATTAAAATACCACAATAAAATACCAGAATCTTCTTGTTATTAACCAATAACTCTAGTTCAATGCCTCAATATGGATTACCAACTTACTATGCTTAATTGATACTATTGGGAATTTAATCACAATAACCAGTTTATGAACAGTTCTCAAAGAGTTCACTATAATAACTGACTTATAAATCTGGAGTATAAAACCCTGTCTAGTAAATAAATTATTTAGCAATAATGACTAGTTAAAACTACACCAGAACTATGGATATTACTTAAAATACTAATTGTGCTCTTTTAATTTATCAGCTTCAATTAGACTGCAGCCACAATGAATGTATTTCTTGATACTTTACCAGATCACCAGTTTGAGAATTCAGTTAATATCCAAATATGTCTATCGTCATATGTTTAGAGGATTTATGCACATTTGTAAGAGAATTATTCTTGATAGTCTCTTATCCACAAAGAGTGTCCCAACGTATTTGTCTTACAGAAAATTGTGTTCGCACACTGATCCTTCTTAAGCAAAGATGGCATCAAACAGGATTGCAAAAGTAGTTACCAACCAAAAAAATGTTTCCACCAAGATCCCTCTCTCTCTCTGTGCAGGGAGTTTTTGTCTGAGACAAAACTCCTCCTCACTTCTTAATCATTCGATAGATTTGGATACGCTCTTTTCTCTGATTGGCTACTGGGAAATTAAATTTCAACAGCCAAATTCCTTTTGGCTGTAATACTGGATTTAGGCCATCGGGGGGCAGCAGACAGAGACAAACAGTTTCATTCAAATATTGCTGCAGTTCAATTATCTAATCTATAAAATGTTTATCAAATACACTATTTTCTTTATATTAATAAACCTGTCTGGTCATATGTTTAATATACTGTACATTGATCATATTTTGTCATTTTGGAGCCAGTGAATCACTGGTGAAAAGAAATTACCATAGAGATTCAATAGTCTATGATTATCTATTAAAATAAAGAGAAGAAACAGACAACTGTTCCTGGCTAGATTACGTGTGGCGTGCTAACTGTAGCGCCCGAGTGATATGGGGTTTTTCTCGTCTCTTTGCGTGTGGCAGAAATAGCGCATGTTTTACGAGTTGAAAGTAAACGCGTTCACTTGAGTGCAATCATATTTAATGCACATCTGGTTAGCTTACATAAAGGGTAGTGTTTTTAGAAAAAAGTTGTACTAAACACATAAAAAATGCATTTAACAGTACAGGTACACTCATTTGTCTGATAGAAATTATTTTTAAAAAAAATTATTGCATAAAAAGTAATTAGGGGCTCAAACATATGAGGTCTCAGGTGTTAGAAAAAAAGGCTGCAAAGGTCTTTACTTAAAGATACATGTGTGTGTATATTCACAGGACACTACTTGAAAACGAGAGAAATCTCAATGTATCCTTCCTGGTAAAATATTTTATAAAATAAATAAATATATAGATACATATATAGATATATAGTATATATATATATATATATATATATATATATATATATATATATATATGTGTGTATATTATATCTGTGTGTGAAATGTACTTATTTATATGTGTATATTATGTATTTACAGGACATATAGTGCACATATAAACACATAAATACATATGTATACATATACATATTATATATATATTATTAATATATATAATATATATATTAATATATATATATATATATATATATATTATATATATATAAGGTGCATTTGAGCCCTTTGAAGTCAATTAGCATAAAACATGACACAGTCATATTTATGCAATACTCATTTTTAATAAAGTGTTTACCTGTGAACGTACTGTAAAAACAAATCACATCAAATGTTCTTCACATAGAGGAATACATATTTTTAATAGATATTTCTGTACATATCTGTATATATCTATAGGTATAGAAACATATTTTTTTTAAAAAAATCATATATAGAAGATATATTTATACAAGAATACATAGAACATATTCGTCTCTGTGAAGAACACTGGAATGTGAAGTATTCATAATTTCATGTTGTGATTAGCCACACTTGAGAAAACCGATCGGGTTAGCATGTGAGTATGGGTGTTAAGTTTTTTCATTCATTAACTGTGGTCACAATATTTAAAGTGCTATTGTACAAACTTTTACTTTCAACTTGTAATATGAGCCCAACCCAGCACACACAAAAAGCCTCCAGTCTAGCAAAGTTAACGTGTAAGTGGGAGTGCAAAATAGCGCTCCACTTGTAATCTTGCCCTCAGTAGCTTGTTGTTTAACACTCACCACCTGGACATAGTCACTTTCAACTCACAGAAGTATATCATTTCTGCTCTCACCTAAAAGTGATAGTCCAGCTCTGAGATATCAACCAAACATACTCCTAAGAAGAACTATAACAAAGCAGCCAATTGTTTTATGCTTTTATAGACCTCATCAGTGAGATATTGCCATATCCCTCTCTGCACATTATCAAGGAGTCTACACCCTGGATTCCCCCATCACCTTTATGGAGACATTTCCCATTTGATAATGAACATAGCAAGAGAAATAGCCAACCTGAAGTTTGTGAAAATAGCAAGTCACCACCTGGGAGAAGCCTTTTTTAGATATACAGATTTAAGCTCTTTCTACAGCTCTGGCCTATGGTTCACATAATTAACCGCATACCTAGATTTTATAAGGATGCTATGGGCTCCAGATATTCCCATTATCTCTGGGATGGTTCCTCTATAAGAATCAGTATGTAGTTGGGTTTGTGTAGATCTTGCTGGGCTATCTGAGAGGACACCAAGCACTTACTAAGCATGTTCAGAGAATTACAATGTAGATTATCATCATATACAGATAACCTGTTTGTTTTGCTGCCTCACGGTAATCCAGTATTTCCCCTATAGAGAGAAGCAGATGATTATTTTTGCTGTAAAAGCGGTTAAAAAGGGTTATTTAAAGGAATCTGTCTTTATCTTCAAAGAAGTTTTGCTATTTTTACTGAAACTTAATTACTTTCTCTACAGAGATTTTCTTACATGGATTTCTGCATTTTGTGCCGAAGAATACTTTAGAGAGTTTACTGGAAGTGTGTACTGTCTTTATAGATAGTATAACGGAAGATATATAGGGTAGATCAATCAAGATATTTCAATCTGACTTTTACTTTCCAATGTACAAACCATCTTCTTGGATTAATCTTCTTGGATTTAGTGTTGTTCATAACACAAATGTAAAATATATGTCACTACTAAATGTAGGTGGGAAACAGTGGGAAATATAATTTTTACTGCTGATAATAGCCATCCAGTGTGGGATCTAAAGAACAGAGAGTCCCGTTGCAAGGTAGTATTTTTACTTGCCCCCTACCTGGGGGGTAGCTCTGAGTTGTAAAGCAGATTGTAAAATAACCAATGTATATATAAAAATATGTAGAATAACATTTTTTTGCAACAAAAATAGTGGCATTTGTCATTATAACCCATTTTTAACAGTATAAATAAAAAAAATAGCAGTGACTGAAAAAACACTCTATATATAGTATATAGTAAATTAATATTACAAATGTATATATTTAAAAATGCACTACATAATTTTATTACCTGGTGAGGCCAAGAGACTTGCAAGTCTTGCTGAACAGATACAGGCTCTCTCTTGTTCTGCTGCTAGTTCAATTCTGAGTCACTCGAAGCAGGACAAGTCCAGTCTTCTTCATTTTCAACATAAAAGTTATAGAGCACCCAATTTAACCAGCACATATCTTGTGCTATAATGTGCTAAGGGTCAATCACCATAAGGTCAGGGGAGCAAACAGTCAACCAGAGCATGGCTTAGCCGTCTCAAAAATTCCTTGGTTGGGATGCAGTGATGTGCGGTGACTTCAGAGGCTGTGAGGCAGTGCTAGGAATCGGATACACCTTCAGTCTCTTTAGATATCCTTTGTTGAAGAAATAGCAATGCACATGGGCGAGCCAATCACATGAGTAGTCTATATGCAGCCACCAATCAGTATCTACTGGAGCATATTTAGATATGATTTTCAACAAAGGATATCTGATTTTCTTCATTCTTTTGATATCCTTTGTTTAAAATCATATCTAAATATGCCTCAGTAGCTACTGAGCATATTTATATATGATTTTCATCAAAGGATATCAAAAGAATGAAGAAAACCAGATATTAAATGTAAATTGATAATACAAATTAATTGGAAAGTTCTTTAAAATTGCATACTTAATGCAATTCATTAAAGTTTAATTTTGTTTTAACTGTCTTTTTAACTTGTATTATCTACAACATTCTCAACATTTAGCAAACTAATTTCTGTAATAGTTATTTTTTTCAGTTGACAAAGGAACTATTAAAGCTAATATTTAGAAGTGTAATTCTAGGAACAGCTCTTGACTGTGAGTATAGAAGAGCAAAGGATGAGTTTCTGGGGGGAATTAAATAACAACGCTGAAGATAGTATTGGGAAGAATATTATTATAGGGGGGGGATTTTAATTTGACACCAATGCCGATTAATAGATAGGTTTAAATGTAGCCAAACAAGGAAGTATTAAAAAGGAAGGTAGAGTACTGAATATTTTTATGAAAGGGGCTCAGAGTACAAGATATATGGAGAGATCAAAACCCGGATGTACGCGCATATACATGCATGTCCAAAACATTTAAGACTCTCTCTAGAATTGACTTTTTCCTAGCCTCAGAAAGTATGCTGGGTTTGAATCTTAAAAGGCAGATATTAAGGATATATGCATCTCAGATCATGCGGCTATCTCATTGGAAAAATGGAAGGAATATAAATTCTTTAACAGTAGTTATGTTGGCAAATGTGAAATATACTGGGAAACAGCTAAAGCATATATTAGAGGGAACATCAAAGCATATTTATGTAAATGGAAGAAGAAAAATAGAGAACATGAGTGTCAGCTCAATAACCAACTTAAAAACGCATATAGAGCATATATAAGCAACGCTAATCCGCAGACCTGGCTTAAGTACCAAAATAGTAAGCAAGAGAAGGAGATATTTGTAAAACAAATGGTTATCCAACAAGATGAGAAAGATAGGGCCAAATATTGAGGCTTTAATTGAAGATCCGCTAAATATATAGCCAGACTAATTAAAATGCAGAAGCAAAGGAATTTTATATCAGCTATTAAGTTAGGGACAGATAGAGCAAATACGACCAAGGAAATCAAACAGTTAATGTTTAAATATTTTGAAGAACTTTATACGACTTCTGCAGTGGACTTACAGCAAAAAACAGAGTTTTTGGGATCAATTAGAAATCAGGAAACTTGAGGAAAAGGGATAGAGATATGCTGAAATGTACCAATAGATGGAAGAAGAAGTAGCCCGGACTATTACTCAGTTGAAAAGCAATAAGGGAACCGGGACCTGATAGGCTCCCGGCAGAATTCTATAAAATGCTAGGTAACAGTATTATACCCAGCGTCTTACTAATCTATACAATAGCTATTTTTATAAGGGGAAATTAATTCTAAATACTTTTGCTGCATCCTCCATTATGTATAATATTAAAAAAGGGCAGAGAACCAGAAAATCCAGGGGTCCTATAGACCAATATCACTGCTAAATAGCGATTACAAGATCTTAACTACTATCATAGCAATACAGACTCAAAAAAATATTACATAAAATTATACATATAGATCAGGTAGGTGTTCATGACTGGACGTAATCCAGCCAGAAATATTCGTAAAGTTCTCATTACCTTAGATCATTGCTATTCAAGATTATAAAACAAAAGCCTAAGGAGGATAGTTCAGACTTAGCGGTGCTAGCAATAGATGTGGAAAAAACTTTTGATGCGATAACTTGGGATCATCTATTTACAGTATTAGGGGAGAATTTGGGAGTACAAGGGAATATTCATTCTTTTATTAAACTTAAATACAGGGAGCCGATATCCAATTTATTATTAATGGGGAACTTACACCAGATATCGTCCTTCAAGAAAGGTACAAGACAAGGCTGCCCTCTATCCCCTCATGCTGTTCAACTAGCAATAGAACAGCCTAGCTATCAGGTTAAGGAAAGAATTAGCAGGCATCAATAATACATCAGCAGAAGATAGTCCTTTCTCTGTTCGCAGGGACTACCTGCTTCTATTCTATCGGATACTCAAAATAGCAGTAAACAACTCCTAGATATCATAAAACAATTTAGCTCATTCTCTGGGTATAAAGTTAATGTAGATAAGTCGGAGATTATGTGTGCTACGTGGGTTAAGCCAGAAACATAAAGATTGCCCCTTTTGAGAAGTAGACCAGATCAAATACTTAGGTTTAAATATTACGAGGAACCCGAAACAATGGTATGGTAAAAATATTAACACCATGCTTGACAAATGTATAAGCAGATTGTATAGAGATGGAGTAAGTTAACAATTAATATTTCTGCCAGAGTAGATGTTAATTAAAACAATTATTTTTTCCCGCATATAGATATCTGTTGCAGAATTTACCTATCATAATAACACAGAAAGACTGTATTAGGTTTCAACAGGATTGTGTAATAGTTTTATTTGGGCAGAAGGGAAAATAAGATGCTCAACAGAAATAGGTAACTCTTCCTCTCAAAGCCGGGGGATTAGCACTCGCCGAACTTCCAAGCAGTACAATTTAGGCCGCACTGGCGAAATAACGCGATAGATTGGATTATAGTGGGGGAACTATGTCTTACGGGGGGCTAGAAGCAGAGGTGTGTGCTCCTTACTCGCTGAAAGCACTTTTGCACTGTGAGATTAAAAACCTTCCAAAAAGGATTAGACACCAGCTAACGTTCAATAATATAATAATGGCATGGCATAAATTGGGTAAAGGAGTAGGAGTAAATTTGTTCAAATCAAATCATCTACCGATTATAGGGAATCCTAAGTTTAAAGCAGGATGTAGTGAAAATGGAGTTTTTCATAGGTGGGCGAAGGAAGGGGGGCTGATTAATATGATGCAACTCGAGGATAGTAAACCCATATAGTAAAATCATACGATGAATTAAAAGAGGAGTATCAGCTAAAGAATACTTATTTTTTTGCTTACCTACAAGTTAGGCATTTCCATAATGAGTTACAAGCTAAACATGGTAATGACTGTCACTAGGAGGGTTAGACGAAATTATTACGGGATTTGCACAAAAGAAATACGCAAATTAGTTTAATTAATAAGTTTATAATAAACTATAAAATAGATATACATTTACAGACGCTGCAAGGAAAATGGGAGGAAAATGCGGTTATAGTGACAAGGGAAGAACTAGTAGACAGCCTTAATACTGCAATTAGGACCACTAGGTTACCACCGGAGAGAATCACACTTTAAAATAATTAATCAACTGTATATCACACCTAGTAAAATTAGCGAGATGGTATAGGAACATGGATACAGTAATGTTATAAATGTGGTGCTAGAAGAAGCAGACTTAGAGCACTGCCTATATCTATGCCCAAAAAGTTTGTCAGTTCTGGCAGCAAGTAGCAATACTGGTTAAACAGATGGTTAGGACCAAAAAGTACAAATAAACAGTAAAAATGATTCTGTTTTAATATCAGTGGACAGGATTGGCGAGAGAGAATTCGAGGTCTCATTAACACAGCAATCCTACAAGGCAGGATATTGATTTTAGGAAAGTGGAAAGACTCTAAAGCTCCCAGCATTAAACAATTTGTGAAGGGGATGAAAAATCAGATAATTCTGACAATATGACATCCAGTCAGATGCTAAGAAACACATAAAAGTTTTTCTATAAATGGTTGAGTATAATAGAAGCTGAGTCGGTAGAATGTTCAACTTCAAATTATTAAACCTCTAATTAAATCAAAGATAGTGAAAAATATGATTCGTAGGGAGAATTACTGGAGTATCGGAGCAATAGGCTGTAGGAGGGCTAGTTCCCCACCTATCTATTTCCCCCCCCTTATCCCCCCCCTCTGAGCGCATCAGATGTAAGGCCTACCAGGTTTTGGGTGTGAGCACACGCCCGGGTTGGGTCCAGAATGGTTGATATGGGTTTCACTTTCTGTGTACAGTAATTTTCTATTACCTTCAGTTGCTCCGCAGCTCCAGTGAAGTTTGATTTATGTATTCTTGATTGTTATGATCATTCGTATAATTTTAGCAGATGTATAAAAGCTGCATTTTTCTTTTTTCTTTTTCTTTTCTTTTTAGGTTTGCTCTTTCGTTGCTTGTTTTTTTTTTTTTTAAAGTATATGTTGTTTATGTAATCTATCGAGGTCAAGTAAAAGAGGGGCCTCTAGAGAAAGATGCATATTCTGTTTATTGTAGGGGGCAAGGAAATTGTATTTTTATAAGAAGATCTATCTGTATTTGCTTTGAGAGAATGATCTTGGACCCCCTAATGTATTTAAATGTATATAAATATACTCAAATGTACTTAAATGTATGCATATGCATGAAATATATATGTCAATAAAAAGATATTTAAAAAAAAAAAGAGCAAAGGACAATGTTGTAACCCATTATAGATTCTTCAGAGTATCACGTTATTATCCTTTACTCCCCTCTACCTCTTAAAGGGATATTAAATACTAAATACTTTTTACAAGCATAGTATTGAATTTATTCCCTGCATCCCTCTTGTCAGGGATGCTGCCATGTTGGGGCCCAATCCGATATGCAGTGTCGCCCGCAAAAGCCGGCGACGCCGAATTTTGCACGGGTTTGGTATCCTATATACGGCATAACCTAGACGTTACGCTCGTATATTTCTGCCTTCGCCCGTAGTTTTTTGGGCCATAGACAGCTATACCAAACACGCGCAGTTTGCTATCAAATATACAGCGTAAGGACTTGAATCAGCCAATCAGATTCAGAGTTCAATCCGATTGGGGCTGATTGGTTCAGCCAATCGGATTGAACTCGAATCTGATTGGGCTGATTCTATCAGCCAATCAGATTTTTCTACCTTAATCCCGAGTTGGCTGATAGAATCCTATCAGCCAATCGAATCGACGGACGCCATCTTGGATGACGTCATTTAAAGGTACCTCATTCCTCGTTCAGTCGTCGTGCCAGATGGATGCTCCGCGGCGGAGGAGTGAAGAAAGAAGATTGAAGATGCCGCTTTGCTTGAAGACATCGCCGGATGGAAGAAGACTTCTCTGCCGCTTGCTTGAAGACATCTCCAGGATGGAAGAAGACTTCTCTGCCGCTTGATTGAAGACATCGCCGGGATGGAAGAAGACTTCTCTGCCGCTTGATTGAAGACATCGCCCGGATCGGATGAAGAGTTCTGCCCGGCTGGGTGAAGACAAGGTAGGGAGATCTTCAGGGGGGTAGTGTTAGGTTTTTTTAAGGGGGGTTTGGGTGGGTTTAGAATAGGGGTATGTGGGTGGTGGGTTGTAATGTTGGGGGGTGGTATTGTGTTTTTTTTTACAGGCAAAAGAGCTGTTTTCTTTGGGGCATGCCCCGCAAAAGGCCCTTTTAAGGGCTGGTAAGGTAAAAGAGCTGTTAACTTTTTTAATTTAGAATAGGGTAGGGAATTTTTTTTATTTTGGGGGGCTTTATTATTTTATTAGGGGGCTTAGAATAGGTGTAATTAGCTAAAAATCTTGTAATCTTTTTTTATTTTTTGTAATTTAGTGTTTGTTTTTTTTGTAATTTAGTTTAGTTTATTTAATTGTATTTTAGTTTAGATATTTGTAGTTTATTTAATTTATTGATAGTATAGGTGTATTTGTAACTTAGGTTAGGATTTATTTTAGTAAGTAAATTGGTAATTATTTTAACTAGGTAGCTATTAAATAGTTATTAACTATTTAATAGCTATTGTACCTAGTTAAAATAAATACCAAGTTACCTGTAAAATAAATATAAACCCTAAAATAGCTACAATGTAATTATTAATTACATTGTAGCTATCTTAGGGTTTATTTTATAGGTAAGTATTTAGATTTAAATAGGAATATTTTAATTAATAATATTAATATTAATTAGATTTATTTTAATAAGAATTTAGTTAGGGATGTTAGAGTTAGATAGGGTTATTATACTTAATATATATATAATATAATAACGATATTAACTATATTAACCCTAATATAATTAGGGTTAATATAGTTAATATATATAATATAATAACTATATTAACTATATTAACCCTAATATAATTAGGGTTAATATAGTTAATATAGCTGGCGGCGGTGTAGGGGGATTAGATTAGGGGTTAATGTGTTTAATATAGGTGGCGGCGGTGTAGGGGGATTAAATTAGGGGTTAATATTTTTAAAATAAATGGCGGCAGGGTAGGAGCTCACTTTAGGGGGTAGGTAAGGTCGATGGCAGCGGTGTAAGGGGCTCACTTTAGGGGGTAGGTAAGGTAGATGGCGGCGGGGTAGGGGCTCACTTTAGGGGGTAGGTAAGGTAGATGGTGGCGGTGTAAGGGGCTCACTTTAGGGGGTAGGTAAGGTAGATGGTGGCGGTGTAAGGGGCTCACTTTAGGGGGTAGGTAAGGTAGATGGCGGCGGGGTAGGGGCTCACTTTAGGGGTAGGTAAGGTAGATGGCAGCGGTGTAAGGGGCTCACTTTAGGGGGTAGGTAGGCTAGATGGCGGCGGTGTAAGGGGCTCACTTTAGGGGGTAGGTAAGGTAGATGGCGGCGGGGTAGGGGCTCACTTTAGGGGGTAGGTAAGGTAGATGGCGGCGGGGTAGGGGCTCACATTAGGGGGTTATAGATTTAATATAGCTGGCGGCGGGGTCCGGAACGGTGGTTTAGGGGTTAATAACTTTATTAGGTGGCGGCGGGGTCTGGGAGCGGCGGTTTAGGGGTTAATACATTTTTTATTGTTAGGATAGTGAGGGGGGATATCGGATAGAGGGTTAGATGTGTCGGGCTATGTTTGGGAGGCGTGTTAGACAGTACGGGTGATTTTATAACTTAGTCAGGTTTTGTAGGCGCCGGGCAGTTTCTAAAGTGCCGTAAGTCACTGGCGACTCCAGAAATTTGTACTTACGCAGATTTCTGGACATCGCTGGTTTGTCAGACTTACTGCACTTTAGCCTCTGACGGCGCCGTATATGGGATAGCTCGAGTTGCGAGCTGAAACTATGGGTGGCGGGGGTTCCCTCGCTTGCGCCGCAAACTACGATCTATATAGGATCGCGCCCCTGAAATCAAGGTTTCACTGCATTCCAGTGCTGATGTGTTTGCTCATGCACAGCAACTCTCCTTCAGATACCTGCACTGTAACCTAAGTTGCAATATGGCTGCGACCATATTTAGAGGGAGGTGCAGAAAAGTGTTTATTGTTCATTTAACTAAAGCAGAGTGTGCCTATTCTCTTTTTGTAGTTACAAAGCTGGTATTTTTCTGTATATACGCCTATAAAGGTTTGTGGCAGTTACCTTGCCAAAGGCTATATGAGGATTATTTATATAGAAGTATATATCTTTGTAAATATGTTCACTTGTCGTTTAAATACCAGTAAAATTCCTAAATTGCTTATCTGAAAAGGTAAGACATCCAGAGCTCCCATTCCTCCTGCATTTTGCAGGATTGTCTCAATTTGGAAGCTTAGTCTTACTTTCCCTCCTGAAGTTTTTCCTTCTCTTTAAATAGCCCAAGTAAAGGGACCACCTATACATTTCACATTAAAAGCTATTCACATCCACACACTATCTAGGTATGCCCTCTGTCCACCAAGCCACGGCCCTGTTCTGTTCAGCTACACCTTGTGATCACTGTGACTCTCCCTATTTCACTGAGATTCTCCAACACTCATAGTTCTGGGATGAAGAATTTAAAAGTTGGGAGTTATGGTCACCAGTCTTCTAAATATTTTTTTTTAATATGTAACACACCTGTCATGTTTCAAATTCATCACATTTCAATATGAAATAAAATGAAAATACAACAAAACAAGAAGGAAATGTAATCAAGGAACATTGATTAAAAATAAGTCTTTAAAAAAAAAAAGATAATTTTATTTTTACCTTAGAATTGTCAGTTTAACATATTTGTCCCTATGTGATACTTGAATGTTCTGTTAGGTATAATGAAATGCAGTATTTATCTGTGTGTGTGTGGGGGGGGGGGGATGGAGCCACCATGCTGGCACATTCACCCATTTCTATTATTCGTTCTGGCTAAAGAGAATACATGATAGCTTCCCTGACTTAAAAGTCCACTAAACACTAAATATATTTCATGCACCTCCCTCCACTTATGGGTGCCGCCATTTTGGAACTTAGGTTTCTTTGGTATCTGAAGCAGAGTTGCTGCAAATGTGCACCTGCAAACACATCAGCACTGGAAGGCAATAGAAGCTAAATTTCAACATGGCTGCAGCCATGACTAGAGGCAGAAGGGGAATAACTTCAGCAATAAGCTTATAAAATGTATTAAGTTCTTAATGCCAATTAAAGATTTTTTATTAGCGCAGTGGAGAAAACAGTTGCAAAAGATTGACACAAAGGGATAATGGGACAAAAGAAAGACATAGAAGGTGCAAAAGGGGGAACAAAGCCAGAGCAGAGAGGAAAAACATGCGGGGGTCAGAAAGTGATAAACATGGTGAGGTAGAAATATATTTGGTGGTGGTTAGATGGATGAGTAAGAGAATGAAAGAGGCAAAGGAATTAGGTATACTAATACTTACGCAACAAGCCAGTCATTAATACTATAGTAATATTAGTAAGCCTGGAGCCATAAAGCCACCCGGTCCCACCCCACGTGATTCAGAAGTCTTACTCTTACTATTTTTAGAAACTGTTTTGACTCCGAGTCCCCTGAGGCCACACACAAAAAATCAAGTGAAGACAGTCCAGAGTTTATTTTTGACAATTGGCGATAGCTACTGCACTCACTGACTGACTGCATCACTGCAGCCTTAATATTTTACTATAAAAAAAAAAAATATTGCATAAAAAAGTTATAAAGGCTCAACAATATGAGGTCTTAGGTGTTTGAAAAAAAAGTACTGCAAAGGTCTTAAAAAAAGAGATACATACATATACATGTCTAAAAATGTATATATGTTTATATATATATATATATATATATATATGTGTGTGTGTATATTATATTTATATGTGTGTACATATGTATTTATGTATTTATGTGTATATATGAATTTACAGACATATATACACATATTAACACATGAATACATATGTACATACAGTATATATATATATATATATATATATATATGTGTGTGTGTGTGTGTGTGTGTGTGTGTGTGTATATATATATATATATATATATATATATATGTGTGTGTGTGTGTGTGTGTTTGTTTGTGCATTGGAGCCTTTGCAGTCAAGTAGATTTATGCAATATTCATATTTAACCTCTTAACCCAACATATATTTAATGCAGTACTTTGCCTATTGTACCGCATGACGTACAGTGTTGGCTGTAAAGTTACAGCGTGAACTGGAGTTCCTGAGCTTATGGCATCTGTCTTTATATGGATTTTGCTCCGGTTCCATATGAAGGAAGATACCAGATCGTTACAGACAGTGACACAGTGTGTGTCACTGTCTGTAATGATTAACTGCTGGTGCTGGCGGGAGATGTGGGAGGTAAACTGGGAGGTGAGTTGGTGGTCCAGCACCGGGGGGGGGGGGGGGGGGGGATGGCCCTAGACAGCAGAAAAATAAAAAATAAAGGGGAAGTTACACTACAGAAAAAAAGTGGGGTGGTGGTGGGTCCCTGATAAATGTTCACCAGAGGGGGGAGGTGGGGGGATCACTACACTACAGAAAATATGGGGGGGGGGGGAATAAAAAAAAATACGTGTTTTATAGGTACTGGCAGACAGCACAAGTAGTGGGAGGGGAGGGTTAGAGAGATTTTTGGGGGGATTAGGGAGGTGGGAAGGACTGTCTGCCAGTACCTAAGATGGTGGTGACCAGTGGGGGGGTGAGGGAGGGAAGAGAGCTGTTTGGGAGGGATCAAGTAAGAATCAGGGGGTGGGAGATGCCAGGTGGGAGGGTAATCTTTGTCTTAACGCTAAAATTAACTTTACAAGCCACCTGATTAAGCCCTTCACTGCCAGGAATAATAGGAGTGTGGTGCGCAGCTGCAATTAGTTCCCCACAAAAAAGGCAAATGTTGGGTATATTTTATATATTTAATAACATTTGCAGTAAAAATGGTGTTAATTTGTTTTTAAAATGTTTAGACATAACTGACTTGTTATCTATAGCAAACACAACAGACTAGGTTTTTTTAATTGCAAGGTGTTTACTGTTCCTTTAAGGCTGTGCTTGTACACACACAAAATATGTAGACTTGTTCTGAGATCTTGGATCAGTTAATATTTTATGTTTACGTTTGCCTAACTTATTGAAAGATGTTTTATTTTGGATTTCTCCTGTTATGGTTAGTTGGTTAGTTCAAATTTGACCTTTGTACTCCGAGAGTGAGTCACACATTCAGCGGAAGGGTTTGTTGCTTTTGATGAGATACAACATGATTAGCTTGACTACTTTTCTGTGCTCAGGTAAAACAAGATTAAAAATGTTTTAGCCTCTACACTAGACTCAATGGGGCCGAATTATCATTGTGCAAACGGACATGATCCGATATTGCGGATCATGTTCGCTGCATATCGATAAATGCCGACAGCATACGCTCTCTGCATTTATCATTGCACCAGCAGTTCTTGTGAACTGCTGGTGCAATACCGCCCCCTGCAGATTTGCGGCCAATCGGTCGCTAGCAGGGGTGTCAATCAACCTGATAGTATTCGTTGATTTCTGACGATTTCTGTCAGCCGCCTCAGAGCAGGAGGACAGGTTATGGAGCAGTGGTCTTTAGACCTCTTCTTCATAACTTGTGTTTCCGACGAGCCACGGGGCATCCGCACGGAGCTTGATATGAATTTGCCCCAATTTGTGCTTTTTATAAGTTTTCTAATATTTAAAGGGATATGAAATCCAAACATTTTCTTTTGTGATTTAGACAGAGATAACAATTTTTAAAAGGTTTCCAATTTAATTCTATTATTACATTTTCTTCATTCCCATGATATATATATTTTTTAAGAGATACCTAGGTAGGTGTTTTGAGCACTACATGGTGTGATGTCATAAAAATTACCACCACACATGGTAGGAAATAGTGCTGCCGTCTAGTGATCTTGCAAATACATAACATTCTTGCAAAACTGCTGCCATATAGTATTCCAGACATGCTGAGCTTATGGAGCCCATTTATCAAGCTCCGAACGGAGCTTGTGGGCCCCTGTTTCTGGCGAGTCTTCAGACTCGCCAGAAACACAAGTTATGAAGCAGCGGTCTAAAGACCGCTGCTCCATAACCCTGTCCGGCTGCTCTGAGCAGGCGGACAGGAATCGCCAGAAATCAACCCGATCGAGTACGATCGGGTTGATTGACACCCCCCTGCTGGCGGCCGATTGGCCACGAGTCAGCAGGGGCCGGCGTTGCACTAGCAGCTCTTGGTATCTGCATCAGTATAATAACACCCAGCTCTATACAGAGACACAGTAGTGACACTGGCACATTGGTATAGCCAGAGGAGGCCTGGTTATAGGATCAGTGGTATCTACATCAGTATAATAACACCCAGCACTATATAATGACACAGTGGTGACACTGGCACATTGGTATAGCTAGAGGAGGGCTGGTTATAGAATCAGTGGTATCTACATCAGTATAATAACACCCAGCACTATATAATGACACAGTAGTGACACTGGCACATGGGTATAGCTAGAGGAGGGCTGGTTATAGAATCAGTGGTATCTACATCAGTATAATAACACCCAGCACTATATAATGACACAGTAGTGACACTGGCACATGGGTATAGCCAGAGGAGGGCTGGTTATAGGATCAGTGGTATCTACATCAGTATAATAACACCCAGCACTATATAATGACACAGTAGTGACACTGGCACATGGGTATAGCCAGATGAGGGCTGGTTATAGGATCAGTGGCATCTGCATCAGTATAATAACACCCAGCGCTATATAATGACACAGTAGTGACACTGGCACATGGGTATAGCCAGAGGAGGGCTGGTTATAGAATAAGTGGTATCTACATCAGTATAATAACACCCAGCACTATATAATGACACAGTAGTGACACTGGCACATGGGTATAGCCAGATGAGGGCTGGTTATAGGATCAGTGGTATCTGCATCAGTATAATAACACCCAGCGCTATATAATGACACAGTAGTGACACTGGCACATGGGTATAGCCAGAGGAGGGCTGGTTATAGAATAAGTGGTATCGGCATCAGTATAATAACACCCAGCACTATATAATGACACAGTAGTGACACTGGCACATGGGTATAGCTAGAGGAGGGCTGGTTATAGGATCAGTGGTATCTGCATCTGTATAATAACACCCAGCTCTATACAGAGACACAGTAGTGACACTGGCACATGGGTATAGCTAGAGGAGGGCTGGTTATAGAATCAGTGGTATATGCATCAGTATAATAACACCCAGCACAATATAATGACACAGTAGTGACACTGGCACATGGGTATACTGGCACATGGGTATAGCCAGATGAGGGCTGGTTATAGGATCAGTGGTATCTGCATCAGTATAATAACACTCAGCACTATATAATGACACAGTAGTGACACTGGCACATGCATATAGCCAGACAAGGGCTGGTTATAGGATCAGTGCTATCTACATCAGTATAATAACACCCAGCACTATATGATGACACAGTAGTGACACTGGCACATTGGTATAGCCAGAGGAGGGCTGGTTATAGGATCAGTGGTATCTGCATCAGTATAATAACACCCAGCACTGTATAATGACACAGTAGTGACACTGGCACATTGGTATAGTCAGAGGAGGGCTGGTTATAGGATCAGTGGTATCTGCATCAGTATAACACCCATCACTATATAATTATCAAAAAAGCTGTCAAAAAGCCGCGCACCAAGTACGGGGCGATGAGCAGCGGGCTGTGATAGTTATCACTCATCTGATCTCGCTGCTCTTCGGCTTTTTCCCAGCTTTATTGAAACCCCTGTCACTAAGCACCCACACTAAACTACACTGTTCTACCCCCTATACCGGCGCCCCCGGAGCCCCCCGCAACTAAATAAATGTATTAACCCCTAAACCACCGCTCCTAGACCCCGCCGCAACTATAATAAATGTATTAACCCCTAAACCGCTGCTCCCGGAACCCACCGCCACCTACATTATACCTAGTAACCCCTATCCTGCCCCCCTATACCGCCACACCTATAATAAATGTATTAACCCCTATCCTGCCGATCCCGGACCCCGCCGCAACTAAATAAATTGTTTAACCCCTAAACCGTCGCCCCCGGACCCCGCCGCAACTATAATAAATGTATTAACCCCTAAACCGCCGCTCTCGAAGCCCACCGCCACCTACATTATACCTAGTAACCCCTATCCTGCCCCCCCTACACCGTCGCCACCTATAATAAATGTATTAACCCCTATCCTGCCCCCCCTACACCGCTGCCACTAAAATAAAATTATTAACCCCTAAACCTAAGTCTAACCCTAACCCTAACAACCCCCTAACTTAAATATTAATTAAATACATATAAATATTATAACTCTTATTAACTAAATTAATCCTATTTAAAACTAAATACTTACCTTTAAAATAAACCCTAATATAGCTACAATATTACTAATAATTATATTGTAGCTATTTTAGGATTTATTTTTATTTTACAGGCAAATTTCAATTTATTTTAACTAGGTACAATAGCTATTAAATAGTTATTAACTATTTAATAGCTACCTAGTTAAAATAAAGACAAATTTACCTGTAAAATAAATCCTAACCTAAGTTACAATTACACCTAACACTACACTATCATTAAATAAATTATTCCTATTTAAACTAAATACTTACCTGTAAAATAAACCCTAAGATAGCTACAATGTAATTAATAATTACATTGTAGCTATTTTAGGATTTATATTTATTTTACAGGTAGCTTTGTATTTATTTTAGCTAGTTAGAATAGTTATTAAATAGTTATTAACTATTTAATAACTACCTAGCTAAAAGAAATACAAAATTACCTGTAAAATAAATCCTAACCTAAGTTACAATTAAACTTAACACTACACTATCATTAAATAAATTAGCTACAAATAACTACAATTAAATACAATTAAATAAACTAACCAAAGTATAAAAAAATAAAAAAAAATAAGTTACAAAAAATAAAAAATAAAAAGTTACAAACATTTAAAAAATATTACAACAATTTTAAGCTACTTACACCTTATCTAAGCCCCCTAATAAAATAACAAATCCCCCCAAAATAAAAAAATGCCCTACCCTATTCTAAATTACGAAAGTTAACAGCTTTATTACCTTAACAGCCCTTAAAAGGGCCTTTTGCGGGGCATGCCCCAAAGTAAACAGCTCTTTTGCCTGTAAAAAAAAAATACAACCCCCCCAACATTAAAACCCACCACCCACATACCCCTACTCTATCCCAAACCCCCCTTAAATAAACCTAACACTACCCCCCTGAAGATCATCCTACCTTTAGCCATCTTTAGCCAGCCGACCACCGATGGAACAGAAGAGGACATCCGCAGAGGCCGAAGTCATCATCCAAGGGGCGCTGAAGAAGTCTTCCATCCGATTGAAGTCATCATCCAAGGGGCGCTGATGAAATCTTCCATCCGATTGAAGTCATCATCCAGGCGGCGTCTTCAATCTTCATCCATCCGGAGCGGAGCGGAGCCATCTTCAGACGAGCCGACGCGGAGCCATCTTCTTCCACCGACAACTTCCCGATGAATGAAGGTTCCTTTAAGGGACATGTTCCGATCAGCCAATAGAATGCGAGCTCAATCTGATTGGCTGATTGGATCAGCCAATCCGATTGAACTTGAATCTGATTGGCTGATTCAATCAACCAATCAGATTTTTCCTACCTTAATTCCGATTGGCTGATAGAATTCTATCAGCCAATCGGAATTCGAGGGACGCCATCTTAGATGACGTCCGTTAAAGGGACCTTCGTTCGTCGGGAAGTCGTCGGTGGAAGAAGATGGCTCCGCGTCGGCTCGTCTGAAGATGGCTCCGCTCCGGTTGGATGAAGATTGAAGACGCCGCCTGGATGATTACTTCAATCGGATGGAAGACTTCTTCAGCGCCCCTTGGATGATGACTTCAATCGGATGGAAGACTTCTTCAGCGCCCCTTGGATGACGTACTTCAATCGGATGGAAGATTTCTTCAGCGCCCCTTGGATGATGACTTCGGCCGCTGCGGATGTCCTCTTCTGTTCCATCGGTGGTCGGCTGGCTGAAGACGGCTAAAGGTAGGATGATCTTCAGGGGGTAGTGTTAGGTTTATTTAAAGGGGGTTTGGGTTAGAGTAGGGGTATGTGGGTGGTGGGTTTTAATGTTGGGGGGGTTGTATTTTTTTTTACAGGCAAAAGAGCTGTTTACTTTGGGGCATGCCCCGCAAAAGGCCCTTTTAAGGGCTGTTAAGGTAATAAAGCTGTTAACTTTCGTAATTTAGAATAGGGTAGGGCATTTTTTTATTTTGGGGGGATTTGTTATTTTATTAGGGGGCTTAGATTAGGTGTAAGTAGCTTAAAATTGTTGTAATATTTTTTAAATGTTTGTAACTTTTTTTTTTTGGAACTTAGTTTATTTAATTGTATTTAATTGTAGTTATTTGTAGCTAATTTATTTCATTAATTTAATGATAGTGTATTGTTAGGTTTAATTGAAACTTAGGTTAGGATTTATTTTACAGGTAAATTTGTCTTTAGTTTAACTAGGTAGCTATTAAATAGTTAATAACTATTTAATAGCTATTGTACCTAGTTAAAATAAATTGAAATTTGCCTGTAAAATAAAAATAAATCCTAAAATAGCTACAATATAATTATTAGTTATATTGTAGCTATATTAGGGTTTATTTTATAGGTAAGTATTTAGTTTTAAATAGGATTAATTTAGTTAATAAGAATAAAATTTATTTAGATGTATTTAATTAATATTTAAGTTAGGGGGTGTTAGGGTTAGGGTTAGACTTAGGTTTAGGGGTTAATAATTTTATTATAGTGGCGACGGTGTAGCGGGGGCAGGATAGGGGTTAATAAATTTATTATAGGTGGCAGCGGTATAGGGGGGGCAGGATAGGGGTTACTAGGTATAATGTAGGTGGCGGTGGGCTCCGGGAGCGGCGGTTTAGGGGTTAATACATTTATTATAGTTGCGGCGGGGTCTAGGAGTGGCGGTTTAGGGGTTAATAAGTTTATTAGAGTGGCGGTGGGCTCCGGGAGCGGTGGTTTAGGGGGTAAAAACTTTATTTAGTTGCGGCGTTGTAGGGGGGGACAGATTAGGGGTGTTTAGACTCGGGGTACATGTTAGGGTGCTAGGTGCAGACGTTTCCCATAGGAATCAATGGGATGTCGGGCAGCAGTGAACATGAACTTTCGCTATGGTCAGACTCCTATTGATTCCTATGGGATCCGCCGCCTCCAGGGCCGCTGGGCTGGAAAAGTGCCGAGCGTACCTGCTAGTCATTTGATAACTAGCAAAAGTAGTCAGATTGTGCCGAACTTGTGTGCGGAACATCTGGAGTGACGTAAGAATCGATCTGTGTCGGACTGAGTCCGGCGGATCGAAGCTTACGTCACTAAATTCTACTTTTGCCCGGCAGCAGGGCTTGATAACTAAGGCGAATCAGCCTCGCCACAAATACTCTGCGGAATTCCAGCGTATTTGAGGTTGACGGCTTGATAACTAGGGGCCACAGATTTAACCTCTTTCTACAGCTCTGCCTATGGTTCACATAATTAACCACATACCTAGATCTTATAAGAATCCTATAGGCTCCAGTTATTCCCATATTCTCTGGGATTGTTCCTCTATAAGAATCAGTATGTATTGGGTTGTGAAGATGTTGCTGGGCTAAGAGACACCAAGCACTTACTAAGCATGTTCAAAAAATTACTATTTAGATATCATCATATACAGATAACTGTTGATTTGCTGCCTCACTGTATTCCAGTATTTCCCCTATAAGAGAAGCAGATTAATATTTTTGCTGGTAAAATGCGGTTAAAAAGGGTTATTTAAAGGAATCTATCTTTATCTTCAAATATGTTTTGCTATTTTTAACTGAAACTTAATTATTTTCTCTACAGAGATTTTCTTACATGGGAGTTTACTGAAGTTTACTGTCTTTATAGATAGTAAAGGGAAGATATATAGGACCAGATCGAGTCAAATATTTCAATCTGACTTTTACTTTCCAATGTACAAACCATCTTCTTGGATTAATCTTCTTGGATATAGTGTTGTTCATACACAAATGTAAAATATATGGTCACTACTAATGTAGGTGGGAAACATTGGGTAATATCATTGTACTGCTGATAATAGTCATCAGTGGAAGATCTAAAGAACAGAGAGTCCCCGGTGCAAGGTATTTTTTGACTGCCCCCTACTGGGGGTAGCTCTGAGTTGTAAGCAATTGTAATAATACCAATGTATATACAAAAAATATGTAGAATAACATTTATTTGCAACAAAAATAGTGGCATTTTTGTCACTATAGCCCATTTCTAACAGTATAAATAAAAAAATAGCAATAACTATGAAAAACACTCTATTAATTTTTTTTATATATATAAATAATAATATTAAAAAATGTATATATTAAAAATAAAATGCACTACATAATTTTTAGCTGGCCAAGCCAAGAGACTTGCAAGTTTCACTGTTCTCAATTTTTGCTGAACAGATACAGCTCTCTCTTGTTCTGCAGCTAGTTCTATTCTGTCACTCGAAAGCAGGACAAGTCCAGTCTTCTTCATTTTTAACATAAAAGTTATAGAGCACCCAATTTAACCAGCCCATATCTTGTGCTATAATGTGATAAGGTCAAATCACCATAAGGTCAGGTGACCAAAACAGTCAACCAGAGCAGGCTTAGCCGTCTTGGAAATTCCTTGGTGTGATGTATTACAGACTTACAGTTCCACTCTTTCTGAGTGGCACGCTAGCAGTTGCGCACCAAGCAATATCGGGTTATTGCGCTTGTTTGTGCACATCAGATATGAGCATGTGTATTACAAGTTGAAAGTAAACACGATCACTTGAGCATAACTGAAATTAACATGCGCCGGGTTAGTTGCAATCTCCTGAGCTTTGTTTAACTGTTACATTCAAATAAATGTTGCACCGAACACATCAAAATTACACGTAAAAGTACAGTTACACTCTTAATAACTATCTAATAAAAAATATTAATAAAAAATATTGCATAAAAAAGTTATAAAGGATAAAGGCTCAAGAATATGAGGTCTTAGGGTGTTAGAAAAAAAAGTACTGCAAAGGTCTTAAAAAAAGAGATGCATACATATACATGTCTAAAAATGTATATATGTTTTATATATATATATATATATATATATATAATATATATATATATATATATATATATATATATAGTGGATATAAAAAGTCTACAACACCCCTGTTAAAATGTCAGGTTTCTGTGGTGTAAAAAAATGAGACAAAGATAAATCATTTCAGAACTTTTTCCACCTTTAATGTGACCTAATACTGTACAACAACTCAATTGAAAAACAAACATGAAATCTTTTAGGTAAAGGGAAATAAAAATAAAAAAGTAAAATAATGTGGTTGCATAAGTGTGAACACCCTGTAGCCTGTGTTTAGAATTAAGCAATCACATTCAAAATCATGTTAAATAGGAGTCAGTATACACCTGTCATCATTTAAAGTGCCTCTGATTAAACCCAAATAAAGTTCAGCTGTTCTAGTAGGTCTTTCCTGAAGTTTTGTTAGTCGCATCCTACAGAAAAAGCCATGGTCCGCAGAGAGCTTCTAAAACATCAGAGGGATCTCATTGTTAAAAGGTATTAGTCAGGAGAAGGGGTACAAAATAATTTCCAAGGCATTAGATATACCATGGAACACAGATGAAGACAGTCCTCATCAAGTGAAGAAAATATGGTGCAACAGTAAAATTACCAAGAACTGGATGTCCCCTCCAAAATGATGAAAATGAGGAGACGAAAAACTGGTCTGGGAGGCTGCCAAGAGGGCCTACAGCAACATTAAAGGGACATTAAACACCTTGCTAAAAAAACATAAATCTAACTCCTTCTGATCAAACAAATGAAAGTAAGCATTGATTTCTATGAAATCTTGCCAGCTTACTCCAAATTGTTAAAAAAAAAGTGTAATACAATTACAATGTTGTACCTGTGCCTGATGTTTCTATGCATGCTGCCATTTTGTAACTTACATGAGCACAGCAGTCACGTGACACGCAAAGCACATTGATTGACTGTGATACACGCAGAGTGTGTGCTGCAGCGTTTGTAGAGGCATTTTTATTTGTAAATGAATAGTATTTTTAACATCATAATATAATGTTATTGTAAAAAACAAATTACATGTTAAAATGTTCCCTAAACAAATCTGATGAAGTCAGTGCACGGCTCCAGGCACCATACTTGAAAATAGCAAGTTACCTGGGAGAGGGGAGATAACAGTCCTAGGAACAATGGATAAAGCTTTGACATAGTAAAATACAAGCTCGTGGTGTGATGGTTATATCTAATGGTTCCTGACCTTGCAGTACATAACACAGCACCGGGGAGTTTCTTTCTCTTTCCAGCCCTAATGTTAAAACCCTCCTGGGACTTGAAGCGCGACTCTACTGACATAGACAGTAGTTTGAAGATTACCAGATGCTCACTGGCTGTGACAGGCTGCAGTTGTGGAGTTTGCACACACTCCCTGGCGAGTGACGAGCAGGGCTGTCTATGTCAAGCCGACAGTAGGAGTCTCGCTTCAAGTCCCAGGGAGGGTTTTAACATTACAGGGCGTAAAGAGAAAAGAACTCAAGGTGCTGTATTATGAACTGCAAGGTCAGGAACCATTATATATAACCATCACACCACGGAGCTTGTATTTTACTATGCAAAGCTTTATCCACTGTTCCCAGGACTCTTCTCTCCCCTTTTTCCCAGTAGCTTGCTATTTTCAAGTATGGTTCCCAAGCCGTGCACTGACTTCATCAGATTTGTTTAGGGAACATTATAAAACTAATTTGGTTTTTACAATAACTATATTATGATGTTAAAAATACTATTCATTTACAAATAGAAAATGTCTTTACAAATGCTGCAGCAAACATATCACACTGAGCGAGATTCCTCTAAGCAGCATGTGCTGCCAGTTGGTGTGCCTGACAGTGCCTGTCCTGTGTGCAACGCACGTAACAATATGGCAGCATACATAAGAATAATCAAGCACAGGTACAGCACTGTAATTGAAAACAGTTTTTTTAAAACAATTGTGGTCAGCTTCCAAGATGGCATAGACATCTGTGATTACTTCAGTTTCATTAATCAAAAGGAGTTAGATTTAAGGAATTTAGCTTTTCAGGTGTTAAGTGTCCCTTTAAAGGAGCTGCAGGAATATCTGGCAAGTACTGGCTGTGTGGTAACATGTGACGACAATCGCCCGTTTTCTTCATATGTCTGGGCTATGGGGTAGAGTGGCAAGACGGAAGCCTTTTCTTACAAAAAAAAACATCCAAGCCTGGCTAAATTTTGCAAAAACACATCTGAAGTTTCCCAAAAGCATGTTGCAAAAGGTGTTCTGGTTTGATGAAACCAAAGTTGAACTTTTTGGCCATAATTCCAAAAGATATGTTTGGCGCAAAAAACAACATTGCATATCACCAAAAGAAACACCATACCCACAGTGAAGCATGGTGGTGTCAGCATCATGCTTTGGGGCTGTTTTTCTTCAACTGGAACTGGGGCCTTAGTCAAGGTAGAGGGAATAATGAACAGTTCCAAATACCAGACAATATTGGCACAAAACCTTCAGGCTTCTGCTAGAAAGCTGAACATGAAGAGGAACTTCATCTTTCAGTATGACAACGACCCAAAGCATACATCCAAATCAACAAAGTAATGGCTTCACCAGAAGAAGATTAAAGTTTTGGGATGGCCCAGCCAGAGCCCAGACCTGAATCCAATTCAAAATCTGTGGGGTGATCTGAAGAGGGCTGTGCACAGGAGATGCCCTTGCATTCAGACAAATTTATGTGCCATGCTGAAAACTCATACCCAAAAAGACTGAGTGCTGTAATAAAATCAAAAGGTGCTTCAATAAAGTATTAGTTTAAGGGTGTTCACACTTATGCAACCATAATATTTTAGTTTTTATTTTTATTTCCCTTTACCTAAAAGATTTCAGTTTGTTTTTTCAATTGAGTTGTACAGTTTATAGGTCACATTAAAGGGGGGGGAAAGTTCTGAAATGATTTATCTTTGTCTCATTTTTTTACATCACAGAAACCTGACATTTTAACAGGGGTGTGTAGACTTTTTATATCCACTGTATATACAGTATATATATATATATATATATATATATATATATATATATATATATATATATATATATATATTATATATATATTTATATATATATATATATATGTTTATATGTGTGTACATATGTATTTATGTATTTATGTGTATATATGTATTTACAGATATATATATATACACATATATGTGTGTGTGTGTGTGTGTGTGTGTGTGTGTGTGTGTGTGTGTGTTTGTTTATTGGAGCCTTTGCAGTCAAGTAGATGAAAACATGAAAAAAACATATTTATGCAATATTCATATTTAACCCCTTAACCCAATATATATTTCATGCAGTACTTTGCCTATTGTACCGCACGCGTACAGTGTTGGCTGTAAAGTCACAGCCATGAACTGGAGTTCCTGAGCTTATGGCATCTGTTTTTATATGGATCTTGCTCCGGTTCCATATGAAGGAAGATACCAGATCGTTACAGACAGTGACAACAGTGTGTGTCACTGTCTGTAATGATCATCTGTTGGTGCTGGCAGGAGGATGTGGGAGGGAAACTGGGAGGTGAGTTGGTGGTCCAGCAGAGGTGGGGAAAGGGAGTGGGATGGCCTAGACCGCAGAAAAAATAAAAAATAAAGGGGAAGCTACACTACAGAAAAAAGTGGGGGTGGTGGTGGGTCCCTGACTAATGTTCGCCAGAGGGGGGAGGTGGGGGGACCACTACACTACAGAAAATATGGGGGGGAAATACATTTAAAAAAATGTGTTTTATAGGTACTCGGCAGACAGCACAAGTAGTGGGAGGGGGAGGGATAGAGAGGTTTTGGGGGGGATTAGGGAGGTGGGAAGGACTGTCTGCCAGTGCCTAAGATTGTGGTGACCAGTGAGGGGTGAGGGAGGAAAGAGAGCTGTTTGGGAGGGATCAAGTAGGGAGAGGGGGTGGAAAATGTCAGACGGGAGGGTAATCTATGCACTAACGCTAAAATTAGCTTTACAAGCCACCTGATTAACCCCTTCACTGCCAGGAAGTAATAGAGGTAGTGGTGCGCAGCTCGCAATTAGTTCCCCACAAAAAAGGCAAATGTTGGGTATATTTTATATATTGAATAACATTTGCAGTAAAAAATGGTTGTTAATTTGTTTTTAAAATGTTTTAGACATGACTGACTTGTCATCTATAGCAAACACCAACAGATAGTTTTTTTTTAATTGCAAGGGTGTTTACTGTTCTTTTAAGGATGTGCTTGTACACACACACACAATATGTAGACTTGTTCTGAGATCTTGGATCAGTTAATATTTTATGTTTACTTTTGCCTAACTTATTGCAAGATGTTTTATTTTGGATTTCTCCTGTTATGGTTAGTTGGTTAGTTTCAAATTTGACCTTTGTACTCCGAGAGTGAGTCACACATTCAGCGGAAGGGTTTGTTGCTTTTGATGAGATACAACATGATTAGCTTGACTACTTTTCTGTGCTCAGGTAAAACAAGATTAAAAAATGTCTTAGCCTCCACTCTAGACTCAATTTGTGCTTTGTATAAGTTTTCTAATATTTAAAGGGATATGAATTCCAAACATTTTCTTTTGTGATTTAGACAGAGATAACAATTTTTAAAAGGTTTCCAATTTAATTCTATTATTACATTTTCTTCATTCCCATGATATATATATTTTTAAGAGATACCTAGGTAGGTGTTTTGAGCACTACATGGTGTGATGTCATAAAAATTAGCACCACACATGGTAGGAAATAGTGCTTGCCGTCTAGTGATCTTGCAAATACATAACATTCTTGCAAAACTGCTGCCATATAGTAATTCCAGACATGCTGAGCTTATGGCCTCTAGTTATCAAGCTCCGTAATTTTGCTTGCCTTCGCCGGCCCTATTACACCCCCGCCCTAAGCTCGCCTCACATCGCCGCCGCAGACCTGAATACGCTCGCCAAAGTTATTAAAAAAGCTGTCCAAAAGCCGCGCACCCAAGTGCGGAGCGATGAGCAGCGGACTGTGATAGTTATCACACATCGATCTCGCTGCTCTTCGGCTTTTCTACAGCTTTATTAATACCCCTGTCACTAAGCACTCAGACTATTCTATACTGTTCTACTCCCTATACCGGCGCCCCTGGAGCCCCCCCGCAACTAAATAAAGTTATTAACCCCTAAACCTCCGCTCCAGACCCGCAGCGCGCAACTATATAATAAATGTATTAACCCCTAAACCCGCCGCTCCCAGGACCCCGCCGCCACCTACATTATACCTATTAACCCTATCCTGTCCCCCCTATACCGCCGCCACCCATAATAAATTTATTAACCCCTATCCTGGGGATCTCGGACCTCGCAGCATTTAAATAAATTGTTTAAACCCCTAAACCACCATTCCCAGACCCCGCCGCCACCTATATTAAACTTATTAACCCCTAATCTGCCCCCCCTACACCGTCGCCAACCTATATTAAATTAATTTAACCCCTATCCTGCCCCCCTATACCGCCGCAACCTATAATAAAATTATTAACCCCTAAACCTAAGTCTAACCCCTAACCCTAACACCCCCTAACTTAAATATTAATGAAATACATCTAAATAAAAAATTACTATTATTAAAACTAAGTATTCTAGTTAAAACTTAATACTTACCTTTAAAATAAACCCTAATAAAGCTACAATCATAACTAATAATTATATTGAAGCTATTTTAGGATTTATTTTTATTTTACAGGCAACTTTGTATTTATTTTAAACTAGTACAATAGTTATTAAATAGTTATTAACTATTTAATAGCTACCTAGTTAAAATAAAGACAAATTTACCTGTAAAATACAAACTATACCTAAGTTACAATTATCACCTAACACTACACTATCATTAAATAAATTAAATTAATTAACTACAAATACCTACATTAAATACAATTAAATAAACTAACTAAAGTACAAAAATAAAAAAAACTAAGTTACAAAAAATAAAAAAACTAAGTTACAAAAAATAAAAAAATATTACAAGATTTTTAAGCTAATTACACCTAATCTAAGCCCACTAATAAAATAACAAAGTCCCCTAAATAAAAAAAATGCCCTACCCTATTCTACATTAAAAAGTAATCCAGCTCTTTTACCAGCCCTTAAAAGGGCTTTTTGCAGGGCATGCCCCAAAGTAATCAGCTCTTTTGCCTGTAAAAAAAATACAACCCCCCCAACCTTAAAACCCACCACCCACATACCCCTACTCTAACCCACCCAAACCCCTCTTAAAAAAACCTAACACTAACCCCATGAAGATCTCCCTACTTTGAGTCGTCTTCAGCCAGCCGGCCACCGATGGAACAGAAGAGGACATCCGGAGCAAGCCGAAGTCATCATCCAAGGGGCGCTGAAGAGGTCTTCCATCCGATAGAAGTCTTCATCATGCGGCGTCTTCAATCTTCATCCATCCGCAGCGGAGAGGAGCCTTCTTCAAACGAGCCGACACGGAGCCATCCTCTTCCAACTATGCCTACCCGACAATGTTTCCACTGGCTGATCCAATTAGCCAATCAGATTGAGCTTGCATTCTATTGGCTGTTCCGATCAGCCAATAGAATGCAAGCTCAATCTGATTGGCTGATTGGATCAGCCAATCGGATTGAACTTGAATCTGATTGTCTGATTGCATCAGCCAATCAGATTTTTCCTACCTTAATTCTGATTGGCTGATAGAATCCTATCAGCCAATCGGAATTCGAGGGACGCCATCTTGGATGACGTCACTTAAAGGAATATCCATTCGTCGGGTAGGCGTCGTTGGAAGAGGATGGCTCCGTGTCGGCTCATTTGAAGAAGGCTCCGCTCCACTCCGGGATGGATGAAGATTGAAGACGCCGCATGGATGAAGACTTCTATCGGATGGAAGACCTCTTCAGCGCCCCTTGGATGATGACTTCAGCCGCTCCGGATGTCCTCTTCTGTTCCATCGGTTGCCGGCTGGCTGAAGACGACTCAAGGTAGGGAGATCTTCAGGGGGTTAGTGTTAGGTTTTTTTTAAGGGGGGTTTGGGTGGGTTAGAGTAGGGGTATGTGGGTGGTGGGTTTTAATGTTGGGGGAGGGTTGTATTTTTTTTTTACAGGCAAAAGAGCTGATTACTTTGGGGCATGCCTCGCAAAAAGCCCTTTTAAGGGCTGGTAAAAGAGCTGATGACTTTTTAATGTAGAATAGGGTAGGGCATTTTTTTATTTTGGGGGGCTTTGTTATTTTATTAGGGGGCTTAGATTAGGTGTAATTAGTTTAAAAATCTTGTAATATTTTTTTATTTTTTGTAACTTATTTTTTTATTTTTTGTAACTTAGTTTTTTTTATTTTTTGTACTTTAGTTAGTTTATTAATTGTATTTAATTGTAGGTATTTGTAGTTAATTAATTTAATTTATTTAATGGATAGTGTAGTGTTAGGTTTAATTGTAACTTAGGTTAGGATTTATTTTACAGGTAATTTTGTATTTCTTTTAGCTAGGTAATTATTAAATAGTTAATAACTATTTAATAACTATTCTACATAGTTAAAATAAATACAAAGTTACCTGTAAAATAAATATAAATCCTAAAATAGCTACAATGTAATTATGTAGTGCTTGATAACTACAGCGAATCAGCCTCGCCACAAATACGCTGCGGGAATTCCAGCGTATTTGAGGTTTGACGGCTTGATAAACTAGAGGCCTATGTCTCTGCTTTCAACAAATTAGACCAATGATAATAGACAAATGATAATTAGACAAATGATAAATAGAGTAAATTAGGAAAGCTGTTTAAAATGACATGCTCTATCTGAATCATGAAAAAAATTGGTGTTTCATATCTCTATAAGTTTATTGATTTTTATATAAAAAGCAATTAAATTGTATTTATACAGAATACTAGAAAGCTCTTTAAGTATTGATTACACATTATGGGCTAAATTATAAATTGAGTGCTAAAATATCACTTCAATGAAAGCGATATTTGTGCTCCCACTTAGTAATACAGGGTCATGCAAATGTGAGCTGGTATTACAAGTGAGGCGCAGGTATTGCACAGAAGCATTGCACTTACGAGAGCGTTTCTATAGGCTCCAATGGGGAGCCTCGTTCTCGTGCCATGGACACAGCATGATAACTAGCGCAGGCAAAGGGGGTAAGTTGTGCAGCAATGGGGCAGCAAATTTTAAATATATATGTATATGAATATATATTTATGTGGTTAATATGTGGTTAATTCTCTGAGCGCTAATTGCTACACCGCGAGCTTGCGCGGTAGCAATAACCAGCCACTTGTAATGGCTGATTATTTATTGCGCACACGTAATTGGGCATTATTTAACCATTATACAGGCACACGATAAATTTGCGCTCCACTTGTAATCTAGTCCTATATATATATATATATATATATATATATATATATATATATATATATATATATATAGTAATTTTTCTCCCCTTTAATTTAATTTACCAATGATCCCCTTTACCTACTGAGTGTATTAAATTGTTTACAAGTATTACTTTATCCTTATATTGGAATTTGCAATAGTTGATTTTATCCTGTGTATCCCCACCTATTCTAAAAGTTTCTGACCTTAGGTAAGATAAGCTGATAAGATAAGCTGTGGTAAACACAGCCAGGCAGAATAAATTACACCCCAGTGGGGTATAGAAGAGATAAGGTTAATAAATGTTAATGTTCCATTGCTCTCTACAAGTATTGGTCTTTGGTTTACGGACTGATATAAGATATAGAAGCAGGTATATGTACACAATGTGATAAGTAATGAGATCTGATTATACTACAAAGCTCAACCCATTTTATTTGGTTGTGGCTACAAAACACAAAACCAACTAATTTATATACACAAATAAACCTTAAAAAGCAAATTATCATAAATGGTATAAGTAATTGGACACACATTAAGAAAAAAAACAATTTACAGTAAGCTGTCCCAATTAAATAGGAGTCTTTTGTGGTTTCTTGATTTCTATTTGATCTACTTTTTTTTTTTCTATAAAATGTTTTTGCTGTCATTTGCTGTAAATCTGCACAGACAATGACTACATGTTTCTTTGGCAGCAATAACATTTATTTCCAGTAACTTTTGGAATTGCAGCCAAGGGAATTATTAAGTATATTTGAGTAACAAAGATATTTCAGAAACTAGTTATATTATATAGAAAGCCATGCCTAATTCTTGTATAATTCGATTTATTTCCTTTTAAAATCATATTGTATTAAAGTTTTCAAAAACAATACAAAAAAGAGTCGCAATCATACTTTTTTCCCCCCATTGACAGTACAAGCCATAACTGTTTGACTAACAACATCATAGAATACATGATATACACTAGAGTGGCAAGTCTCCTTAAAGGGGCAGTGGTTAAATAACTAAGGCTTGAAATACATTGAGATGGTAATAAAAAGAATTCAATTTTTTAAACTTTATTAACCACCCAATAAAAAAGTAAATAAAATAAAAATTGGTTTCTCCAACTAATGCATAAAGGACACATTTGGACCTTTCCACCTAAATTGTGACAAAAACTGGAGGACCACTATGTGCCAGCCCAGAGTAGAAATAAAAACACAGGGATCACCTAACTATTATGTAAAACATTTTAATAAAGGTACTTTTACTCTAATAAAACAGACTTTACAAGTTGTTTCTATTATTATCTCTAAAGATAATCAACTGTTGTGTGTTTTAACTTTTTTTTTTTTTAATCTTGGTGCAAATTATATTTTAGTTGCAGTGCAAGAGGCGTATCAGAATAATACCACTGATTGTGAATCAAACAAGAAAGTATCAGACCAACCCAAACGAGCTACTAGCCAGGTGGAAAATGAAAATTTGAAGTGCCGGTGTGGCACAAAACATGTCTGACGCTTTTCTTTGCATGCTTTTTTTATTTTTATTTTTTATTTTTTTATGAAATTCCTTTGTTACTTTCTAAAATGTCTTCTGATTTGGAAAAGAAAGTTGTGTGTTAACTTCTTTATATTTAAAGGGACAGTATACTCCATTTTTTATTTAACTGCATGTAATAATATACTACACAATAAAGAAGAATATGCACAGATAACATTTTAAAAACTTACTTAGGAGCTCCCAATTTATCAATGTTGATAAGGTTAGACTGGTACACCCACTTAAAGGGGCTGAGAGCAGACCACCCCCCCCCCTGCCTTCCCTGCATATGAAAAAGACCCAATATACAAACAGAAGCAGTCTGAAGTCGTAGACATCAGTATACATCTAAAACATTATGGTTTGGTTAGGAGTCTGAAAATCAGCACAATGTTAATAAAAATAAGCAAAACTATACATTTTTTACAAAACAACCCCAGATGGGCTATATAAATGATCATCTACAAAATATTTATGGCAAAAGAAAAATCTAGATTACAATCCCCCTTTAAGGAAAATGAATAAAAGCCTAGAATAATGGGCTTCATTTATCAAATGTCGAGCGGACATGATTCAATGTAGCAAATCATATCTACTGGACATCGCTGCAATGCAGACAGCATATGCTGTCGCATTTTTTTTTTTTTTTTAATTCTTTATTTATATATCCAGCACTGATTAATGGCAACAAATGGTATGTACAACAAAATTTTGCAAAATATGAGGACAGAAATTGCTACCAAAGACAGTACTGTATTTTCTTCTATATTCTATTAGCATAGCTACTCCAGACATTACTTATTCTCACTCTCATCCTCGCCTAACTTATTATAACTAGTTTCCCCTATATAGCAATTCAACAGATAACAGTATAGTTTGCATAACATATTGGGTTAGATCAAAGTTCTCCAAGAGTCTCTAGTGCTTTGTAGTCCTTTCCAATCAGCAAGTCATTGCAGCTCTATTTATGAGTGAGTCTCTCGTTCGTATTAGGTTTCATATATCAACAGATTAATTTTTCCCCTCCTCCCCATTCAGCTCTGCTTCCTACTCTCCCCTGACCTAACCCAAAGGCGCCCCCTCAGGGTTCTGTTTTCTGTCTCTCATCTCAGTCTCACCATTGGTTTATTACCTTGTTAATTGGGAAGTTAGAAGATGTTCCATTTGCCCCGTAACTGGGCTTCCAGAACGAATTCTGAGTTTTTGAGTGGGTACAGAATTTGTCCTCTGATGTGTTAAGTCTAAGCTGTGAATTAAGGGTTCCCATTTGTTGAGAAAATGTTTAGTTCGTTTTATGATGTCACCCTGTGTGTCTACTTGTTCACGAATCATTTGCTGTTGTAATTCTAGTTTGAGATGTGTGAGTGTTGGTGGGTCAGGCTCTATCCACTTCTTGAAGATGAGCTTTCTGGCAAACTGTATGACATTATGAATAAACGCATATGTTTGTTTGTGTCCGACTGTGTGTGGAGGAATACCACTGCGTGAATGTTTAGGTCTATGCTCCCTCCCCGTAACTCTCATTGCCCACTTGTGTGCCATGTTCCAGAATCTTGTGAGTTTTGGGGCATTGCCATATCATATGGAGTATGTTGGGGTTTGGGGTGAGCGCACTTTGGACAAAGTCCCGAAGTCTCAGGACTCCATTTGTGAAACATCTTTGGTGTTATGTATGCATTATGTAGTAGCTTTGTATGCGACTCCCGGATGTCATTTGATAATGATGCCTTCCTCACCTTTGAGACGCTTTGTTCAATGATTTGGTCTGTAACTGGGTGCTCAGTCCAAGTGCTCCATTTATGTTGGATTTGATCCCTAGTAGCCTTATTAGTCACCGTTTGGAGTGCTTTGTATGTATGTGAGATTGAGGTCAGTCCTCCTCTTGTCAGAGTCAGTAGCTTGTATAGTTCGCAGTTGGTGTCCGGCATGTCTCCCATCCCCAAAATGCTTTGTACATAGTGTCTTGTCTGTTGGGAATGCGAAGTGATGTTTGTGAGGTAGATTAAATTCTAATTGTAGTTCGGCAAACGATTTGACTGATTTCTGGTCTGGCGTCAGGACCTGTCTGATAGTAATCAGTCCCCCGTGTTTCCCATTGTCTAAAAGGCAATGTGGTGAAACCCGCCTGAAAGTTTGGGTTACCTCGTAAGGGTAGGTATACAGTATTCTTGCATGTTATTCTAAAGGCCCTGCAGATTTTCCACCATGCTCTTACAGGTTGGAGGAAAATAGTATTGTGTCCCACTATTCCATCTAGTTGTTGTGCGAGTCATGTGTGGGAGCATTTTTAATGACCACGGAGCAATAAGCTCCGTCTCTAGTTCACTATTGGTGAAGACATTTCTGTCCAAAAACCAATCCATTACATATTTAGCCAAAGCTGCCCAGTTGTAATACTCTATATTTGGGAGTGCTAGTCCCCCCCATCTCTGGTGTGCAAGTCATTTTTTTATGTCCTATTCTATGTCGTTTCCCTTCCATAAAAAGTGTAGTATGTCTCTTGTTAGTGCCTGGAGGGTCTTGTTTGTGGATGAGTTCGGGTAGCATTTGTAGTGTGTATAGCAGTTTGGGGAATAGGATCATCTTAATTAGTCCCACTCTTCCCGACAGTGTCAGTGGTAGTGGGTGTCCAGTTTAGGAGTGTGTGTCTTAGTTCCTTGATTAGTGGTCGGAAGTTAAGTCCATACCACTGTCTGGGGTCTCTAGAGAGAATAATACCTAGGTACTTAAACGAGTTAGTTACAATCTTAAAGTTATCTTGCAATGGGTCTGTTGGCGAATCATTCCGTAGCCACAACAGCTCTGATTTGTCTTTATTTATACAATTTCCTGAAATTTGAACCGAACTCGACTATGATGCGCATTAAAATAGGGATAATTCTGCCTGGGCTCTCTTGTGTATGAGAATCATATCATCTGAGAAAAGGGATATATGGAGGGTTTCCTTTGCCTATAGGTAATCCTTCCGTGTTTTTCCTAATTTTGGTTGCCAATGGTTCAATCGCCAGGTCAAAGAGGAGCGGAGAGAGTGGAAACCCCTGTCTCGTGCCTCTCATTAGCGGGAAAGATTTTGATGGTTCGCCATTAACTAGAATTGCTGCTCGGGGCTCATTATACACTGCATAAGTGGCTGTCATAAAGTCGCCCTGAATTCCAAATTTCCCAAGAGTTGTGAAGAGGTGGTCCCATAGTATCTTGTCGAACGCTTTCTCAGCGTCTACCAGTAGTATACAAGCGTCTCCTTCCCTCTGGTCTCCCTCCTGATTGTCTTCCCCCCAGTAGTGTGACAGGACTAGTTGCAATTTTCTCATGTTCTTAACTGAGGATCTACCCCTAACAAACCCTGTCTGGTCTTCGTGTAACAGGTCCGGTAATATCTCCGTCAGTCTATTGGCTAAAATTTTGGTAAACAGTTTGTAGTCTGAATTGAGTAGTGAGATTGGTCTATACGAGGATGTCAGTAGTGGGTCTCTGTCTGGTTTGGGGATGACTGTCACATTCGCTTCTGTAAATCTATTTGATAGATCTGCCCTTCCTTTCATTATAGCATTAAACATTAAGGTGAGTGTCTCCGCCACCTCCTCCCTGATCATTTTATAAAACTCCCCTGGTAGGCCATCCGGCCCGGGGGTTTTCTCTAGGGGCAAAGCGTTAATAGCTCCAATAATCTCCAGGGAGGTCACTGGGTTATTTAAGGTCTGTAGCTGCACCTCAGTTATTTGCGGAAGGACTAAGTCCTTCCAAAAGTTTTGTTTCAATTCTTCATCTACCATTTGGGGGCTATACAATTTGGAATAGTAGTCTACAAATGTTTTATGTATATCCTCTTTCTTTGTTAGTATTGTTCCTTGTCCCTGTATGGCTGTTATAGTATTAGGTTTCCTGGTTAGTTTGGTGATCTTTGCTAATAATTTACCTGTGCGATTCCCATAGCGGTAGAATTTAGCCTGCATCCGAGTTTGGGCTCTGCCTGCTGTCTGAATAAGATGAGTATCTCTGAGGGTCTTGATGTCTTTGTATTTTAGTCTGTTTTGGTCTGTCGGGTGTCTAAGGTATTGATTTCTAGCGTTTAGGAGTTGGCGCAGAAGTAGTTCCCCTCTCTTTCTGCTAATTTTATTTATTCTAATTGCATAAGTTGTGATCTCCCCTCTTAGCACTGCTTTTGCCGTTTCCCAAAACAGTGAAATGTCGTTTATGTGTTGCTTGTTAAGATCCTTGTAAACTAACCACTCTCCCAACAAGTGTTTTCGCAAGTTGAGGTCGTGGTACAGGTGCGTAGGGAATCTCCACCCACACATCTTTCTCTGAGGGGCATCAGTAGTTAGCTCTAGTGTCACTGGTGAGTGGTCCGAGATGGTTATGGGATCTATCATAATGTCTCCTATCCTAGAGCACAGTTGACTTGAGACTAGAAAATAGTCTATGCGGGAGAGTGTGGTTTTTGATGGATGTGCACATGTGTAATCACGTGCCTTAGGGTTTCTTTCCCTCCATACATCGAAAAAGATCTAAACTATTTCTGAAGTTTTTTAAGTATTAATGTTTCTCTTCTAGATCCTGTCCATGGCTGTTTGGGTTTTGTGTTGCTAGTGGGGTTGCGGAATCTGTCCGCAGGTGTATGTGGCGCTATATTGTAATCTCCACCCACTATAATGGGTAAGTCTGAAAATTGTATGAGTTTGCTTTGGAGGTGGATTAGAAATTCTCTTTTCTGTGTCTGGGGGTCATATATACCACAGAGTATCAGGGATAGTGTATCAATCTTTAGTTTTATAATCAGATATCTACCCTCTACATCAGTGATCACCTGTGAGATGTCATAGTTCAGTCCCTTTCGGAACAGCATTGCAATCCCTCTCGCTCTTTTCTTTTCATAAGGCGTGAAGAGTACTTCTCCCACCCACCCCTGTTTAAGCTTTTGATGCTCTATTTGAGAAAAGGTGTGTTTCTTCTAGTATGGCTATGTCGGTTTTCTTTGTATTTAACTGTCTCAGAATCGCCTTTCTTTTAATAGGAGATGTTATCCCTCCCACATTCCAGGTGGTGATTTTCATTTTCCTACAGTGAGTATCTTGTTGTGTGTGGGTGTCACAATTTGTCAAGGCTGTGAGGTGTGGAGTGCTATGCGTAGCTGTTGCAGTATAGGTTAATGAGCCTTACTTACTGTTTTCTGCAATGTCCAAAATCTGTCTACTCTCCCCCTGAGGGAGCGCCCTGAGAGCTGATGGGTTCTATCTATCACTAAGACAAACAAAAAGCAATCTCGTTAGTGAGTATTAACTTTTAAACTTTTAAAACCGCCTTTTGAACTTGTTTAAAAGAGATAACGACAGGCAATAAATTTCAACAGTATAACAGACAATAAACAATAAACAATTTTTTCACTTCCCTCTCCCCCCCCCCCCACTTGTAAAGGATATAAGTTGTCATGTCATTTAGTTTTTAAGAGGCTTTACTCTATGATTTCTGAGGCCTTGATAAGTGTCTCTGTTTTCAGGTGTCGTCTGGCTGATCTTCATGGTCCTGTTGTTGATTCCGTCTTTCTTCTCTCTGCAGATGTAGTTTAAGCTGGTTCGGGGACTCAAGAATAGAGGTCCATTGGCTGTGTGGAGCCTCAGCCTCGCCGGATACAAAAGGGCTGCCATTCTGCCTTGCTCCATGAGTTGTTTGCAGTAGGGCGTAAACTCCTTTCTTTTGGCTGCAACTGTTGCTGAGTAATCTTGAAATAAATATATTCTCCGTCCTTCATATTCCAAAGGTGAAGCCTTTCTGTAGGCCTGCAAGATCGCTACTTTTGCTCTGAACTTAGGTACTTCACCATTACCTGGCGTGGCTGTTGGCTATTTTCCCCTTGTTTTCGTGGGTCTCCCACTCTGTGTGCTCTCTCCACTACGCACGGGAGGCAGGACTGAGGCATACGCAGCAACTTTGGGAGGATGTTTTCTGTAAATTCTATTAGCTCTGATCCCGGGACGGTTTCGGGGACTCCTACAATTCTTAGGTTGTTTCTTCTCGACCTGTTCTCCAAGTCATCAACCTTTGCCCATAACCGGTCATTCTGTTGTTGTAATGCTCGTATATTAGTTTCCGTTTCTCTATGACGGGTTTCTCCTTCTGCCACTCTCTGTTCCACCTGTGTCAATCTGCCGTTAAATGACTTAACCTCAGTTGTAAGTGAGTCCATCCCTGTTTGTAACTGCTCAATTTTGGGTAGGAACAGTGCAGATATCTGTGTGACAATTGGGTGTGTGTCTATATTGTTAGAGTTTGTTAATGCATCCGCCTCCATTGGGGTCTGCGGTGTCTCTAAGTGATTCTTTTTTTTCTCTGCGTGCTTAAGTCTGCCTGCCATTGTCCCTGTTGTTTTTATATAGGAGTTATAATACTTTTGCATGCAGCTTTAGTATTTTGTCAATCAGCTTCGCCAGTACTGTGACTCCTTTTTGCTTACTTTACCACAAGTTGCTATTTTCCTCTGTTAGTTTTTTAGGCCTCAGAATAAGGTTGAACACAGGTTCACTGTTGTGCTTGTTAGGCGCTGGGTGGGAAGGGTAGGGACAGGTCTGTGCCTTATAGCCTCTCATAGTGTGGTAGCCTGTATTATCTGATAGGAAAAGGTAGGGTCCAATGATCTAAAGTTCATACTTCTCCTCCTCCTGTCTCCTATGCAGCCCTACACACTTTGTGTTAAATCAAGTTTTGGAGACAGCGTTTTCTCTTAGGCTAGGTAGTGACAGTCTTGTGTATGAGTAATGATGCTTTTATTATCGACACTAGTTATTGCAGGTGTTCTTGTTCCTGGCTGGGGCTATGTAGTATATTAATAAGTGGTCTTCTCGCCTGCATGTGCGTGTCTGCTCCCAGTGTCTTCCACTCAATTAACCCCTGGATCTGTGAGGGCTATGATAGGCAAAGTAATTAATATTCAGCAGCGTTAGATTTGACTGTGAAGTCTGTTGCTGATTCCTACTTCTTCTAGGTTTAAATGACAGTAATGGGGGCAGTGCTAGAATGTTGCCCGCTTCTGCGGTTATCTTTTTAGCAAGCGCGGCAGTGGGGCAAGATGGCGGCGTTCCCGCCGTTGATTAAGTTCCCAACTCCGTGTCCCACCCTTCTCTTGTAGGGGTCTGAGGGGGGTAGTTATCAAGCCGTCAACCTCAAATACGCTGGAATTCCGCAGCGTATTTGTGGCGAGGCTGATTCGACTTAGTTATCAAAGGCTCGAGACCGGCAAAAGTAGAATTTTGTGACGTAAGCTTCGATCCGCCGGACTCAGTCCGACACAGATCGAGTCTTACGTCACTCCAGATGTTCCGCACACAAGTGCGGCACATTCTCACTACTTTTGCTAGTTATCAAAAAACTAGCAGGTACGCTCGGCACTTTTCCGGCCCAGCGTACCTGGTTTTCAAACCGCCACCCCCCTGGAGGTGGCGGATCCCATAGGAATCAATGGGAGTCTGACCATAGCGAAAGTACAAGTTCGCTGCTGCCAGACATCCCATTCATTCCTATGGGAGCTGTCTACACCTAACACCCTAACATGTTCCCCGAGTCTAAACACCCCTAATCTGCCCCCCTACACAACCGCAACTAAATAAAGTTATTACCCCCTAAACCGCCGCTCCCGGAGCCCACCGCAACTATAATAAATGTATTAACCCCTAAACCGCCGCTCCCTGAACCCGCCGCAACCTATATTAAATGTATTAACCCCTATCCTGCCCCCCCTACACCGTCGTCACCTATAATAAATTTATTAACCCCTATCCTGCCCCCCACTACACCGCCGCCACTGTAATAAAATTATTAACCCCTAAACCTAAGTCTAACACTAACCCTAACGCCCCCCTAACTTAAATATTAATTAAATAAATCTAAATCATATTTCTATTATTAACTAAGTTAATCCTATTTAAAACTAAATACTTACCTATAAAATAAACCCTAATATAGCTACAATATAAATAATAATTATATTCTAGCAATCTTAGGATTTATTTTTATTTTACAGGCAACTTTCAATTTATTTTAACTAGGTACAATAGCTATTAAATAGTTATTAACTATTTAATAGCTTAACTAGCTAAAATAAAGAGAAATGTACCTGTAAAATAAATCCTAACCTAAGTTATAATTACACCTAACACTACACTATACTTTAATAAATTATTCCTATTTAAAACTAAATACTTACCTGTAAAATAAACCCTAAGATAGCTACAATGTAATTAATAATTACATTGTAGCTATCTTAGGATTTATATTTATTTTACAGGTAACTGTATTTATTTTAGCTAGTTAGAATAGTTATTAAATAGTTATTAACTATTTAATAACTACCTAGCTAAAAGAAATACAAAATTACCTGTAAAATAAATCCTAACCTAAGTTACAATTAAACCTAATACTACACTATCATTAAATTAATTAAATAAACTACCTACAAATAACTACAATTAAATACAATTGCATAAACTAACTAAAGTACAAAAAATAAAAAAAGCTGTTACAAAAAATAAAAAAATAAGTTACAAACATTTAAAAAATATTACAACAATTTTAAGCTACTTACACCTAATCTAAGCCCCCTAATAAAATAACAAACCCCCCCAAAATAAAAAAATGCCCTACCCTATTCTAAATTAAATAAATTTCAAAGCTCTTTTACCTTACCAGCCCTTAAAAGGGCCATTTGTGGGGGCATGCCCCAAAAAGTTCAGCTCTTTTGCCTGTAAAAGAAAAATACAACCCCCCCAAACATTAAAACCCACCACCCACATACCCCTAATCTAACCCAAACCCCCCTTACAAAAACCTAACACTAATCCCCTGAAGATCATCCTACCTTGAGTCGTCTTCACTCAGCCGAGCAGCGATGGAACCGAAGTGGACATCCGGAGCGGAAGAAGTTAATCCTCCAAACGGCACTGAAGAAATCTTCCATCCGATGAAGTCATCATCCAGGCGGCGCTGAAGAAGTCTTCGATCCGGGTGATGTCATCTTCCAAGAGGCGCTGAAGAGGTCTTCTATCCTTGCGATGTCATCTTCCAAGCCGGGTCTTGAATCTTCATCCCGCCGACGCGGAACATCCTCCTTTCCCGACGAACTACCGACGAATGAAGGCTCCTTTAAGGGACGTCATCCAAGATGGCGTCCCTTCAATTCCGATTGGCTGATAGGATTCTATCAGCCAATCGGAATTATGGTAGGAAAAATCTGATTGGCTGATTAAATCAGCCAATCAGATTCAAGTTCAATCCGATTGGCTGATCCAATCAGCCAATCAGATTGAGCTCGCATTCTATTGGCTGATCGGAACAGCCAATAGAATGCGAGCTCAATCTGATTGGCTGATTGGATCAGCCAGGATTGAACTTGAATCTGATTGGCTGATTCCATCAGCCAATCAGATTTTTCCTACCTTAATTCCGATTGGCTGATAGAATCCTATCAGCCAATCGGAATTGAAGGGACGCCATCTTGGATGACGTCCCTTAAAGGAGCCTTCATTCGTCGGTAGTTCGTCGGGAAAGGAGGATGTTCCACGTCGGCGGGATGAAGATTCAAGACCCGGCTTGGAAGATGACATCGCAAGGATAGAAGACCTCTTCAGCGCCTCTTGGAAGATGACATCGCCCGGATAGAAGACTTCTTCAGCGCCGCCTGGATGATGACTTCATCGGATGGAAGATTTCTTCAGCGCCGCTTGGAGGATTAACTTCTTCCGCTCCGGATGTCCACTTCGGTTCCATCGCTGCTCGGCTGAGTGAAGACGACTCAAGGTAGGATGATCTTCAGGGGATTAGTGTTAGGTTTTTGTAAGGGGGGTTTGGGTTAGATTAGGGGTATGTGGGTGGTGGGTTTTAATGTTGGGGGGGGGTTGTATTTTTCTTTTACAGGCAAAAGAGCTGAACTTTTTGGGGCATGCCCCCACAAATGGCCCTTTTAAGGGCTGGTAAGGTAAAAGAGCTTTGAAATTTATTTAATTTAGAATAGGGTAGGGCATTTTTTTATTTTGGGGGGGTTTGTTATTTTATTAGGGGGCTTAGATTAGGTGTAAGTAGCTTAAAATTGTTGTAATATTTTTAAAATGTTTGTAACTTATTTTTTTATTTTTTGTAACTTAGCTTTTTTTATTTTTTGTACTTTAGTTAGTTTATGTAATTGTATTTAATTGTAGTTATTTGTAGGTAGTTTATTTAATTAATTTAATGATAGTGTAGTATTAGGTTTAATTGTAACTTAGGTTAGGATTTATTTTACAGGTAATTTTGTATTTCTTTTAGCTAGGTAGTTATTAAATAGTTAATAACTATTTAATAACTATTCTAACTAGCTAAAATAAATACAAAGTTACCTGTAAAATAAATATAAATCCTAAGATAGCTACAATGTAATTATTAATTACATTGTAGCTATCTTAGGGTTTATTTTACAGGTAAGTATTTAGTTTTAAATAGGAATAATTTATTAAAGTATAGTGTAGTGTTAGGTGTAATTATAACTTAGGTTAGGATTTATTTTACAGGTACATTTCTCTTTATTTTAGCTAGGTAAGCTATTAAATAGTTAATAACTATTTAATAGCTATTGTACCTAGTTAAAATAAATTGAAAGTTGCCTGTAAAATAAAAATAAATCCTAAGATAGCTAGAAGATAATTATTATTTATATTGTAGCTATATTAGGGTTTATTTTATAGGTAAGTATTTAGTTTTAAATAGGATTAACTTAGTTAATAATAGAAATATGATTTAGATTTATTTAATTAATATTTAAGTTAGGGGGGCGTTAGGGTTAGTGTTAGACTTAGGTTTAGGGGTTAATAATTTTATTACAGTGGCGGCGGTGTAGTGGGGGGCAGGATAGGGGTTCATAAATTTATTATAGGTGGCGACGGTGTAGGGGGGGCAGGATAGGGGTTAATAAATTTAATATAGGTTGCGGCGGGTTCAGGGAGCGGCGGTCTAGGGGTTAAACTATTTATTTATTTGCGGCGAGGTGCGGGATCAGCAGGATAGGGGTTAATAACTTTATTACAGAGGGCGGCGGTATAGGGGGGGCAGGATAGGGGTTACTAGGTATAATGTAGGTGGCAGCGGTGTCCGGGAGCGGCGGTTTAGGGGTTAATACATTTATCAGAGTTGCGGCAGGGTCTAGGAGCGGCGGTTTAGGGGTTAGTAACTTTATTTAGTTGCGGGGGGCTCCGGGGGCGCCGGTATAGGGGGTAGAACAGTGCAGTTTAGTGTGAGTGCTTAGTGACAGGCTAGCAAAAAAGCTGTCAAACAGCCGAAGAGCAGCGAGATCGGATGTGTGATAACTCTCACAGTCCGCTGCTCATCGCCCCGCGGCTTTTTGACAGCTTTTTTTGATAACTTAGGCGTATTTTTTCAGGTCCGCGGCGGCGAAGGTAGGCGAGCTTAGCGGGCGTATTGGGCCGGCGAAGGCAGGAAAGTAGACACGTTGATAACTACCCCCCTGAGTCTTTAATCCGTATTATACGGTTCTAATCCTTGGCTCCTTGTGTTGCGTGGAGCACTTATTATTTCCCTGTCTGTTTATGTCCCTCGCGGCTACAGCCGCTACTCACAATCACTTCGGTGGCCTGCTACTTCTCCGGTAGGGGATTCCGCTGTTAGAATCCCTGCCGGCTTGTGTCCGGGCAGTGAGGGGTGTCTCTGCCAAGGGTGCCGGCTTTTTCTGGGGCAACGTGCAGGGTTTTTTTTCCAGTTTAATAGCTGGAAACTGCGGAGCTCTGTTCTGTGCGTCTGCTCTCTCCGCCCTCCTACCGGAAGTCCTGTCTGCATTTTTTTATTGAACAAGCATTTCACCAGAAATGCTTGAGCAATGCTGCCCCTGCTCACTGGCGGACAATTGGCTGCTAGCAGGGGCTGTCAATCATCCTGATCATATCAGATCAGGATGATTTCAATCCGCCACCTAAGGATAAGGAGCAGCAGTCTTACGACCGCTGCCTCTTAAAGGGATAGTAAACACCAAAAATGTTATTGTTTAAAAAAGATAGATACTCCCTTTATTTACCTTTCCTCAGTTTACATAACCAACATGGTTATAGAAATATACTTTTTACCTCTGTAATTACCTTGTATCTAAGCTTCTGCTGACTGCCTCCTTATCTCAGATCTTTTGACAGACTTGCATTTCAGGCAATAAGTGCTGACTCCTAAATAACTTCACGTGCAATAGCACAATGTTATCTATATGAAACACATGAACTAACGCCCTCTAGCTGTGAAAAACTGTCAAATGCATTCAGAAAATAGGCGGCCTTTAAGGGCTAAGAAATTAGCATATGAGCCTACCTAGCTTTAAACTAAGAATACTAAGAGAAAAAGCTAATTAGATGATAAAGTAAATTAGAAAGTTGTTTAAAATTACATGACCTATCTGAAGCATGAAAGTTTCATTTGGACTTTACTATCCTTTTAACTTTTGTTTCAGACGAGCGTAAAACAATTGGCATTCGAAGCAGCATCCGCTGATTGATAGAGTCCTATGAGCAAATATGTTATAGGATTATTTGTCAGCTATTTATACGTTTTGTAATACCTATGCTTCCATCCAGTATATATAATTATTTAAGATAATTTTGCTCATGTGTGGTTAATATGCATTATTATTATTATTATTGTTATTATTATGTTAGTATTAAATAATAATTTCAGCTAAACTAAATGATATGGTAAAACTGTATAAACCAACACATATTTGGTATCTATGTACTTTAACACTTATATATACTATATTTTCTGGCTTACAGCCCATACTGACTTAGGACCATGTTTTTTCTGTGATTTTTCATGTTGCTGTTATTTTTATTTATGCTAAAATGTCTGTATACAATCATGTAAACTTACAACTCTGTTAAACATTATTTTTTGATTGCAGATGTTATAGTGAAAGGCAAAAATCTATGAATGTATCACATTGTTGTATGTGGAGTATAAAAGTTTGATAGCGTTGGAGTTTTCATAACAGCATAAACCAAAAAGTAATACATATTCAAATATGATGTGCTCTATGTTCATTGTATTAAAATACCAAGTGCAACCACATATGTTGTCATTTATTCTTCTATAAAAATATAATTTTGGTCACATACAGGATGAAGACATAAATATTAGAAATAAAACCAGCGTAAATAAAAGACTAGTTTTTGCTTACTTTTAGGAAAACTTTATTTTGGCCCTTTTTGTAAGCCAGTTCCCTTAGGAATTGTTGGCTGCCCTCCACAATGTGTGCTCCCTTGAACTATTTGTCGTTACAGGATTGGCTGTGAGAATGGTTACTGATTCTTTAGAAATTCTCTGTTTCTGGTCTGTTCTAGCATGACTATCACCTGGGGACGTTCAGAACTGGCACAGCTCACACACCACAAGCTATGCGTTTTGTCAGTAATTACTTTTTCAGTCCAGACTCTTTATGTCACACTAATAGGTGGGGCTTTATACGTTTTATGAGAAATGGAAGAGCAAAACTAACAAAACCAGGGCCTAAGCATCTTGGATTTTATTTATTTTTTGGTGGGGGGGTTGAGTATTATATTGTAATTTAGATGCCTCTCCTTCACATCCAGAACTATACATAGTGAGATAAACGTCTCTAAAGCTAAAATCTGCCTTTCTCAAATTCTTTGAAGGACCACTTTGTACTGACAAACTGTCTTAGATCATCTCACCAGTGCAGAGGACTTTAGATCATTGAGCCCTAAATGAGATCAGATATGATGAGACAGAACAAAATACAAAATACATCTTAATAAATGAGAAAGAGAGAGAGAATTAAATAATTTTGTAATAATATTTACTAAAGTGTTTTACTGTGTATTTACTGTAAATATTTCACATTCCAATTTTCTTTGCATACAGGACAATGTTGTTTATTTTAAATACATTATATATATATATATATATATATATATATATATATATATATATATATATATATATATATATATATATATATATATATATATAGGATACAAAGTCTAGTGCACTCTCACGAACAGTATCACAAATGCCAGGGTGCTTGAATGTAGTTAATAATATCTTGAATAGAAGACAGCACTCTCTGGTCTTAAATGCAAATGGAAATTTATCGTGGTGACGTTTCGAGGAATGCTCCCCTTCCTCAGACCGGTCTGAGGAAGGGGAGCATTCCCCAAAACGTCACAGCAATAAATTTCCATTTGCATTTAAGACCAGAGAGTGCTGTCTTCTATTCAAGATATATGTATATATATATATATATATATATATATATCTGTATAAACCTATACCTGTATATATATTCCTATAGAAATATAGGCATACATATATTTTTTACATTAACATTATTGGATATATATTTAATTATAAATATTAAAATGTATGTATAAAATATATATATATATATATATATTTTATTATATTATTAAATAAATAATAATATTTTTTTTCTATGTGAAGAGCATAGGAATGTAAAATATGTATAACGTGTTTCCTGTTTCACGCTTTAGGTCTAATGTGGTGTCGGATTAGTGCACATGAAGACTGAGTTATCTTGAGGCGTGTTATGGAAATATAAAATCTATTAGTAATAATTATTAAACATAATCATAGATACTGTAAAAAAATAATAATATATATATATTTTATGTATATATATTCTATGGATTATTTAGAAATGTTTACAACATCTATAATCATTTATAATACTTAATAATATTTTACTTTTAATATTTCCATAACATGCCCTAAGATAACTCATTATTCATGTGCTCTAACACGACAACGCATTAGACTTAAAACGCAAAACCAAAAGGTGTTAGGCATATTTTACATTCCTATGTTCTTCAGAAAAAATCATTTTATTATTAAATATACATTCACCGGCCACTTTATTAGGTACACTTTGTTAATACCAGGTTGGACCCCTTTAGCCTTCATAACTGCCTTAATTCTTGGTGGCATAGATTCAACAAGGTGTTGGAAACATTCATCAGACATTTAAAAGGTGCTCTATTGGATTGAAATATGGTGTGGAGGCCATTTGAATACAGTGAACTCATTGTCATGTTAAAAAAAAAACAGTTTGAGATGATTTGAGCTTTGTGACATGGTGCATTATCCTGCTGGAAGTAGCCATCAGAAGATGGGACACTGTAGTCATAAAGGGATGGACATGGTCAGCAACAATACTCAGGTAGGCCGTGGCATTTAAACAATGCTCAATTGGTACTAAGGGGTCCAAAGTGTGCCAAGAAAATATCCCCCACACCATTACACCACCAGCAGCCTGAACCGCTGATACAAGGCAGGATGGATCCATGCTTTCATGGTAGACAGAAAAACTCTGCTAAAGAAAAAATCAAAAGTAGATTTTAAAATAAAAAATAACCTGAATTTAGAAATACCAATGATAACCACGTACTCAGCTCAAAATAAACTTTTAAAAAAAATTGTCAATAAACATTGGCATCTTTTGCTTAAAGTTTCACAGATAAGACATACATTAAGGAAAATTGTTAAAAGCATACTAGATCCCAGTGAGTATAAAAATAAAAATAAAGTGACGCTTGATAAGGGAATAAAAGCTCTCAAAGGAAATACAATAGAAGGTTTTTTTTCTTTGCCATTTCTGCAAGGCATGCAAATATAGCAGTAAATTAAGAAATTTTAAATCAGAAAAAAACAGGTAAAGACTTAAAGATCAATGGAATAATTAGATGTACAGATACAAATGTAATTTACCTTATACAATGTGAATGTAATTTAAAGGGACAGTTTACTCAAAAATTTTCTCCCCTTTAATTTGTTCCCAGTGATCCACTTTACCTGCTGGAGTGTATTTAATTGTTTACAATTAGCTCCTTTACCCTTATATTGGCATTTGAAATTGTTAATTTAGCATGTGGTATCCCCGCCTATTCTGAAAGTTTGTGGCCGTGCGTACCAGCTATAGATAAGCTTTGTAAACACAGCCAGCAGAAGAAATTACGCTCCCAGTCATATATAGCAGAGATAAGGTAATACAATGTTGATTTTCCATTGTTCTCTCAAAGTACTGGTGATTGTTTTAAGGACAGATATAAGATAAAGAAGCAGGTATATGTACACAATGTGATACAGTAATGAGATCTGATTATAACTACAAGCTCAACCTATTTTATTAGGCTGTGGCTTCAAAACACAAAATCTGAGCTTTAATATACAGAAATAAACCTTAAAAAGCTAATTTTCATACATTTTTTACTCTGCAGTTGGTAAAAAAAGCAATTGTAAAGACATTAAGGGAAAAACTATTTTACAGTATACTGTCCCTTTAAGGTATTTTGGTCAAACAAGTAGAAAGCTAATGGATCACATCAGAGAGCATATATTGGGGATTCAACACAATAGAAAAGACACAGCCCTTTAAAAACACTTTTACAAGAAACAACAAGGCAAAGTGGAAAGAATGAAACTTTGGGGTATCAAAAAATGAGTACAAGATGGAAGAAGAGGTAATATGGAGCAGAAACTCCTAAGACAAGAGGCTTAATTAATCTATACTTTTGGGACTCTTTTCCCTGCTGGCCTAAATAGCGAATCAGACCTTAACTTCCTGTTCTAAATGTACTATTAATTGATCTAAGTATATTAAAGTAGTCGATATAATTCATAAAAATTATCTAGTTTGGTTTACATAAAATATTGTTTTATATATATATATATATATATATATATATATATATATATATATATATATATTGGGTCTTTTTATATCTAATGTACTCACTGGCAATTATGTCTACCTAACATATATAAAACTATTTCAATTAAATATAGAAAAATGTTTAACATTATAAGGTTCCTTTTTTTATATAATTAATTTTTTTATATTAATTATATTTTTTTCTTTATATATATTTTATATATTTTTTATTTCAATTTTTTAATTTATAATCCTTCAATTGAGTAACTTGTTTTTGGGAATGAAATGCATAACAATTATACTGCGGTTAAAATATAATGTGTTAGAATTGAAGGGTTAATACTGAGGCATCAAATGTCAATTTAATAAATGTATGGGTTAACATTAAATCCTAAATTTATGTCTTTATCTATCCTGCAATAAGGCATGCACATTTTCAAACTAAAATAGGCTTCTAAGTAATACTGGTAATGGCAATTAACACCAATAGGAATCAACCATTTTTTCGTATCTAATTTCAAATAAGGGGTTAAAAAAGTTGGCCTTAAATAGAGGAGGAGCTGAGAAATAAATAAACAATGATACGGATAACCCAAAGGATAAACGATAAACTTTAATTCTAATTATAATACGAACTGTTATTGGCCAATTTGGACACACCCCTTCTATTATCCATCAAGTGAATTTAACTCTGCAAATCACTGATAATTGAATAAACTTTACTCTAATACCAACTGGGATTGGCCAATTTGGACATACCCTCTCTATAATCCACTAAGTGAATTTAACCCTGCAAGTCACTTAATTGCCAACGATATCGTATTTTATAATGAACAGAAGGTTATAACAACTGTGCTACAAAATTGACACATTCCCTGTTATGCATGTTACATTTCTAGATTGCTAAATAATATCCGCTCAGAATTGTACATTATTTAATGTAGAAGCTTTTTAATTCTTAACATCGACTATTGGTTATTACTATTTAGGAAATTCAGTTGAATTCAGACATTCACAAATCTTTAATATTCAGTTGAATACAGGCATTTATAAATCTATATATTTCTAGTAGAGAATATACGATACATTAGAATTAGACATTATTTTTTCTGGAATTAGGTAGTTTTATACAGAGATTTTCTATTATGAAGCAAGTAATTGTCATAGAATTAAATTGATTTTATTTTTTACTAAGACACCGGTGTCCTTAGCTATTTTATACTTATATTATTTTATTATTCGTGTTATGAATAAATGTATTTGTTAAACACAGCTTAATTTGGAGCATTTCATTTTTTCTTTTCCTTAATATTAACTAATTTTTCCATGCTTTCATGTTGTTTACGCCAAATTCTGACCCTACCATCTGAATGTCGCAGCTGAAATCAAGACTTATCAGACCAGGCAATGTTTTTCCAATCTTCTATTGTCCAATTTTGGTGAGACTGTATGAATTGTAGCCTCAGTTTCCTGTTCTTAGCTGACATCAACAAGGCATTTTCTTAAACACAACTGCCGCTCACTGGATGATTTTTCTTGTTTGGATCATTCTTTGTAAACTCTAGAGATTGTTGCACGTGAAAATCCCAGTAGATCAGCAGTTTTTGAAATACTTAGACCAGCCCGCCTGGCACCAACAACCATGCCATGTTCAAAATCACTTAAAATTTCCTTTCTTCCTCATTTTGATGCTCGGTTTGAACTTCAGCAAGTTGTCTTTACCACGTCTAGATGTCTAAATGCATTGAGTTGCTGCCATGTGATTAGCAATTTGTGTTACCCAGCAATTAAACAGGTGTACTTAATAAAGTGGCCGGTGAGTGTATATTTCTATATATATATATATGTGATAATGTTCAGGTAAAAATATATATTTATGGGGCATGTCCAAGCTGCGTTGTAGACAGGATGCTTTTCCTAGAGCTCCCGAGGATTCCTCTATAATCCAACGATTATTAAGCTAAAAGAACAGCATCGACACCAAACCTTACATCAGTATCAAAGCTTAACCCTGTGCGGTTTTGTTACAAGCCACATTTGCTGTTTATATGATTTTGGACCTGAGGAATGGACAATTAGGGTATAGAGTAGCGGCTCACTACTAGGCGGCGAACCCCCAGGTTTCCGGGTAACTTGTTGCTCCTTTACTGCACATCTTAAGAACTCACTTATTCCCTACACCTCTTAGATAAACCTCTAAATGCTGGATAATGTCCTTAATTTTGGCATCTATGCAAGGCGAGACCATGTTTCAGTGCCTAAAAGCTCACTATTTAAAACTTGAATGTCTACTGCAAAAATTAAGTGCTGCCTGAAGCCTTCCTGAGAAAGCTTGATGAGAAACCTCCTGCACCCACAATGTTAGTTGGAGACCTGGAGATTTAAGATGCTCACAGTGCCAGAGGATATCATTGACAGACCTGAGCTTGAAAATCCCCATTTGAACGGACCAGAGCAGATGAATATCCCCACAATGCCCGAACAGTTAATGGCCTGAGACCTGAGATTGCAAACATGAGGAAAGCAGCGGCTGACTTAGTTGACACACAGCCATTAATCTATGCCGCAATCATAGGAAAAAAAGATGACTCATCAAAGATGCCGACGCCGGATTTTAATACTGACATGGAAAACGCAGAGCATATCTTAGCTAACATAATGCCATCAAACTGCAATTCAAATATCTCCTTGCAGCTCTCCCACGCAACAACAAACAGCAACAGCAAACTCTGATGAAGCACATGTGCCCATGCGCGAAACGCGTAAGATAGGAGCTCACCTGATATGTTGAAGCCTGCTCCAAAATAAACTCTTATCACTGACTACAGGACTCAGCTTCCTTTTTTCTCATTTTGTAAACAACAAATAATGACCTCATGTATCTCTCTAAAGTGCCGGAGCTCCTGATTATGAACAATAAAATGAACACTGCGGATTTAACTAGTGGGAAACAAAAGGATATTGCATATACACCACAGTCTTCAACCCAAGATCAAAGTGTTTTTTCAAAGTCCCTCCACACAATAATGAAAGGTCCGATATGGAAGCCAATCTCATCTAATTTAGAGACGACCCAAGGGAATAACTCAGCAGAAATAATTGTGACACCTGCCTTATCAGCTAATTTCAAGGAATGGGCTTCAACAACTGTGAATTTGCAAACAGAGGATCTGAACTTTAATGCTGGCCATAATGGACAAAAGATACCGCTCAGTCTTGCTTATATTGCAGCTGCACTGAAACTCCAAGAGACTAACATGAGTATCGCTTATCCACCATCCAAATCTCATTATATGCCTAAATGCCCTTGCTATAAAAATATCACCATTCCGAAAACTTTTACACTTTCACTTCCCGCCATTGGTAGGGATTTGTACACATCACATTTTGTTTGTCTGACCTGTTTTATTTAGATCTCAGATGTTCCATTTACTTTTATCAAAAGTGCAGTCTATAAATGCCTTAAAGGGACATAAAAGTTGCAATGCTTGTGCAATGACGCCCCCTGCAGATTTGCGGCCAATCGCCAACTAGCAGGGAGTGTTAATCAACCTGATCGTATGCGATCGGGCGGATTGCTGTCCGTCACTTCAGAGGTGGCGGACGAGTTAAGGAGCAGCGGTCTTAAGGAACAGCTGCATTCAGGGCCATGATAAATTGGCCCCATATATCTATAGGAGTAGATATACAGATATATATAGAAATATGTATTTAAAATAAAAATAACATTGTTCTGTATGTGAAGAACACAGAAATTTGAAATATTAATAACTCCTGTCGGGCTAGAGCACGAGGGATAAGTGTTAGGTTTTTTCTTCTGCTCGCTCTATTGAAGTCTATGGGTGAAAAAGTTAGTGCCGTTGTGATATCTAAGGTTCTGAAGTTAGTTTGTGCAAACTTTTCCTCTCAACTTGTATTGCATGCGTTAACCTACACGTGCAAAAATATTATTTCTAGCAAAGTTTAAGCTTGAGTGAGAGCGCTAAATAGTACGCCACTTTTAATCAAGCCCATAACTATTAGTTGGTGCTTCATAAAAGCTCAAACATTTATTGAGGAAATTAGAAGACACAAGCAGAAAAAGAATATCAGACATCTCTCTCATTATATAAAAAATCTTGCTCATTATAGGCAACAGTATTTTATTTTAATACTACTACTGATAAACTTTAGCCAATACTTAAATTAAAAGTCTACTCCAGAATTTTTATTGTTTAAAAAGATTGATATTACCCATTCCCCAGTTTTACTTAACCAACACAGTTATATTAATACACTTTACCTATGATAACCTTGTGGCTAAGCCTCTGTAGACTGCCCCCTTATTTCAGTTCTTTTGACACACTTGCATTCTAGCTAATCACTGTTGGCTCATAAATAACTCCACAGGAGTGAGCACAATGCTATCTTTATGGTACACATGCACTAGCACTATCTAGCTGTGAAAAACTGTAAAAATGCACTGAGATAAGAGGCGGTCTTCAAGGGCTTAGAAATTAGCATATGAGCCTACCTAGGCTTAGCTTTTAACAAAGAATACCAAGTGAACAAAGCAAATATGATGTTAAAGGTAAATTGGAAAGTTGTTTAAAATGTCATGCCTTATCTTAATCATGAAAGTTTAATTTTGACTAAACTGTCTTTTTAAGAAGAGATAAATATAAAGACACAGACTTCTAGATCCCACAATTGGAGAGATTACGCCACCCACATTTGTTTTGTTTACATTTGCTTTCCGTGTGCTTTCCCCAATTATAACTGTGAGATTCATAAGTAAAACGTAATAAACGTGTCTTCAGTGACTTTGAAAACAAGTCCAAAAACAACACTATAAAACAAAATAAAATGTCATACACTCCATCAAAATATTTTTGTTTTAATTCTCATTACCTTCAATGTTTTTAAAAATTCCTTAGGGGAAAAGAGCATGATATTATAAACATAATTTTAATTATACAAAGGCAGGAAAAAAGCATAGTGTTTATATTTCTAGTTAAAGACAGAAAATGTGTGTATTAAGCCAAGAGAAACCCTGCTCCTTTGTTGATTGAGTGCATGTTGCATCAATGACATCACCAATTGCATAATTTATTAAAGTTATGATTAATTACATCACTGGCCAATCAGTATCCAACAACAATAACATCATGGTACATTAAAGTCATGAGATATGATTGGAATTTAAAAACCAAAATAGCAGGTAACAGCAGACATATACTAAAGTAAAGTCCAGCGCAGAAGCTCTGGACTAGTAGCAGGATCCAGCCAATCACAGACTGTCGACAACATGTTCTTTGTTCCTCATAGGTGGATTTAATGGCATGGTCTTGACAATAAGTCTCTCGCGGCTAGATTTAGAGTTCGGCGGTAGCCGTCAAAACCAGCGTTAGAGGCTCCTAACGCGGGTTTTTTACGCACTCCGGTATTTAGAGTTTATTTACCGCGACTCAAAATACACCTAACGCTCAACTTTCTACCGCCACCTCAGACCCAGTAGTAAACATATACCGCACAAAAAAACATCCACGAATCACAAAACAAATATTACACAAAGTACACTTACACTCATACAAACACAACACTATCTTTATTTTTCGTATTTTTTATTTTTTCTTTAAAATACAAAGGATTAAAGTTGCGAGATCTCGGGTGTTTGAAAAAAATCCACACAAATCCATTTTCCCATTGACTTACATGGACATACGGGAAAAGACCCTCATATACCTACATCTAACGAATAACATTATCACAAACATACACTCATCGATGCATACAAACAATATACACCACATTACATACACAAAATATTTATTTATTACAAAAAGAACACGATTTAGTTACTTTTTCACACAAGCTCATGACGTCACTCACTTTACGAGGAAAACCAGTCTTAGAAAAAAAAATATAGAAATCTTTGGAGCCTCCATTGACTTCTATTGGGAAGACGTGCTCGTGCACGCGAAACCCTCATTTCCCTAACGCACGCAAATAGCGTAGACTGAAAAACTCCAAATACCAGCGCTAGAAAATACATGCTTTTATGCGTTAGACCCAGCTATGATAAATAGATCAAGAAATGACTATTTCCCTATGGTGGATTTATGTTTTTTAATATTAAATATTCACCACACCATACATATTTTTAACACTTTTAGATTACATCAACTACAAATCCCCATCACTAGTAACACATTATTATTTCAATAAAATTACATTTACAATTAAAATAAAATTCAATACACATTTCTGGATTCACAAACACTACACAATGGGAAACATCTCTCATTTACCTTTATTATTGCATTTCTGTTATTCAACTCATATGCTTGCAGCAACTGCATATCTACATAGGCTTAACACATGATCACTCATGGATGCACATACATTACTTTTAACATTCAATCATACATGTGCATTCAAATGATGGGGGAAAAACACATTACATTCTCTCGAGGAATCACAAAACACAACATATGGATTTTACTGTACTTTTAACATCATGATTCCATCACCAGAAACCATTAGGAATTACGTACAACAAGAACATCATTACACCAGATTACAGATGTCACTTTATGGGAAGGAACAACAATGCCAGACCGCTATATAGAAGTCAGCATATGTGGGACACAATCACAATATATACGTACATGTACATAACACGCATCACCCATCACGCAACCACAAAGCACACATTTAGATTTTATTCAGCACACAATAACAATGTAGCACAATACAACAACACAATGAGGATTTCACAACTACATAGGCAGGTTAATAATATCATGACGTCATTAGAAGATTCAACCATACACATCACAGATTCACCACTGTACCGCCCCTTTAGGAACTTTAACACTCAATACTACAATACAACATATACGTAAAACACACTTTTGAACAGCATTATTATGGAGATTTCAATGGGACAATTCAGAAATATTGTCAGATCGCACATCAATTATATATATAATACTACAGATGACAGCCGGAAGTTATTCAGTATTCGTGCAATTTTTATGGGACGCATACAATATCGTCAGATCGAAAATCACTTATATATATAATACTACAGATGACAGCCGGAAGTTATTCAGTATTAGTGCGATTTGAAAGGGACGCGTACAATATTCACATCTCGGCAATCACTTATATATACAATACTACAGATGACAGCCGGAAGTTATTCAGTATTAGTGCGATTTGAAAGGGACGCGTACAATATTCACATCTCGGCAATCACTTATATATACAATACTACAGATGACAGCCGGAAGTTATTCAGTATTAGTGCGATTTGAAAGGGACGCGTACAATATTCACATCTCGGCAATCACTTATATATACAATACTACAGATGACAGCCGGAAGTTATTCAGTATTAGTGCGATTTGAAAGGGACGCATACAATATTGACAGCTCGGCAATCACTTATATATACAATACTACAGATGACAGCCGGAAGTTATTCAGTATTAGTGCGATTTGAAAGGGACGCATACAATATTGACAGCTCGGCAATCACTTATATATACAATACTACAGATGGCAGACGGGAATTTCGGAATTATTATTGCGATTTGAAAGGGACGCGTACAATATTGACAGCTCGGCAATCACTTATATATACAATACTACAGATGGCAGACGGGAAGTTCGGAATTATTATTGCGATTTTAAAGGGACGCTTACAATATTGACAGCTCGGCAATCACTTATATATATAATACTACAGATGACAGACGGGAAGTTCTGAATTATTATTGCGATTTTAAAGGGACGCATACAATATTGACAGCTCGGCAATCACTTATATATACAATCCTACAGATGGCAGATGTTCCTTTATCATTTACAAACAATATTGCAGCAACATTGATCGATCACATTCGATGCACATTATACACAACTATGCACTTTCATTCATGTTAGCCTGGACGTGTGCTTGTTACTATAAGATCGCGTTTAAGAAATATTGATTACGCATATGATCAAACATTACAAACATGCACTGTATGTGTGATATTTGACACTTTCACATTGAGAATCATTGTTTGAAACTAACATTTCAGCAAACAACAAATAAACGCCCACTGTGAAAGCATTCGCGCCGCTCACATACAAACAGGTGAATACAATCAGCAATCATTACAAACTCACTACCATTGGACTAATTGTACTATAAATCCCCCAAACAACATGGCCAATGCATCACTTGTGATCCACATCAGATCAAGTGCTTACCTTGTTACGCTGTTTTGAAAGATGGATGACGATGACATGGTAGACGCTGCTGGTGGTGCTATTGGCGAACTAGCTGTTGGTCGAATCAGGCAGCCTCGGCGGCTCAGACCGAGACGAAGGGGTCGTCTGGTTCGAGGTCCTCGTGTCTACAGGGTGAGACCCACCTTGGAAAACATGAGTGACTTTGAGGTTTTTGATAAGTATCGGCTCGATCGCGAACAGCTCATTGGCCTTTACGAGCTTCTTAAACCTCATTTGGAGCCACGTATACAAATAAGGACTGCTGTTCCCCCCATGAGTAAGATGCTAAGCTGTCTATACGTCCTGGCCTCCGGGAGTTTTCAATCCGGAGAACTGTACATGCATGGCCTGGCTCAAGGTACATTCTCTGGGGTGTTTGATAACTTTCTGAACGCCATGGTACGTATCAGTAAGCAATACATAGGATTCCCACAGAATGATGGTGATTGGAGGCGCCTGAAGCGGGAATTCTTTGATATTGCTCAATTGCCCAATGTCTTGGGAGCCATTGATTGTACCCACATTGCGCTGCGTGCTCCAATTGATGACTTGGCCTTCAGAAATCGCAAACATTTTCATAGCCTCAACGTGCAGTATGTTTGTGACGCACGGATGAGGATTATGCATGTGTATGCGAATTTTGGAGGTGCTTGTCATGATGCCCGCATCCTCTCTCTGTCGTCCCTGTGGAGACAGTTTGAGGAAAGACAAATGCCCCCTGGTTATCTCGTTGGTGAGTATTTGTGCACAACATGGTTAATTATTTTGACAATTGCCCCTGTATTTTTTAACTGTTAGCGTCATGTTCAGCTATAGGATTAAATTTAACCATTTGTTATTTACCGACGCTAATGTCTATTTTTATTGAAATGCAGATATGTAGCATGTCTTACCTTAAGTGTTCAGATAGAGAATGCAATGTAAACATGTAGTTAGCATTTTACACAAGGTTTGTTTTAGGAGAAATACGCATATGTAGCATGTCTTAGATGAAATGGCAAGATATTATCTCATGCAATTTAACCCTGTCATTGTCTTTTTCTGCTAATGTCTATTTTTATTGAAATGCAGATATGTAGCATGTCTTACCTTAAGTGTTCATATAGAGAATTCAATGTAAACATGTAGTTAGCATTTTACACAAGGTTTGGTTTAGGAGAAATACGCATATGTAGCATGTCTTAGATGAAATGGCAAGATATTATCTCATGCAATTTAACCCTGTCATTGTCTTTTTCTGCTAATGTCTATTTTTATTGAAATGCAGATATGTAGCATGTCTTACCTTAAGTGTTCATATAGAGAATGCAATGTAAACATGTAGTTAGCATTTTACACAAGGTTTGGTTTAGGAGAAATACGCATATGTAGCATGTCTTAGATGAAATGGCAAGATATTATCTCATGCAATTTAACCCTGTCATTGTCTATTTCTGCTAATGTCTAGTTTTATTGAAATGCAGATATGTAGCATGTCTTACCTTAAGTGTTCATATAGAGAATGCAATGTAAACATGTAGTTAGCATTTTACACAAGGTTTGGTTTAGGAGAAATACGCATATGTAGCATGTCTTCGATGAAATGGCTAGATACAGATTTATATATAATTTTTTTTATTTTTTTTATGTTTCTGACAACTTTTAATATGGATTATGGTTTTTAAAAAATATATTTATACAACAATATACTAGTTTAAGTATTCTGTTTGAATTATGTTCTGTTCTAAATTTATAGGTGATTCTGGGTACATGAGCCGGCCTTGGCTCATTACCCCCTTGCGTAGCCCAACTGATGTGTCTGAGGAGCGCTACAATAGGGCTCATAAGAGAACCAGGGCGGTGGTTGAAAGGATGTTCGGGCTCCTGAAGATGAGATTCAGGTGCCTGGACCGTTCTGGAGGAGCACTCCAGTACAACCCAAAGAAGGTGGCTAAGATCGTTGTAGCCTGTAGCGTCCTGCATAATATTGCACAGCGGGCTGGGATGCTGCAGGCCGTCCCGGTGGACAGAGACCTCCTCAGAGATGAGGAGGATGATCCTGTTCTAGAGGGGGAATTCCAGGACGAGGGACTTGATGTCAGAGCAGACGTCATCAACCGCCACTTTAGACGGTAAATAATAGAAGTTACACTGGAGTATTTTCAATAGATGTGAACTCTAGGGAAATGACAAGTAGAGAATTGTGCAAACATGTTAGTATTGATAAAATGTTATAATAATATTTATTTCTCATAATATAGGTGATGCTCTGGGCATTGGGTCCTATAGCGAGTCTTTGCCACCTGGTTTTTATAGAGGACATCAGATGGTAAGTAGAAATGTATGGACTGTTGCTGGCATGATTTGTACACAAATACATAATATGGCATAAATTTTTAAAAATATAACTTTGTTTACACATTACTTATGTACATAATCAGAAAGGGATACTCTAGAATGACTATGGTTCAATGTCACACAGAGGTTTGTTCTGCTCAATATGACTCATCTTCACACTTGATAGAAAATAACACAGGTTCATACACAGGCTTAGTAAGCTAGTGATAGATATTTATTATGAAATGGGGGGTGGGAGAGGGGTACAGAACTGATTCACACACTTGTATGAAATCTTTATATATAATTTCTTACATTAGGGAGATGACTTAATATAAAGACTGAAAGGGAACAATTTGAAGCCTGACAGTGAAGATTTCCAAGACTGACAGTGGGGAAAAAGCCAAGATTGAAATTGAAGTATACCAATGGGATCATGTCTGGCATATTTAAATTCTGCTGACCTTGAAAACCATACAAAGACATGTTCACATGGTAAGTGCAAACTATTTGATAGAATAAGGCTGTGGAGACATCCTATTGGAGACACTTAGATGATTTTCTATTTTGTAGATGGTATTTCCCAGTCCTCTATTTAATGAACTGATGAATAAGACACCTATTGAAGATCAACTGTTTACCCCTGAATTGACATTCAAAGACCATGCATTGTCCAGGTTGGTGTACCAATGCATGCTAGTGAAGACTGTAGAATATTAGTAGCTTACATACATTAGTCATATTTAGTTCTTAATTAGATATTTAGGGATCACAATCAGACACTTAGATGATTTTACTTTTTTAGATGGTATTTCCCAGTCCTCTATTTAATGAACTGATGAATAAGACACCTATTGAAGATCAACTGTTTACCCCTGAATTGACATTCAAAGACCATGCATTGTCCAGGTTGGTGTACCAATGCATGCTAGTGAAGACTGTAGAATATTAGTAGCTTACATACATTAGTCATATTTAGTTCTTAATTAGATATTTAGGGATCACAATCAGACACTTAGATGATTTTACTTTTTTAGATGGTATTTCCCAGTCCTCTATTTAATGAACTGATGAATAAGACACCTATTGAAGATCAACTGTTTACCCCTGAATTGACATTCAAAGACCATGCATTGTCCAGGTTGGTGTACCAATGCATGCTAGTGAAGACTGTAGAATATTAGTAGCTTACATACATTAGTCATATTTAGTTCTTAATTAGATATTTAGGGATCACAATCAGAAAAAGGAATACATATTATAGTTGATATAGAGGTATTTGAATGGACATGAAATATTACATTTATGTTCAGCATACATATATTGTTTACATGTGATATACATTATTATGTATAAATTTAATTTTTGAAATTTAAATATTATTTTTAATCAACAATATAATGGTGTATGTATTTCATTAATTTAAAATGAATGTAATGATTATCTTTAAAAAATGTTGATCAAAGTTAGAGCATAGACACCATATGATTTTAAATGTATTTTATGAATATTTTACAACGTGTGTATTAACTTTGTTCCATTTTTATTATTTGTCATTTCAGATTGGCATCTGATGACTTCATGGAATATTTAATTATTTTCTATTAAATATATATATTTTTTTAGCAGATTCTAATATATATCAATATAATCTGTAAATAAATAAAACTTGGACTCCCATGACTGGTAGTTGGCTATTTGACAAGCACATGCATAAGAGAAAATAATGCATTAATAGTAGAAAATAAAATTCTTCAGAGAATATTAAAAGATATATTTTAACATTAATTGGGGAGTCATATTCTTCAATGCTTTTATATTGAAAAAGTATATATTAAAAATATTTAGGATATGTATTAATATTATGATTGTTTTAACATTTAATAAGGTGAAGTGGTTCAATTACATGAAAGTGACAGTGTTGTTGAATGTAAAAAGAATTGTATAAGATCATGTATCTTCCTTAGGTATCTCAAAACATTATTAGAAAATATTTTACAATTATTACATTTATAAATGGTAGGTCATTTAACTTTATAATTTTTAATAATTAGTTATTGGATGCCAGGTTAATCTATGTAATTTTCTAGTGGAGTCATTTAACTATACTTAGTAATATTATGTATTTATTACAATCTTACCTCTTGGGTTAGACATCAAATATCTATATAGAATGTAATTTCCCCTTTAGTTTATTTTGTCAATGTTAAATAAAAATACAATATGTTTGGGTCCTTAAAGGGGTCATTCAAAATGTATATTTTGTATACATTGTTACAAATATCATACAAGAATTTAAACATATTTAGAATGTACTATAGAATTACATTCAGTCTTTAAATATACTTGTTAAAATAAAAATAAATGCACATATCTTAGTCAATGATATAAGGCATCTATATGCAAACAACAATCAGCATCAAAATAGCCTATGTAGAGATGTATTTAATCCACGAATATATATAATTACAATATAATGATTGAATAACAAAACATATTAAGTTGGTCAAATATAAGATTATGATACAAAATGCATACATAACATATAGCTTAATGTCCCTCTACGCTGAAGGCTAAAAAATACCTCATTTAATAAATATATTTCAGTCAGTGTGTAAAACAATCTAGAAGTTAATCTAAATTTGCTTTACTCATATGTTAGACTCATTTAGCAAAAGGAAGGTGCCTAGGTTTATGATATATTAAGCATTATTGTGAAATGTTTATTTAAAGGGACATGAACTCAAAATATACTTAAAGGTAGCCATTTAAAAAAACAATGATTTATACATTCTGAATGAGTATTCTATTTTAATCAACTTTAAAACTTGTCTCATATTATGAATGCTCATTGTGATGTTGCTATCATTACTTTAGAAATAAGGCAGTAAATAGCTAATTTATTTGCTTCAGTACTCTGGACAGAACTTGATTGTTTGGAATAATTGATGCAACAATCGTCAAGGACAACCCAGGTTTTTATTAAACAATTGTCCGTAATATAAAATATCATTATTGATTTTCAAAGAAACATAACAAGATAACTTAACATTTGATAATCGTATTAAATAATAAAGTTGATTAACATTTCATGCTCAATCACCAATGGTAAATTTGTTTGGACAGTGTCCCTTTAAGAGCTTGAAATAGTGTATTTACTTCTCTTCCTATCTTGACATACTTTGCTTGAAAAGCATATCGAGATAGGCTCAGTAGATGAAGATTGGTGGATGCACAGAGATGCCTTATGTGATTGGCTCAACCATGTGCATTTAAATTTCTTATGTTGAGGATATATAAATACTAAGAGAAAATGATTTACATTTTAAAGTCTAAACAATCTTCTATCTCTACAGATCATTTGATACAATTGTTTGTAATGTCTCTTTAAAACTAAAGACGCCATTGCACAATAACATATATGAGCACTTCAGAGAAATACAAGCTCGAGGTTTATTTGCGAATAACAAAGCTGTAGTTTAACATTTATAAACAGATTATCAAAGTTACTGACATTCTTCCCGGAATTTTAACATTAATAAATATTGCGTGGGAAACGCATCTTCAAACACCAGATTAGCATATTTAAACATTAGTGTAATGTCACGCAATAGCACACAATCAATGTGCATTATAAATACATTTAATAGAGCAATGTCAATACTTCACAATCAATTTATTTAAAGAACAATAAAGACATACAATATTAAATGTGTATTTGTATTAAAGAAACAGACCGTTATTAAACCGAGAAATGTCTACAACATTAATAATGTGACAGGATGAGATTTTAAAGAGTATTTAATCATTAATATTTCACGGATCACGGATATTAAATCTGCGTCACACATATCCGCATGACAGGCCCATGAGTTACAAATAAGTCTACATGAAAAATGAAGTTACAGCACCACCAAGCGGTATGTGTAAGGAAGTTACTAAGATATGAAACATTAAGGAACGGCCAATCAGAGTTCATCACACAAACACAACTTGAGTCAGGATGGTCTCACAGACATTATAACAATATTTCAAACTTTTATCAAATCAGATGTACAGATAAATTGTCCCATGGTGCATCTCATGTTTACTTCACCATATAAAAGTCCATTACACGTTGCCATCTTTGTCAGTTCTCTAATGCCTGCAGGCGTACTAGATATATTTTTATATATATATATATATTTGAGAAGACAACCCAGCAGGCATGTCAGTTCCCAGGTTCACCAAGGAGGAGAGCGCTGCACTGGTCCACGCCGTCAAGGACTTTTATCCCCAGCTGTTTGGGAACAAGAGGAGCTCGACAGATGCGCCTGTTAAGAAGGCCCTCTGGGAGTCTATCACCAATGCGGTTAGATTGGTGTGTGACGTCCAGAGGACCCAGGATCAGATCATGAGGAGATTCGGAGATATGAGGTTGCGTTTATCGAAAAAAGTCAACCTCATAAGGGACTGGGTACAAGCCCGTAAAAGAGGGGGCCAAAGAAAGGCCCCGCGGAAACTGTACCTACTCCCTTATGAGGTGACTTTATGCGAGCTCCTCAATCTCCGGGTCCCCAAAAGATTTAGATCCTCGCCATCCTCGGCCTCCTCTTCTTCCCTCCCAGCTGCGGGATCTGAAAGTCCTGACGCGGGGGACAGGGCAGATGCTTCTCCGTCCGGTGGCCTGGGAGGACCCGATAGAGAATCTGAACCAGGTAATTATCCAACTTCATATAATATTTATAATGTTAAAAATCCAAAATGTGTATTTAGTCAGATACTAAACCTATACAGATCTCACAACATACACTACATATGATGTTTAGATATCTGATTTTACATTAGTGATACATGAAATTGGAATGATGTTTCTTGCGCTCTACAGAATATGCGTCACAGAGCGGAAATCTAATTTCGCATCCACGTTAACATGGGTTTGCGGAAAGTGGCATTGCTTTATACATGTTGGTCAAATGACGGATGCGTAATTCCGCTTGGAATCATTGCGCAATGATCGCGAAAATGGCATTTCTCATCCACGTTAACATGGGTTTGCGGAAAGTGGCATTGCTTTATACATGTTGTTAAAAATTAAATGGAAAATCTTAGATTAGTGAAGAATACAGTATTCTTATTTTAAATATTATATCTAATAAAAAACGAATAATACTAATAAATTATAACATATGGCCATCAATTGATGATTATGTAATAACAAGCATATATTCTTAAAGATACAGTAAACAACACAACTGATTGAAAATAAGAGTCCAGGATATATTTATCATTCATTTAATTGCGGAAACTATTAACTCATGGGACTACCAAAGGATTAATATTTTTCTATTGATTTGTTATTAATGTAAATATTTTAAACATGGCATGATTAGTATTAATGATATGCAATCCTCATTTAATATATTACAGATATGGATGTGGCTGCTGGATCCTCAAGCCAGGGCTTGTCACAGTATGGTATGTCTCATTTTAATTGACATTTGTCTTAGAAACATGGAATGAACATTACATACTAAATACACATTGTTCTATATTTATATGTAATGTCTATTTAATAGATGAAAATTATATAATTATTCGGATATACTTAAATAACATATTTGATTTTAATTGCATGCTCAATACCATTCATTACATCAACATATGGAGTAGATAATTCATTAACAAACAACAACATTGTGGAATCTATTTAATTTTAGATTAAAGGGATACTGAACTACAATTATTAATATTGTCTTTCACATACAGTATGCAATATTAATAAACATAAAATATAATACTATCATCATATGTGACATATTCTATTGCTAAATGTATTTTAAAATAAAGAAAGTACGTTTATGTGCATCTAAATATTTGTTGACCAACCTGGGTTTATATTGATGATTGGTGGATACCTTCAACAAACAATATTTATTGAATCCAATATTCCTTATCTGCCTTTAAGATTAATATCGAACAACATTCGAATTATAATAGGAGTCAATGTTAAATCATTTTTTACAGTTTGAACATAGAAATCAATTATTTAAATTAATCATGTCAGTGTCCCTTTAAGACAAAATAGATTCATTCATCATTACATTATTTTTATTAAAAACTATTGATATATAAATCTAATTATCTGTTGGAGTTACTTTATATATAGCTGCATACTCTAACAGCACCATGATTACATATTTGTAATAATAAAGTTTGTTATGTATTGTGATAAATATGTGTTGTGTCCTAAACAAGATTACTGTACATTGAAAAAATGGCTCGATGTGACACATGTTTGTTTAGATTTGTCAACAGATGCTCCTCAATATGTGGTTTGTGTGTATTCTTGTAACTTCTTAAGGACATATGACGGAATTATTCCGTCATAAAACAATTGAGCTAAGTGAAAGCTGTGTCCTTAAAGGGTTAAGAACATTGATCATTGGGTATATTTAGATATGCAATAGCAGCATCTGAGATGAATTTGATGTCTAATGTAGTCTGACATTAAACATATGTTGAATACAGATATGTTTACAGAATCCCCTTGATTCAATCAAGCATTTTCTGGTGTAATGACTGCTCTATTCTTCACATTTTAAAGTTGATTAATGTTAAAATTCTAGACAGATGTGATTTAGTGATATCCAAAATGTGTTTAATAATATATATCTATATCATTCATAGAGAGAGTTGGTGTGGGGAGCCCACAGGAATCCAGCAGTGACATAGAGCCGCCTTTGCGGTCTCCTGGTAAGTCCATTGACTCATTTATATGTAATTGAAGGTGTATTGCTAATCAATATTATGATCATGATTCCGATGAAGCATAACATTATAAAAAATCATAGAATTTATCTTCTGATTATATATTTATTTTTTATATTGAGCGATTAATAATTTCTACTTTATTATTCTACACATTTGTTATTCATAAGATGTCTAACATATGTTTTTTTAATTTTTTTTTTTTTTAACAACAGTCATCAAGTGATACACACATGAGAAATCTTAAATGTTCTATGTACTATGCTTTTATGAATTTAACATTAAGACAAACAATACATTAATATTCTGATTTATTGACAATAACAAATCTATTGTCATTTGTATGCTCCATCAAAATGATGTAAATCATAACTTTGTGTGTGTATATCTTTAATGCAACATTGATGTGCGTATTTGAGCAACAGTAACATATGTTATAATATCTGATCTTAAGGTGTACACAACATGTTATGTTTTACAGAGATTGATGTCACATGTGGGATGGAGGAGGAAGAGGCTGCCTTGGAGTCTGATGGTATGTGAAATATATCTATCATGTTTCCAACATGTTTCTTTTTTTGAAATCATTTTATTGAAGACATTCAAAGTCTACAGCTTTTTCCCTTTAAAAAGGAATATTATTTGTCTGTTCAAATACACTACTGCCCCCTTTCTATATCAGGCAGCATGAAAATCTGCTTGTATATATTTTTTTAAGAATATATAATTCATGCCATCATTATGTCACATGCATATTCCATGCCAAAACACAATAATAAGTTTCACATTGTACAGACAGTCATTGAGATTCATCTGAGTGCCTATATAGATACCATATCCTCATTTCAGAATAGTTTACAGATTCAAACACACTTCGAGGTATATTGAAAACATAATCAATTTTAAATGCGTTGATTTGATGTCAGGATGTATGAGATGTTAATATATTTCTTTTACATTTTCAGATGGATCCACCACTTCTGGTCATCTGGATTCCGCCCCTGCCCAGTCACAGACCCCTCCCCGTGCACACACCCCTGACCATGGCCACACCTCTGCACACACCCAGAGCCCTTCCCATCACCAAACCCATGACCATGCCCCGACCACTGCCAGCCCTTCCCATATTTCATATCCTGTCCCTCCCAAAAAACGCCCATACACCCCCCTTCGCCGCTCTCCCCGTATTCTGGCCCGTACAGCTGCCCAGACCCAAACTCCCCACTCCCCAGCTGTACGGCCTACCCTGGAGCAGCAGCTCACCACTCCCCAAGCCATTCCCATCCCTCCCCGAGCCAATCCCATCCCTCCCCCCTGTTTAAACCTTCATTGTCCTGGGTGTCAGATTGTCCTTCCCAGGCACAGCTGTAAGTATCATTCTAAATACACTTTATAAGATACTTAAAGGTACAGTGAAGTTAAATTGGTTAAATTGTGATTCAAATCCAGCATGCAATGTTAAGCCAATGTATAATAGAATACTCTTATGAATTATTCGTCATTCTCTTGATATATTTATTGAAAACAACTTATTCCTATAATTAGTTTAAACAATAAAATAAATGTGGCCATCATTTCTTTATTGTTGGATGAATGTATCCATCAACCAGCATGCACAAACAAGGTTCATCAACAAATATTGGCTTCCATAAAAACCAACATTCTTGCATTCAAAATATAGCTTGACAATTAAAACATATAATGAATATGTGTAATTTCTAAAGATTTGTCATGTCATGCTCTATCTGAATCAGTCCATTAAATATTTAGGTTCAGTGTCCCTTTAATTGGATATCACTACATATACCAAACACCACTACTTGGATCCAAAATTTTATGTCCAAATGTGGATACATTATCTCTTGTCTAACCCAGTGGGAATGTAATTTCTTCTGGTTGCTATGTTTACACAGCTTGTCCTCAATGCCAAAATGTTTAAGGATAGGTGTGCCTACCACAGTCTAAATTGAATTTTTAAATTGCTGATGTAAGTACAATGTAAATCCTTTAACAAGATTTGATACACTCAAGCTGTATAAGTGGATCATCTAAAACCAATTAAAGGGTTCAACATGTTTGAGTAACATGAGCCTTTAATGATTTCTGTCTGTCTGAATAACCTAATTCATGTGTAAAGAATATATGAAAAATAATTGATGTAAATAATTATTTGTCTTTATGATGACAATGTATGTATTAAAATCTTTTATTCTGTTGTGTAATTATCCTTAATATTAATTTTTATTTTATTTTAGGCTGTGACTCAGCATGGCTCATGCTAGAAGGGATAGCAAGAGTAGAGCAGGCCGTGTTGAGGAACGCAGCTGTCCTTTGAGGGATGAACGACACCATGCAGGCCCAGCTCCGGGTTCAGGACTTGACTCTGCGTGAAATTATGCAATTACGTTCAAGGCCTGAATCTGGAGCTGGACATGCACAGGACAATGAAGAGGATGACCAGTAAGTGGAGGATCTGGATATGCTCCATGGTGGCAGATAATAATCCTCTGTCCACATGTTGAATTTGTATTTATATTGTTGCCATTTGGCCTTTTTATCAGTTTTTTGTTGTGCCTGTTGCACTCTTTTACCTTGTCATGTGTCTCCAATGAGGCTATGCTGGCCCTTGGCAACTCTCTTCATGGACTGTGATGCACTGTGTTACCTTGCCATGTGTCTCCAATGGGGCTATGCTGGCCCTTGGCAACTCTCTTCATGGACTGTGATGCACTGTGTTACCTTGTCATGTGTCTCCAATGAGGCTATGCTGGCCCTTGGCAACTCTCTTCATGGACTGTGATGCACTGTGTTACCTTGCCATGTGTCTCCAATGGGGCTATGCTGGCCCTTGGCAACTCTCTTCATGGACTGTGATGCACTGTGTTACCTTGTCATGTGTCTCCAATGAGGCTATGCTGGCCCTTGGCAACTCTCTTCATGGACTGTGATGCACTGTGTTACCTTGCCATGTGTCTCCAATGGGGCTATGCTGGCCCTTGGCAACTCTCTTCATGGACTGTGATGCACTGTGTTACCTTGTCATGTGTCTCCAATGAGGCTATGCTGGCCCTTGGCAACTCTCTTCATGGACTGTGATGCACTGTGTTACCTTGCCATGTGTCTCCAATGAGGCTATGCTGGCCCTTGGCAACTCTCTTCATGGACTGTGATGCACTGTGTTACCTTGCCATGTGTCTCCAATGGGGCTATGCTGGCCCTTGGCAACTCTCTTCATGGACTGTGATGCACTGTGTTACCTTGTCATGTGTCTCCAATGAGGCTATGCTGGCCCTTGGCAACTCTCTTCATGGACTGTGATGCACTGTGTTACCTTGCCATGTGTCTCCAATGGGGCTATGCTGGCCCTTGGCAACTCTCTTCATGGACTGTGATGCACTGTGTTACCTTGTCATGTGTCTCCAATGAGGCTATGCTGGCCCTTGGCAACTCTCTTCATGGACTGTGATGCACTGTGTTACCTTGTCATATGGCTCATATATTCCTTATTTTTACAAGATTATTTATAAACGTTGTGTATGTTTTCTTACATACTAATAAAAGAAATTTTATTTCACAAATCTTTGTCCTCATTCTTCCTGTTATTTTTTGCAAGCTCTAGTTTATGTTGTTTATCCTTAAAGGGACCTAACAAATCTATTTGTTATAATGAAATCATATATGTAAGACAATAGTAAATGACTTTAAGATTAACATCTCCAATGTAATCTTATTATTTGTGTTTATATTATTTTCTCTTAGCTCTATCATTGCCTGATTATGATTAGCAGAGTAATTTCTTTATATATGTATATATATTTTTGTATTTGTGTATATATGTATATTTAAATGTTCATATCCATGTGTGTATTTATAAACTCTGCATGAATTGATGCACCTTTACCAAATGATCTGAGTATTGATACAATGATATAATCCCTGTAAAGTGTTCATTTTATTTAAATAGTATTGACTATGTGTATGCTCTTTTTAAAAACAAAATAATGTCCCTTTAAGTGATGTTGATCACTATTGTAAATGAATGTATTTCCATTTGTAAAGCGTTTTTGTCCTTTTTACAAGAACAAGGACATATAGTTTTATTAATAAACAATCTTATTGTAATGTTGACAGCACCTGTATTTCATTTTCAAATCTATATTATTGTCAAAGTGTAACCAAATCAATCTCTGTGTGTAATACAAATAATGTAGATGATGAATATTAGTTAACTAATATGTTAACAAAATACATCTCCTCCCATATATGGCTATAGGTAGGCTGACCATAATTAAACTTGAATAAATGACACGTTTAATCAATACATGTATAACTATTGTTATTCAACAACAATCCAAAGATATCTTAAAACATCAATGGCATATGTATTTCTCATGTGTATCTTTTAAATGTTAAAGATATACACCATAGCTATAGTTCAAGGGACAGTCAAGTCCGAAAAGATGATTCATAATTTGGTGACATTCCTAGATAGCAATCTACACACATACTAGTTCCTAAAATATAAATAAGTTTCTTAATGATATGCCAAGATGTCACTGAGTCCTTGTATTGTCTGCGGTTTTTCAGCGATCTCGGATGCGCCATGTTGCTTAAGACGTCACCTGCCAGGCTGTCCAATGATTCCTTGTATTGACTGACGTTCTTACGTGATCAGGAATATGCCTTTTATTGGATTGCGTTTTGACGCGATCAAGGATGCGCCTTTTTTTTTTGGGCGTTCTTACGTGATCAATAATGTGCCTTTCATTGGATGGCGTTCTTACGTGATCAAGGAAGCGCCATGTTAAGACGGCACATGTAAAGTTAAAAAAACGTGTGATTGGATTGCGTAGTCCCGCAATATTTGTGCACGTTAAAAACGTTTGTGACTGCATGCAATTTTAAAAAGCTTGCGAATATGTATTATTTGCATCATGTTACATTGTTGACCCGTAGCTGATAAAGACCAACACATTCTCTTTTGCTGGATGTCTGGTTGAATCAACGAACGAAAGCAAAATGTTTTCATGCATAGGATATTTCTAGGCAAGTGCAAATCTCTACAGTCCATGTTTAATATGTTTGTCAACAATGTTCCTTTTTCTTAAAAATTAATGTTGTGTTTAATGTTGAACATATCTAATTAATAAATATGCGCTATTGTGTTTGAATAAAGTAATCAATATGCATTTATATATGCTAAATATATGATGCCGACTTCTTCTAAATGTAATTTCGTTGTATATTTTATGAAAGGTTCATTAGACACTCACATTATAAATAAAAATATTTGATTTTGTCTCTAGTTAGATAGTCCATTGTTTAACCAATAGGTTTATTTTGTCTTGTGTTGTAAGAAAATGTAAGTAATTTTCTTACTCCTCGCAAAGCCAATGAGTTTCATGTGAGTACCATCTCCAGCTTTGTCCAGTTTGTGTAAAGGTTCTTTTCATATGTTAATGATGGGGTATTGTGTTTTACGGTTGTAATGGTGGTTCATCTATATTTAAAATATAGCTAACCCTATTTTATTTGCAAGTGTTTGAAGCTTTTTAATATTGCTATCAGTATATGTTAATCTTGTTGTTTGTAGTAGTGTCTATTACATACAGTTATGTAAAAAATATAGGATACTGTCCCTTGAATGCAAATGTTGTTTTTTTGTATCATGTATGAGATCCACATAGTTTAATCTTCAAATATATTTTTGTTAGCATATTTCACCCCCCCACTCCTAAAAGGACTTTAAACCATATTCATTGTTAAACTAAAAATAGTTACAATAAAATATTAACACAATAATGTCTCTTAAAGAAAATAGACTTTATTTAACACGTCAATATAAATGTGATTTTCAAATATTTTTTTTGACAAAGTACATGTAGATATAGCAACAAGCTTAAAATGTGTTAGCATATGTAATGTTGTTAAAGGGACAGTTTCGAAAAAAAATTTTTTTACATTATTCGAAAAGTCAATTCTGTAATAACAAGGATATCAAATGTTTCTCAACAATTGAACATTTGCTATCTAAATTTGCTATCTAAACCTATGAGGTTGGTGTGCTCATTTCTTAAATCTTGAAGAGTGCTTGTAATCATTATACAATTTGAGCACTAGAGGGCATTTGGATAGCATTTGTATATGTAAAATCTTGTGCTCATACAGCATATTATTGACCATGTATTGATCATTGATATCTAAAATGTTGTTATGTCAGAACAACAAATAAGTGGTCATTTTTCATAGTCATAGATACAAGGGTAAGCACATAAGTCACACATGTATTTCTCCATGTTTTGTTGTTTCAAACTTTATAATGCGTAATACAGTGTTTTCTTTGTAATCAATAATTTTCTGACTGTCCCTTTAAGCTGTGTTATTGGCATTCAAACAGTAATATGCCATCATGGATAATTGTTATGGTAATTTAGTTAGCGATTCGGGAAACAGTTTGGACATCACATCACAGAAACCAATCAATATCATGAACAAGGATAGGTATGTGATGATGTGGTTTTCACACACTTATAACCCACACTCTGCAAAGAATCTTCCTCCATGGACCCGGTCCCATAGAAGTCGATTATATACAGAGTGTGGTCCACAAGTGTATGAAAACCACATCATCACATACCTATCCATTACCCAAAAAAAAAAATTTAAGATGGAAAAAAATACTTACTTCCTCTTCCTTCCCCTCTTCCCACGGGGCTGAGGCTCTGGGAGAGGCAACTGCCGACTCCGAAGAGTCCTCCTTGGAGCTGTTGTGGGAGGAGTGGAAGGAAGAGTACTGGGACGACCAAGGTGAGGAGTAGATGGCTGAGGAGGAGGAGGAGAAGATGGCTGAGGAGGAGGAGGAGAAGATGGCTGAGGAGGAGGAGGAGTAGATGGCTGAGGAGGAGGATGAGATGGGCCGGCAGGAGGAGATGGCCCAGCAGCAAGAGGCCCAGCAACAAGAGGCCCAGCAACAGGAGGTAGACCAGCATGCGCCTCCCGGAAAAATGTGAACATTTCCTGATGAAGATTGAACATTCTTGTTTGTCCTTCTTGTATTGTATTCAGTATACTGATTATTTCGTTTTGGCCTTGAATTATTTGATTCTGCCCATCAAGTATTCTGCGTCGTCCTTCTATGTTTTCTATCCGGGAGGTACGCATCTGGTCTATGTACTCCAGTAGAACCCGCACCTCCGCTATTTCTTCTTGTTGTGCCTGTTGAACCCGTGCACGGCGGGGTGCCCGTGCACGGCGGAGTGCGGGTCTTTGAGGGACCTCGGGTTCCGCGGGTTCAGCGGGATCCTCCTGTGCTTCCGGGGCCTCTTGATCATCTCCCGTGCGCTGTTCGTCACGGGGGGCCTCTTCCCTCCGAAGTGGGAATTCCTCACCACCACTCTCATCCCGGGGAGATGCAGGAGGCTGTGCTGCCTCGTCCCCAGACTCTGTATATTAAAAAAAAAAGAAAAAAAGAAATGTATATATTAGCATATTTGCAAATAAAGGTTTAAATGACTTAGCTTACGATACAATTACAAATGCAGAATCATTAATCCACTTTGAAATCTAACAAACAATCAATTCTATTTCCGCTTTTTCTAAACCGTGTTTGTGATATCTGTGGTCAATGTGAATGTTTTTGCGTTTGTTTTCAGTCTGTTTAAATGCACACCTAACCTATAGCCTAGATACTGATGTAACCGCTAAGTAATAGAATGCGTGTAAACAGCGTAATAGCATTAATCGGATCCTTAACACATGAAACCCAATGTTTTATCTTTCATGATTTATAAGCATACATTTAGTATCAACTTTCGAATGTACTTTTGTTATCTAATTAGCTTCATTCTCTGGATATTCTTTGCTGAAAAGCATATCTAAATATGTTTATAAGATTCTGATTGTTAGCTGAATATAGCTGCCTCCTGTGATTGTTTCACCGTGTGCATGGCTATTTCTTCATTAAAATATATCTCAAGAATGAATCAAATTATGTAATATAAGTACATTTGAATGTTTTGTCAAATTGTATTCGCTACCTCAATCATGAAAGTAAATGTTTGCGTATAGTGTCCATTGAAATACATTCGTATGTGAAATTATTGTTCAATGAGCTTACCGTCAGATGAGAGTGGCAGGTTCCCGGTATCGATTCCTCCGATACCGACTACTTCCACCTCGGAGATGCTGGGCCGCAACATTTCCTCCCATCTGCAGTACTCCATTTCAAGGGCAGGGCCGCCACCGGTCCCTGCGGCATGTCGGGCCTCCAGGCTTAACTTTTTTTTAAGTTCAAGTTTACAGTCCCGGTACCGATGTTTGATGGAATCCATATCCCGGTTCCGGCCACCCACTGCATTGACTGCATTCCGAATCTCGTTCCAGAGCCTCCTCCTGTCAGTCGGGGTAGTCTTCTGGTGCTGCAGCATCCTATACCTGGCCATATAGGCCTCTACGAGGGCCTCCTTCTCCTCCATCGTAAACCTCGCCTCCCTAGTCGCCTTGGCCTTCCCCTGTGACGATGCCCTCTGTTTCCCGGACTGTGAAGCCCTACTCTGACCGCCACTGGGCCCAGCCACTTGGTCATCTTGAACCAAGTGGCTGGGTCCACCCACCGCTTCCACCCCCGCTTCCTGCCCCCCTTCCTGCCCCCCTTCCTGCCCTGTTCCTCTCCCCCTCCCTCTACTCCCCCCTCTACCTGTCCCCTGCCTGGCCTCCATCTCCTCCCTAAACTAAACCCCAAATAATAAAAAAAAAGTGAGTGTGATGAAATGAAAGGGGGTCAAAATAAAGAACTAAAAAGACAAAAAAGGTGCTTAAAGTGTGAGGGATGTAAAAAAAAAAAAGAGGGTAAGGAGTATTTAAATAAACGAAAAGAATAAGACTAAAAGGAGGATATGTAAACTAAATGTAACTAGGGGATGGGTATGGGATGGGTATGGGGTATGGGATAAGAGTAAATGGGATGAAAGGGAATGGGACTACAAGGAATGGGGTATGGAGTGTAGTATGAGGGGGTAGGGGGTATGGAGTGTATGTAGTGTTATTGATAAGTGTATGTATGTATTGAATGTGTTTGCGTGTAAATGTGTTAAGTGTACAGATAAATCACTCGCTCGCTAACTAACACTACTTCTAATTCTCAATAACAAACACTCCCACTAACGCTCACTAACTACCACTAACTGACGCTCACACTAACAACTATCACTAATAACTCCCACTAACTCACTCACGCTCCCACTAACAGACTCTCTCCCACTCCCGCTAACTCCCACTAACTCACTCACTCTCTCACGCTAACACTACCAACTGACTATCTCACGCTAACACTACCAACTGACTATCTCACGCTAACACTACCAACTGACTCTCTCACGCTAACACTACCAACTGACTCTCTCACACTAACACTAACTCACTCTCAAAAATTCGCAAAATCTCTATTCTTAAATCTCCAAAGACCCACCAGCAACACAGTCAAAGAAGCCCTGCTTGTGTGGTGCTTATATACCCTGTGTAAATGTTTAATGATGTCCCAATTTCCATTGTAATTAGTGTTCAGGTGTGCTTTATTAGCAATTAATATTATTGCAATGTGTATTAGGTGTGTTAATTTGCGCATGCTCATTTTGAGTTGGTATTTGTGGAATGTGTAGAATGCGATGATGTCATAGTGGTCGTTTTCTCTAACATTGTCCAATAGTATTCTTTTTAAATGTGAATTTGCGATGGTGTGTTCTTCGTGAAGTGTTGTATATGTATGTTTTTCATAATATATAATGATATTGAATGCGATTTTTTTTTTAGTGTATGTATATATTTTTTAATCCTTGTTGTTATTGTGCGATTTTCCGCATCTTAAAGTATATGCGTATTCCCCGTATAAATAGTATTAAAACTTCCCCCGCTTGTGAATGTGTAATGCTTGTGTGCTTTGTTGATTGATTGATGTTGTGACATTTGCGGCGTGTTATTGTTGTGCATGATGTGGTATGCGTCATATGACCGAGCTGTGCGTATTCTCGCGAGATCGAGTGTTAGGTAAAAAAAGCTATTTTTTGCCTTTCCCATTGATCTCTATGGGAGACTGTCTAACGCGGGCAGGATTACGCGTGTGACATACACGCGTTAGGAGCATCGTTAGATGGTCTTATATTAACTCTAAATACCGGAGTCAAACAATGACGTGCGTTAGACATAAAACACGCGTGGCGTTAACAGCCCATCTACCGCCGAACTCTAAATCTAGCCGTCAGATTTTCTGCATAAAACAGAGCACTATAGGAAGGTCAAACAAAAAAAAAACGCAAACACGTTATTAATTGTTCAGTCTGATGCTAAAATATAATCTGTACTCACTAAATGTACATAGAATAATCAAACATGTATATACAAGGAGTGTTTAAATTACAAAAAGTCATGAAATACTCAAATTTGCCCGTTTGAGAGCGCATGATAAATAACCAGCCAATGCAAGTTAGCGCTTATAAAATTAACCAGAGATCAGATCTCTGATTAATTGTATAAATGTGCTCCAAATACACCTAAAATACAGAGTAGTATATTTTATTAAAAAATAAAAATTGTAGAATTTTTATTTTTTAATAAAATAACTGCACTAGGCAGTATTTTGGGGGTAAAGTTGGCGGGAGTGGGGTGTTAGAAAAAAAAAAGGCACTGAAAAGTGTCTTTACATTGCGGTCTTTGGGAACTGTTCCCAGTAAATATATATGTATATATACATATATGTGAAAAAAGAGAGAACACAGCACTCCTGAGATAGAACAAAAGTTAGAATAACTTCCATGCCTGTTCACTTATATTGCAACTCAGGGTGTGCGTTCTTTTAGCACACTATGCCCCTTCACAGAGAAAAAAGATCCTGTAGCATATCAGTCTGATCCTGCCCAATGACAGTCCAGCGCCGAAATACCAGGCAATTCTTCTCTGAACAAGAGAAACAACAACCCCAGACGATCTTTCGGCCTTCTGTGGGCCTCGTCAGTGAGGTGCAGTTGTATCTCTCTAAGGGCATGTGTGCACGGGCTCCATAGTGTGCTAAAAGAATGCGTACCCTGAGTTGCAATAAAAATGAACAGGCATGGAAGTTATTCTAGCTTTTGTTCTATCTCAGGAGTGCTTTTCTCTTTTTTCACATTTATGTAAATTACTCTTCGGTCACCCTAAGAGTAATGGGGGAAACCAGACGTGGAGTCCTTGCACACATGCCCTTAGAAAGATACAACTGCACCTCACTGACAAGGCCCACAGAAGGCTGAAATGATTGTCTGGGGTTGTTGCTTCCCTTGTTCAGAGAAGATTTGCCTGGTATTTCGGAGCTGGACTTTTATTGGGCAGGGTCAGACTGATATGCTTCAGGATATTTTTTCTCTGTGAAGGGGCATAGTGTGCTAAAAGAACGTGCACCCTGAGTTACAATAAAAATGAACAGGCATGGAAGTTATTCTAGCTTTTTTCTATCTCAGGAGTGCTGTTCTCTCTTTTGACATTTATATACATATATATTTATGTGTTAATATGTGTATATACACATATTAACACATAAATATATATGTACTGTGCAAAAGTCTTAGGCCACCATTATACTTGTTGTTTTAGCAAAGTTTTAATGACCATCCATATGGCTAGATTACGAGTTTTGTCAGTAAAGCCGTGCGGTGTTAACAAGCCTTTTTTCCCCCCCGCTTCCTTAAAACAACGCTGGTATTACGAGTTTTCTGAATGGCTGCGTTAGCCTCAGAAAAGTGAGCGTTGAGCAAAATTTAGCTAAACATCTCACCTCAATACCAGCGTTGCTTAAGTCAGCGGTGAGCTGGCTAAACGTGGTTGTGCACGATTTCCCCATAGGAAACAATGGGGCTGAGTCGGCTGAAAAAAACCTAACACCTGCAAAAAGCAGCATTCAGCTCCTAATGCAGCCCCATTGTTTCCTATGGGAAAATAAAAAATATGTCTACACCTAACACCCTAACATGAACCCAGAGTCTAAACACCCCTAATCTTACACTTATTAACCCCTAATCTGCCACCCCTAACATTGCTGACCCCTACATAATATTATTAACCCCTAATCTACCACTCCGTACACCGCCGCCACCTACATAATATTTATTAATCCCTAATATGCTGCCCCCAACGTCACCGCCACTATAATAAAGTTATTAACCCCTAAATCTAAGTCTAACTCTAAACCTAACCCCCCTAAAGTAAATATAATTTAAATAAATATAAATAAAATTACTATCATTAACTACAGTCTTCCTATATAAAACAAAATACTTACCTATAAAATAAACCCTAATCTAGCTACAATATAACTAATAGTTACATTGTAGCTATTTTAGTATTTATTTTTATTTTACAGGCAACTTTGTATTTATTTTAACTAGGTAGAATAGTTATTAAATAGTTATTAACTATTTAATAACTACCTAGCTAAAATAAATACAAATATACCTGCAAAATAAACCCTAACCTAAGTTAAAATGACACCTAACACTACTCTATAATTAGATTAATTACCTAAACTAACTACAATTAATTACAATTAAATTAAATAAACTAAATTACGGAAAAAAACGTACGGAACCCCCCCTCACACTAAATTACAGAAAATAAAAAAATAATTACAATTTTTTTAAACTAATTACACCTAATCTAATCCCCCTAATAAAATAAAAAAAGCCCCCCAAAATAATAAAATTCCCTACCCTATACTAAATTACAAATAGCCCTTAAAAGGGCCTTTTGCGGGGCATTGCCCCAAAGTACTCAGCTCTTTTAACTGTAAAAAAAAAATACCCCCCAACATTACAATCCACCACCCACACAAGTGGTCCTCCAGAGGGGCAGAAGTCTTCATCCGATAGGGGCAGAAGAGGTCCTCCAGATGGCAGAAGTCTTCATCCAGGTGGCATCTTCTATCTTCATCCTTTTGGAGCGGAGCGGGTCCATCTTGAAGACATCCGACGTGGAGCATCCTCTTCTTCCAACGGGCGACGACTGAATGAAGGTTCTTTTAAGTGACGTCATCCAATATGGCATCCCTTGAATTCCGATTGGCTGATAGAATCCTATCAGCCAATCGGAATTAAGGTAGGAAAAATCCTATTGGCTGATGCAATCAGCCAATCGGATTGAACTTCAATCCAATTGGCTGATCCAATCAGCCAATAGGATTGACCTCGCATTCTATTGGCTGATTGGAATTCAAGGGACGCCATCTTGGATGACGTCACTTAAAGGAACCTTCATTCAGTCGTTGCCCGTCAGAAGAAGATGATGCTCCGCGTCGGATGTTTTCAAGATGGACCCGCTCCACTCCGGGAGGATGAAGATAGAAGATGCCGCCTGGATGAAGACCTGCTGTCTGGAGGACCTCTTCTGCCCCGATCGGATGAAGACTTCTGCCCCTCTGGAGGACCACTTGTGCCCGGCTGGGTGAAGATGGCTCAAGGTAGGGTGATCTTCAGGGGGTTAGTGTTAGGTTTTTTTTAAGGGGGGATTGGGTGGGTTTTAGAGTAGGGTTGAGTGTGTGGGTGGTGGGTTGTAATGTTGGGGGGGTATTGTATTTTTTTTTTTACAGGTAAAAGAGCTGATTACTTTGGGACAATGCCCGCAAAAGGCCCTTTTAAGGGCTATTTGTAATTTAGTATAGGGTAGGGAATTTTATTATTTTGGGGGGATTTTTTATTTTAGGTGTAATTGGTTTTAAAAAAAATTAATTATTTTTTTATTTTCTGTAATTTAGTGGTTTTTTTCCGTAATTTAGTTTATTTAATTGTTATTAATTGTAGTTAGTTTAGGTAATTAATTTAATTATAGAGTAGTGTTAGGTGTAATTGTAACTTAGGTTAGGGTTTATTTTGCAGGTATATTTGTATTTATTTTAGCTAGGTAGTTATTAAATAGTTAATAACTATTTAATAACTATTCTACCTAGTTAAAATAAATACAAAGTTGACTGTAAAATAAAAATAAATTCTAAAATAGCTACAATGTAATTATTAGTTAATATTGTAGCTATATTAGGGTTTATTTTATAGGTAAGTATTTAGTTTTTAATAGGAATAATTTAGTTAATAATAGTAATTTTATTTAGATTTATTTAAATTATATTTATGTTAGGTGGTGTTAGGGTTATGGTTAGACTTAGGTTTAGGGGTTAATAATTTTATTATAGTGTTGGCGGCGTTGGGTGCGGCAGATTAGGGGTTAATAAATGTAGGTAGGTGGTTGGCGATGTTAGGGACGGCAGATTAGGGGTTAATAAAATGTAACTAGTGTTTGCGAGGTGGGAGTGCGGCGGTTTAGGGGTTAATACATTTATTAAAGTGGCGGGGATGTCCGGTCAGCAGATTAGGGGTTAAAAAAATGTATTATAGTGTTTGCGATGTGGGGGGCCTCGGTTTAGGGGTTAATAGGTAGTTTATGGATGTTAGTGTACTTTTTTGCACTTTATTTAAGAGTTTTATGCTACGCGTTAGCCCATAAAACTCTTAACTACTGACTTTTAAATGCGATAGGAGTCTTGACAGGAGAGGGTGTACCGCTCACTTTGTCCAAGACTCATAATACCGGCGTTAGGCAAATCCCATTAAAAAGATAGGATACGCAATTGACGTAAGGGGATTTGCGGTATGCTCGAGTCGCGGAAAAAAAGTCAGCGGTACACCTGTACCTGTCAGACTCGTAATACCAGCGGGCGTTAAAAAGCAGCGTTGGGACCTCTCAACTCTGCTTTTTAAGGCTAATGCAGAACTTATAATCTAGGCAATATTTATTTTTTGGTCTCCTTATTAAGATACAAACAGAAAATACAGGAAATATATACACCAAATATATATTAAAAAATCTAAATTTTCAGAACAAAATGGCTTCTTCAGGCAAAAGTCAATATTTAGTGTGACCTCCCTTAGAACTAAGCACATCTTTAACTCTGCAAATGTTAGGAGAAAATGTGCGTACTGCCCTTCCCCCAGAATGCCCAAAGTGAATATATCAAACCTTTAATAAATTAGTGTGTGAAGACATTGAGAAATTGTTCCAGAATAAGAATCATCACGATGATAATCTATCTTATCTAGAAAGGAAAGCTTTGAAAACTCTCATGGGAGATACAGGGGTTGTGTATAGATCTGCAGACAAAGGTGGAGGTATAGTTGTCCAAAATAAACAAGATTATTTAAAGGAAGCATACAATTTGCTAAATGATATAGATATCTATATCTATAAACTTTTGACTTTCAACCCAACAAATGTGCACAAACAAGAGCTTTCGGATATGTTACTAATAGCTAAACAAGAAGGAATCCTCAATCAGAATGAGTTCAAATTTGTACAAGAAATTCATTCTAAGATTGCTTGCTTTTATCACCTCCCCAAGATACATAAAAATCAAACTGAACCTCCATGGAGACCCATTGTGTCAGGCATTTGGTCCCTTTGTGATAACTTGTCAAAATACATTAATTACTTTCTACAACCTCTTGTTATAAACACTAGGGCCTACTTGAGAGATACTTTAGATGTTATAACATTTTTTGAAGGAATAGAGTGGAGAAGTGACTATTATTGGGTTACATGCGGTGTATCCCCATTGTACACCAGTATCCCTCACGAGAAAGGAATCTTCTTAATAAGAAAAGAATGCTCCAAAGGTGAACTAGATACTGCTCAAATTGAGTTTATTGCGAATTGTATTCATTTTATTCTCACTCATAATTATTTTTTATTTGAAGGTAAATTTTATAAACAAATTCATGGCACAACGATGGGGACAACTTTTGCCCCATCCTATGCCAATTTGTTTATGTCCAATTTTGAGAATAATAAAGTCTGGACGAATAATCCTTTTGTATCTAATATAGTATAATACCATCGCTTTATCGATGATATCATAATGATTTGGCAGGGAGTCCCTAGTGATATTGATAAATTAATGGAACACATGAATACTAATGTTTATAACCTTAAATTCATGCACCAATGTTCAGAGGATAAAATTGACTTTTTAGATCTTACACTATTTATTGATAGGGAATGTAATCAGGTCACAGTAAGAAATTTTAGAAAAAGTACAGATAGAAACGGTTTCTTAAACGCTCATAGTGGACATCTTAAGAAATGGAAGGACAATATTCCCCTAGGACAAAATCAGCGAATTAAACGCAATTGTACTAAAACGGAGGACTACGCAGTAGAGGCAGGGGCCCTGACCTCTAAGTTTGAAGAAAAAGGCTACAATAAATATTTATTAAGATCTACCAAACTAAGAGTTGATCAAATGGATAGGAAATCCTTGATTGAACAACCAAAAAATAAAAATAGTAAAGTTTTGGGTAGGAATAGCCAGAATAGTAATCCTAAATTTATAACTAAATTTAATAGTGCGCACCATAAAATTAAAAATATCATGAAAAAACACTGGCAAGTTTTAAGACTAGATCCTATATTGAAACAATGTATAGGTGAAAAACCTGAGGTTCTATTCAGGAAGAACAGGGATCTTAAAAGTTTGCTTGCACCAACTAAATTGAGAGGCCACGAAAGATTAGGTACAAACTTAGTGCAATGGGGGGGAGCGAGTACTGGTACATTCAAGTGCAAGACCAGAGACTGTGCCATGTGCCCTCATTTAATTAAGGGAAATAATACTTTTTGTAGTTCAGATGGCTCTAAGGAATTTAAGGTCAAAAGTAGATGCACGTGTATGAGTACCTATGTAGTATATCAGTTGAAATGCAAGTGTAACCTTATCTGTATAGGGCGCACCAAAAGAAAGGCCAAATATAGATTCAAGGAACATTTGACCAATATAGGGAAAGGTCTTGATACACATAGGGCTCGATGATTGAAAGCTCGTCATTGGTGGCAAGAAATGTGTATTTCTTACTCACCTATCTCGCAAATTTCATGCCTTGCGTAATGATCGTATAAAGTGGGCAGTCCATTGTAAACAATACGTTACACAATAAGCTGTCCATAGTAAACTATAGACTTCGCCTCCTTATATCATTTCACAACCTTCAAAATGGGTTTCCAAATATCATTGCGTCGCTTCGTAATTTTAATGATTCACTTTATTTCAATTTGTGTTTGCATATTTCAAAATGTAAAACTACAGTTATAGTATATTGTCTAAATGAGTTATATCTTATTATTTTTAAAATGAAATAAATATTTTAAATAATGTTATTCATGTTAATTCACCAAAGGATGGGTGGCGAGACATGTATGTGTGTTAAATGTGCGATTCGTATGGCGTATGTTTTTATATCATCGTAACATATCTGAGAAACTTGTGAGATTTACTCAGATTACGCCCATGGAACGCCCATCTTACGGCCTCTCCTTCGCAATGAAACTCTCCTTCGCAATGAATTCTGCTTTTACTGTTCTGGTTATATTTTGTTATTCTTTTTATTGAAATCGTACAATAAAATTTTTTACGCACTTTATTTAGATAATATTTTCACTCATTTGTATTATTACGAAATTGCGTATATGTTATAAAAAATGTTCAATGTGCAATATTTGTTAACCAATCATATTTACTGTTATATTTTTTCTGTTACCATAATACCTTGCAATACATTTATGTACGCATATTTATGAGTACTTCCTTAATATTCTCCAATCACAGCGTATTTTACATTTTACTCTGGTTACATGTATATTTATATAGATATCATATTTTACTCTGTGAGGCAGTTGATGAGATATTTGAAAATGGTTGCTGAGAGGTTTTCAGTTGTGGAGAACAAAATCCTTGTATCTGCTTTGGAGCCAAACTATAATATGCTTTTTGGACCACAGAGGCGTGACACTAGTTGAAAGACAAGGGATGCAATCTGGGAAGATATTGCTGAAATGCTCAATTTAAATGCCACACATATAAAGACTGTGGCTCAATGTTGCAAAAGGGTTGCAGACATTAAAAGGAAAGTTCTTAGAAAGAATAAGAGGAGGAGGCCATTTTTAAAATATGAAAGAATATTTATTAAACTTTTAATGTCTGTAAACACTAATGTGGACATTGAGCAACAGTCTACTTCAGCATCATCTTCCCAGACTTCTCCCTTGTGTGAAGAACATGTATATGTCTCTGTTGGCCTAGAAAGTGAAGTTTCACAGCAAAATAATACTGAGGATGTGGATGAAGGTCATTTTCTTTTACATTTATTTAGTTAACATATCATGTTCCTTATAAAAAATTACATAAAGTTTATTTTAATTTAGTGCAAGAAGTTACTACATCACCAGCATTACTTGCTGAAAGCACTGAGGCAGCACGTGAAAACGACCAATTCGAAATTGCAGAAATTCAAAATCTGGAATTCCTTATTACCGGTATATATGTGTATATTTTTATTTTATAATAATTTAGCATGAAAATTTAAACATCAATTTAAAGGGACAATGAACCCACATTCTTTATTTTGTGAATAAGATACAGCATGCAATTTTTATCAACTTTCTAGTTTACTCCTATTATCAAATGTTATACATTCTCTTGCTATGTTTATTCTAAAAGCAATAATGTAGGTTTAGTTGTTAGCACATTTTTGATGATCAACCTGGGTTGTTCTTCTTTATTGTTGGATAAGTTCACACACAAATAAACAACTGCTGTCCAAAATATTTGCTGGCTCCTTAGCTTACATGCCTTCTTTTTCAAATAAAGATAGCAAGAATACAATTAAAATTTGATAATAGGAGTAAATTAGAAAGTTGCTTAAAATTGCATGCTCTATCAGTGGGTTCAGTGTCCCTTTAAGCATTGTAATTTTTGAATAAATATATATTTATTTTTTCTTAGATGAAAACGTTCCCTATAGACCAATATGTAAATCCCCTGATCTATAACGTTAGGATATCTCCTTACATCTGCAAAGTTTAACCCCAAAAACCTGCTTCTGATTTGTAAATAATGTTAAAAGCACTTGTAATGGATGGTTATTAATTATGCATCCATAAAAGGGATTTGTTATACATTAATGGATGCACAATATTTTATTTTCACTACTTGTAATATAGAAATTAATATATAAATATGTTTCTAACTAATTAAAAATTTTTATTTTTAAAGATGCTGAAAATGAAAATGCAATTAGTGCAAATGTGGTTGATGGTGACAATGCAGAAGATTTTCAACCATATGAACAAGGTATGTATTCATTTACACCTTAACATGTTAATTTACATGTTAATAAAGAATGTCACTGATGTGTGTGCATTTTTTATTTAAATGTAAAAATAAAATTACATTGTTTTCACAGTTTTTATTTTTAACACATGAACTATCAATTCATTTTTTCTTTTTTTATTTATCATAACAATATTTTAAATTTGTGCATAGTGCAATTAAATGTTTAATGTAGTTTAATATGATATTTGTTTTATTTCTAACAGGAAAACGGGAAGAGAATACATTTGATAAAATGTGTATTTTGCTAGAAAATATAAACACTGATATCACAGTTTTAAAAGACTCAATGCTTCACCATTTTCGAAAAAATAAAGTTCACAACCAAAAAATAAGAAGACTTTTAACCAGAATCATTGAAAATCAAAAAGAACAGCGTGCTATGATGTTCAGAGAAAGAAGGTGGGAGGGAAGGGCATTTTATTCTGGGGTTAAAACACGTGGTGGACCATTTTATCATCCACATTAATATTTTATGTTTGTTTTCTTTTGTTTGTTTGTTTGAAAGTTAATAAAAAGAATGTTTACAATTGGTCTTTTTATTTTCTTGAGTTATACACCATACAACACATTACATATTTTTCGCACCTGTATTAAAGGGACATATACATTTGATTCATGATTTCAGTGTGGGGTGTTCACAAGTATGATTATATAATTAATGAACATGGATGTATATATCATTATTAAATCATATTCTTACTTATATTAGTTTATAATACACATAGTTGTCTGCATATTTGTGTGCACTGTCCCTTTAATATTTTTCAAAAATAAACCTTACAAATATTTTACGAGTATTTTATCTTCATTTATTTTAAATTACTATGTTTAACTCAAAGAATAATAATATACACATATTAAATTTATTTTCTTTTTCTATATTTTCTTATTGTTTTTTTACTAGCTGGAAGATTGCCATCAGAATTCTGATTTCCTTTTCTTTTTCCATCAGAAATTATAACATCAGAATTTATTCCATCAATATCTGAATTACCTAAATTGGTTGATTCGGTTACAAATGAATTAAAATTTTCAGGATTTTCTAAAGAACTAACATTTAAATTTAAAGGAGTATTAGTACAATCATTTTTTTGACATAGAAAAATCATTGACTGAGCTATTGATTTTAAGGACTCACTAATATGTTCCAAATGTGTATTACTTTTTTCAACAGAATGATTTAATTTTTTGATAGCATGATTTTGTTGAACTATTTCTTCCTTAAATTCAAGCATTGTGTTATTCATAATCTCAAGTCTGTCATGTAACAAATCATTATGTTGTATTAATTTATAACTAAATTCACCAACATCCTTATAAAATTCATTGTCCTTAGGATTGTTCTCATTTTCTGATGGTAATGAATTATTTTAATTTTGTAAATAAATAATTGTATGTTCAGCTTCATTGCTAATGTTGTTTTCCTCCTCCTGTTCTATGTTACTATTTGAAAATGTGGCTTGTGATAAATCCAACACTACATTTATTGGTATTTCATTTTGAGATGATATATTGTTGGGTGGTAGTTCACTTTCAATACTTATTTCTTTATTAGTTATATTACATTCTAAATTATCAAACATTTCATTTTCATTAATATTAGATTCATTACGATCCAATGATGGTGTCTCAATATTTTCTTGTGAGCTTTCATTTTGTTCTTCTGCCACTAAAAAAAAATGTTTTTTTTTTTTTTATATTTCTTATTTCACATACATATTTTTAATTACATTATCCAGAAACATAATCAAAATTACCTGTTCTTACACCAATATTAGTAAGTCCAGGAACTCCAGAAACCATTGCAGTTGGGATTAATTCTCTAATTATTTTTTCAGATTCAGAGTATGTGATTGGTACATATGTTCCACTACCTGTTTTCTTTCTTTCAGTTTTTTCTTTTCCCATTTTTGCTTTAACTTTAATTTTTAAATCAGAGTATCTTTTTTTGCATTTGGTCACTGATCTGGGCCTAACACCTACAGCTGATACAGATTTTGCAATTTTTTCCCATACTGAATTCGTTTCAAAATTAGAAGTTTTTGCAGACATGGATACAAACAGTTTATCATAATACATTTGCATTTGCTGTGCTAATACAAGATTTTCCTCTTCTGTGAAAGCAGAGTTTCTACCAGACTCACTATTTTGTGATGATACTCCAGTTGGTAGAACCTATGAATAAAGTTTTTAAAAAATATTTTATAAAATAACATTAGCATTAAATGTGTCATATTTCTTAAATAAATAAAAGTAAATGTAAAATAACATATACAATAAATATATATAATATGGTGGATTATATGTACTTACCATTGTTAATATTTTTGGAATTTATATACATTTGTTTTTCTTTGGAAAATGCAAATCGAATTTTAAGTTTCCTCAGGAAAGTAGCATAGAAAATTTTGCGCCATAAAAAGGGGACTTTTAAAATGTCAAATTACGTAATGATTGCAGTTACGAATATTCACAAACAAATTTACGAAGTTTATATTGAAATAGCGAAGGATAATTGCATATGTTTTCACCGTAAAACGTTATTACAAAATGCGCAATGATAAAAAATGACGTGATCAAAGAGCATCGGAATAAGCAATTATCGAGACTATAAATATTTTGACGTAATTTTTTTTTAAAGTGTGTGAAATTCAATTTACCAGGGTAAGTTTACGAAAATGATTTCGAAAAATATGATTTTAAATTTACTAAAATATTTAATTTAAAATTCGATTTAATATTTATAATTACAGATGGCAGAATATATATATTATACATTATTTCAACATAGAAGATTTCAAAGGAGAAGAAGGAGGTTGATAACACATCATACAAATATGATAGAAATATTGAATGAAAATGATGTTGAACAATCTCAAGGATTAATTTAAGAACCAACAACCACGAGGACACACAGGGTATACAGGCCCAGAACATACAGAGAAAGACAATTTTTAAGTGACATGCCTGATGATATTGTATTTCAAAGATTTCGATTTAACAAATCATTTATAATTACCCTTTACAAATTATTTAATGCTGATTTGGATCCTAGAACAAGGAGAAATTGAGCAATACCAGTAATTGTTAAATTATTGACCACATTTTTTGGGAACAGGTTCTTTCCAACATACCACCAGTTCAATTACAGGTGTGTCACAAAGTGCTTTTTCCAGATTTCTTAACCAGGTTATTAATGTTTTCAAGAAGAATATCGACAGATTTATAAAATTTCCAATTACTGAAAATGTAAAAATGATAATTAAAATATAATTAAGGAAAATATAATTAAAATATAATTAAGGAATATTTCTATGAACATTATGGAATACCAAATACTAATAATCATCCAGAAACATATTTTAACAGAAAGGGGTGGCACTCTCTAAACACTCAAGTAGTATGTGACCACAAATACAAAATTATTTCTCTGTTGTCAGCTTTTCCAGGGAGTGCACATGATTCTTATATTCTAAAGCAATCACTCCTTTATGAAGATATGAATGCAGGAATTTGTGGAAATGGTTTGATACTTGGTAAGTTATGTACTAAGATGTTTAATTGTCTAATACATAAAATAAATTATTTGTAATACTAACCATAAATCATACATCCAACAGGAGATGCAGGATACCCATGTTATAAATGGTTAATCACACCTGTCTCCAAACCAGCAAACAAAAAAAAAATGAAGTTCAATAACGCACACTCAAAAGCAAGATCAGCTATTGAACGTACATTTGGACTTCTTAAGAGTAGGTTCCGTTGTATCGATAAAACTGGAGGAGCATTGAAATATCAACCGACAAAGGCTGCAGACATTATAACTTTGTGTTGTATGCTTCATAATTTAGCCATTGAAAATAATCTAGATATTGTTGTAGATTATGATTATGAACATGGAATAATTCAAAATAAATTTTCTTCACAGGACCCTGCTGTAAACACCAGTGTGAGGGAACACATGATTAATAATTATTTTTTATTTAAAAATGTATAATTACATTGCATTGCATTGCTTTACTTATGAATACAATTGTATTAATTTTCTTTTTATTTCAAAATAAACAGAATTCAGAAATAATACATGAGTTTTGGACATTTAATATTTATAATATACAATCTGAATTTCTAAGTTCAAAGTTGATAATACAATTGATCAAAAGACAATTTTGAAAGAAATTACGAATATAGAATTACACATACGAAGTGGGTATTTAACATTATGCAAACCAAAAAAACATTTGCAGCGTATGTCGAATGACGAAAACACGCCCATTTCAAAAACATACACACAATCGATTTCGAACACTTTCAATCATTACGATATTATATTTATTTATTTATTTATAAAATATTTTACCAGGAAGGATACATTGAGATTTCTCTCGTTTTCAAGTATGTCCTGGGATCACAAAACATTGCATTGATACAATAGGGTACAATAAAATACAAAAACAATAATAAAAATACACATTATATGCAAACATTTAACATAGAGCAGGTATGAAATATTTAATGAACCATGACAGGAGCATTCTGTTTTGAGATATGTATAGAGGGATCTCTTAAAGGATTTTAGGCTTGGGGAAGTTTTTAAAGTGTGAGGGAGGTCATTCCATAATTGTGGCGCTCTGTAGGAAAAGGAGGATCGAGCTGCTTTTTTTTTGTATTGAGGCAAGCTAAATAATGTGCTGTTATTGGATCGGAGGTTATAGGAGGTGGGAATAGCAGGGGAGAGCATTCTGCTCAGGTAGGGTGGGAGCTTCCCAGAAAGGCTCTTAAAGACAAGGCAGGAAAGATGGAGGGTGCGTCTGGATTCCAGCGACAGCCAGTTTAGTTATTTTAGCATGTCACAATAGTGGGTCCTGTAGTTACATTGTAGCACAAAGCGGCAGAGCGAGTTATATAACGTATTTAGTTTATTAAGGTGAGTTTGCGGAGCAGGTGCATATACTATGTCCCCATAATCCAAGATAGGCATCAGCATTTGCTGTACAATCTTTTCCTTTACTGTAGGGCTGAGGCAAGATTTGTTTCTGTACAGGGCACCTAGTTTTGGATAAAGTTTAGAGGCAATTTTTTCTATGTGGAGTCCAAAAGATAGATTGGGGTCTAACAACATACCTAAGTATTTAAAAGAGTGGACTGCAGTCAGCGTGCAATTGGATTTTGTTTTGATGCGAAGATGGGAATTTTGTAATTTATATATTTTAGGTCCCGTTCCAAAGATCATTGTGACCGTTTTGTCAGTGTTTAGGAAGAGTTTGTTTTTTGAGATCCACTTTTCTACCTCTGTGAACTGGTCTTGGAGCACTGTTTCAAGCTGCAGCAGATCAGATTTGTTTGCATAGATTACCGTGTCGTCTGCGTACATGTGTACAGTTGAGGATTTGCAGACATTAGGCAAATCATTTATAAATAATGTGAATAGTAGGGGGCCGAGAATGGAACCTTGGGGAACACCACACGTGACTGGGAGAGGGAGGGAGTCACTGTTAGAGACAGAGACATATTGTGATCGATCCGATACATATGATTTAAACCAGGTTAACGGGTGATCAGCAATACCAGAGTTTTTTAGTTTGAGAAGTAGTAGGTCATGGTCCACTGTGTCAAAAGCCTTTGCAAAATCAAGGAAAATAGCTCCAGTTAGGTCTCCTTGTTCCATGGCAGTTTGGATGTCGTTGCAAACTTTTAGGAGGGCAGTTGTAGTGGAGTGATTTGGTCTGAAACCTGATTGATCAGGGGTCAGATAGTTAGAAAGTTGATAATACTCGCATAATTGCGTATGGACGCACTTTTTCTAGGATTTTTGACAATACAGGGAGCAGTGATATAGGACGATAGTTAGAAACCAAGGTTAACTCCCCACTTTTATGAATAGGCACTACTCTTGCAGTTTTCCAGAGTTTGGGTATGTATCCAGACACCAAGGATTCATTAATTAGGGTTGCAACAGGCTTAGCAATTGCCGGCGCACTGAGCTTCAACAGCATTGCTGGGATTTGATCAGGTCCTGACTGGTTTTTCATTTTTAGATTATCGAGGTGTTTCTTAATGACATTGAAGGGTACAGGTCTAAAATTGAACTTTTCTATATTGGGTCTTTTCTGTTTTAGTGGGGCCTGATCCACATTTGTAGCTTCAGGATGTGTGCCATTTATTAGTTTGTCAATCAGGGTGGTGGAGCATCCTACAAAATAATTGTTAAAGGCATTTGCTACTTCTAAGGGGAGTTGCAGGTTTTGGTTATCCACATTGACAGTGGAGGGTTGGGAGTGGATTGGTGGATTTTGTAAGTTATTTATGAGTTTCCAAAACTTTCTAGGGTTACATATATTATTGTTCAGATTTTCACAGAAATATTGTGCCTTAGCCAATTTTGTTTGTTTAGTACATATATTTCGCCAATTTCTATATACACAGTGATCATTCATAGAGCCAGTATGCTTGAACTTTGACCACAATGAATCCCGAAATTGGTACATTTGAATGAGGTCAGCTGTGATCCAATTCAAGTGTGCTCCTTTTACTCTCACCTTACGCAGCGGTGCATGTAAATTCCAAACTTGTAGGAGTTCAGACTGAAAGAATTCAACTGCAGAGTCTAGATCTGGGATTAGGTTTAATCTGTGCCAGGGGAGGTTCTTGATGTCATTTAGAAATGATTGAAGATTAAATTTTTTGAAGGACCTGGTGATTTTTAACCTTGGGAGAGGATTTAGTTGCCTTTATTTTGCGCACGCAGTACACTAAGCAGTGGTCACTGAAATTGTTAGGGAGAACACCTGCCTCCTGGATTCGGTCGGGAGAAGTGGAGAGAATCCAGTCGAGCAGGGTATGATTATGGCTTTTGATGTTTATGCGAGTTGGGGAGGAGATTAATTGCGTTAGCTGCAAAGATTTAAACAGCGAGCGACAACTGTTATTTTTTGGATTCAGCCAATCGATGTTAAAATCTCCAAAAACCAAAATTTCACTTTTAGGGTTTTGAGTTATGGATTCACTAAGGAGCTGTGCTATGTCCGAAATGGAATGCACAGGGGAGCTTGGTGGGCGGTAGATTCCTGCAACAATGATTGATTTACTGCACGGGATCTCAATTTTGCCAGAAAGGAAATCAAAGGTGGCAGGAGAGCTAGATTTTTGTATGGGGGTGAACTTTGTGGAGTTGTCAACATAAATTACAATGCCGCCTCCTCTCTTTGCTCTGTCAATTCTATGGCATGAATACCCAGGTATTGCAATGGCAGAGTCAGGTATTTTTGCAGTTAGCCATGATTCAGAGATAACAATATATTCGCACTCCAGTGCGCACATCTTTACATCATATCATTTTACAAACAAGCTTTCAATCATCGAGCCCATAGTGTACCTGTACATTTTAAAATTGTTCATAATAATAATATTAAGGATCTAGAAATCAAAGTCATAGAGTGGGTTCCCCCAAACATCAGGGATACTAATAGACTCCTGAAACTCAGGCAAAGGGAAACTTATTGGATAAAAGAGTTAGATTGTCTCCAACCTAAATCTTTTTTAGTTTAATTTTAAATAGGGATGATCTTATTTTATATATAAGCATTTTAAAGTATTTTTAGAATTTCATAAGTATATTTTTATTTGGTATGTATATAACATGTAGTATTAAATTGGTTCTTTTAGTTAATAGGGTGCTAGAAATATTAACTCTTTTAACATTGTGTTAAAAATATTTTAACATCTAATATATGCCATATGAATCCTATATATATATATGTTTTAAATATATTTGTTAAATTCATTCATAACATATTACAAGTTATAGATTGCATGTACTGACTCATATGTATGGAATATGAGCAAGTAGGTTCAAGGTGTTTGAATATACATTGTTACCTCGCTGGAGGAATGAGTTAATCTATCACCTGTTGATACAACAGCCTATTTAAGGAGTACCTCCCACTAGGCATGTCACTCTTGAAAAGTTTCTAGTATAGAGACGAAACGTACGTCGAGTGAGCTAAATACCTGAGGTCTCAGGAAAGCTACCAGGTTCACAATCTAGTGAGTGTACCGGTGAGCTGAGAGATCCCAGTAGTCCTTATGTTATAATTGCATAATTTACCTGCCGTATAGCGTGCTGAATCATATCAGTGGCATATTGTATTGTGGTTTCCTGCATGAACTACGTGTAAAGCACACAGCTGATTGTAATTATCAGGCCAGACAATGCAGAACGAAATGGATCCATCAGACGCAAGCAAGCTTCATGGTTGTATACAACTGATGTGTATTTTTAAACTGTTCATTCTGTGAATAGCACTCTGGGCAAGGAGCTATCAAATACATTTCTTTTAAACATCTACACTTAGAGACATATTGCACTTTTCTACTCTTTTTTTTTTCTGTAACATCTTGAACTCTTTTGAGGAGACTGTCCTGAAGTATTCTGAAGTAATCTTCAGGTGTATTATACCAGGCTTCTTTCAGCACTTCACAGAGTTCTTCTTTAGATTTAGGTTGTCTTTCATTTATTTCTCTCTCCAGGTGATTCCATACTGCCTCTATAATATTAAGGTCTGGATTCTGTGGCGGCCAGTGCATGACTGTCAGTGTTTTTTCAGCTCTATTTCTCTCCAAATATGACTTTGCTGCATTAGGATTAGGACAGACCCTCCACCATGTTTCACTGAAGGCCAGAAACACTCATTCTTCCATCTCTCTCCAACTCTTCTTATCACATATTGTTGACGATTGGACCAAAAAAATCTCAAACTAGGATTTGTCTTTGTAAACTTTAACATACCTTAGCCTTTTCACCCTGTTCTTGGATGCTACCCTTCCACAAAGACCATTCCTGATCAAGCTTCTTCAGACTGTGGGAGGGTCAACTTGGCATCCCGATGAAGCTGCCAGATGCTAAGCCAGATCCTTGCTGGACTTCTTCCGGTCTCTTAAATAAGAAACTCTGAGAATCTTCTCATCAGATTTTGAATGTTTTCATGGCCTTCCATTCTATTTGTGTCCTTTACCTCTCCTGATTCTTCACATGTATTAATAACAGTTTGAATACCACTTCTCAAGTATCCAGTTTGCTGATTTCCCTTTTAGAGTGGCCTTAATGAAAAAGTATGATTTTATGTCTATCAAATTCTGTGATCTTTGGCATTTTGAATGGTATTATGTGATTGAAAGTTGGTCTTAGTAGCAAGCTTCCAATGAATTAAACTCATACCACATGTGTATGTAATGCTCCAGAATGTGTTACACAAACCTGGTGTAATAGACCTTTTTCACAGCTGTCATTTTGACATGAAATAGTAGGACAAATACAGGTGTTATCCATGACATTAATTAGGGTACCATTCTATTTATTTTTACAAGAGCCAGGTTCCTGCTAATGTTTAAGTGTAAAGGGTGGTCACACAAAATATTTGCCACCTTAGCCTATAGAAGCTTTTTTTCAGGTTTTTTTCAATTTTCGAATACTGCATCTTCTGGTTGTATTCTGATAAAGAGACTGATACATAATTATATATGGTCATTATACAATTGCTAAAAAAACAAATCATATGGTTGCCTAAGACTTTTGCAAAGTACTGTATATAATCATATATATTTAATCTTTCTGCCATTGCTGCGCTACTTACCCCATTCCCTGCGCTTAGGTTCTGTGCTGTCTCTGACGGCATCAGAAAAAAATTCCTATTGAAGCCTATGGAAGCGAGCTCTTATGAGTGCAATGCTTCCTAGCAATGCAAACAAGAGGTTGCGTTCACCTGGCGATCAACTTGTAATACCAGCGCACATTTTCGTGCACTGGTATTACTCAGTGGAGCGTTAATATCGCTTTCGCAAAAATCTGGCCCTTAGTTTTCCAGAATAAGCTGTACAGTGCAAAAAACATTGAAAAACTTTATATTTTACTTTTGCTTGTTTATTTTACTAAAACAGGACAAGAAAAAAAGAGAAAACAATGTAACTATTATGTCAATATAATATTTTTGTGGTACATTCCCACACTGGCGTCTCCTGGCAAACTTAATGTCTAGGTGTATATGCTTTAAACTTCTCAAATATTGCCAGCCCCTGATGTAGCCTATAATGACTATGACAAATTATCTTTAAAAACACAAAGCATAAAACCTTTGCTAGAAAAAATAAGGTGTTTTAATTAATGAATGTTAAATAATCCTTAGGTTCTTAGGCATACACTAAAAATAATAGAGGATGTAAACCAAATGTATGCTTACACTGTTTAATAATACTTGAAAAATATGAATTATTTTTTACAACTTTAGCTTCATCATCTTTAATAAAGAATACATTTCATTGATATATCTCAATTATAAACTATGGTACCCAAAGTTAGGCAAAAATATCAAATTATTATACAGGTACAAATCCCCAAATCTAGATTTCCAAAATCCAAAAACTTGTTCTGAAATCCAAACTTTTAAATTATTTTAATTTTTTTTAGCAAAAATTACTATTTTTCCTTGCCTGTAAGTCACAATCCTCTCTGCCTGTGCCTTTGGTTGGTTATTGTGATCTAAAATGCAAATAATATTTATTTAAAACAACAAAGATTACCTTTTTGATTACAGTACAGTTCTGAGGGTACTATGTATACAAAAGTATTAAAATGATATAAAACTACATCTATCTTACATAAGGAAATATAAGATATTGTTGTTTACACTTTGTTCCATCCCCTCTCCAAACTGCCCCATTTTAAAGATGCAAATATTCCAAAATCCAAATTTTTCCGGTTCCAAAAAATTGACAGTGGAGGGCCCACTAGTGGGACTGGAACAACATTAAGGGATTACCACCTTGAAGTCTGGAGGATGGTAGCATGTGTTTTTACAATGTTGCAGGTGTGGAGGCGGGTGTTTGTGCTTACCTTTATAGGGTCCTGCAGCAGTGTATCCGGCCTCTTCCTGTTCCAGACTTCAAGGAGAAAGTTTATTTTGTCCAGTGCTGAGTGTGGATTATGGGCAGAAGCAGGAGGAAGGCGATGCCACCGAAGAGCTATCGGGAGGTGGTGGAGCTGACGTCCAGGAAGAAGTGTCCGGCTAGAGGAAGAGAAGGACATGTTTCAGATGAGGTGGTACCCCCCACACCCCAGGCAGTGGGTGGGGAGAGAGGCCCTGGGAGAAAGGCAAGGGGTGCTGGAGAGGGTAGGCCACAGCTCAAGGCAGATTATCCCCTCAGTATTGGCACCACCTTGTGATAATCGGGCAGGCCCACTAGTGAGTGCAAGTGGGCAAGCAGTGCAGGGGGACCAGTCTGGGGGGGTCGCGAATGACCCGTTATCTCCCTTACCGCCGGCGGCCATGGCTCAGTCTTTGGCAGCAGTGATGGCCCCATCCGGCCCCAATCAGGGTCAGGGGGCGCCACGGGCCGTCGGTGGGGTGGGTGATGGGTTGCGGCCTAGGGCACAGGCAGGAGCGGTCACAGAGTCTGGTCATTCCCCCCCCTGGTGGATCCCGTGAGACTTCCTCCTTGAGATCGTCTAGTGAGGAGGATTGCGGCCGCCATCTTCCGGGAAGGAGCACAGGAACGCAGTATGGCCCACGCAACAGGAGCAGCCCAGGTAAATTGGGGAGGCTCTGGGTCACGGATGGGGCATTAGGAGGCATGGGACAGGCATCCGGGGCGCAGAGGCACTTACCGGCTGGCGGATCAGGTGGTATATTTGAAGCTGGGGGGGGCGGATGGCCTCTGGGGACCTGACATGAGTGGTAGGAGCTTGCTGGGCACAGGAGAGAATGTACAAGTCCTGGATGAGGCGTGTGGCAGCAGGGAGCCCTCTGTATTACCGTCGGTCAAGTATGGGATGCAGCCCAGGGATGAGTCTGTGTTGATGGGGGTGAGGCATGCAAGGATAACGCATGTGGGTATGCATGGGGCACAGTATAACATAACGGAGCACCTTATGCAGGATGCGCAGATGTTTAAGCAACAGGGAATTCAGAGTGCTGGTATGCATGAACAGGCAGGAATAGTCTCAGCGGGGACAATTAGGAGGGCGGTGGAGGCTGTGCTGCGGGAGGCAGCTAGGCCCCAGGCCCCTTCTGGGTTTAGTGAAAATGCCCGGGGAGGTGCTGGCCAGGAGGAGATTATTAGGAGGGCTGTTGCAGCAGCCTTGGGGATCGAGGTTGGGGGAGATAGAGGGGGGACAATTGCCAGTTCCTCTCTTGAGGCCTCATTTGTGGACCGGAGTACTCCCCAAGTTGTTTTGTCTACACAGGTTCGTGATACGGAGTCAGCGGTGATGGCGACTGGAGCAGCAAGTGTGCTGGTGGTGGCAGGCCCCAGCAGGGAACAACCTTCGGAGATTGGAACAGCACCCCAGGCAGCACAGGGGGGGATCAATCAGCGAACTGTGAGTACTTTGCACATGACATTGCACACGCTGACACAGGGTCATCCACTAGCGGGTCAGGTTCAGAGAGTGGGAAGGACTTGGGGCTAGTGGGCAAGGGCCAGCGCAGAATGTTTAGGTGGATCAAGAAAATGGCGGTGGAACAGGCAAAGGCGAAGGCAAGGGTTCCAGGTTTGGCAGGGGGACCAACGGTGGCACCAGGATCGGGGGCATCGAGCCCACTGCAGGGCAGGTACCACGGAAGGTAGCTGCTCAGGGGGACACATACCCCTGCCTGGTTCACTCTCTATATGGCCATCTTAAGATGAAGGTCATTAAAAAAATCCAGGAAGGGCGTTACGTGAACGTATTCGAACTCTCGCTGGATGCCTTTAGAGCTAAGGAGAGGGCTATGGATGGCACTGGCCTTAAGAAGGTGCGCAGGCCGGAGACCTATGAGGAATGGTTAAAATGCTTCAGGGTCTTTGCTGCGTGTTTCGTAGATAGGTTGCCCCTGCAGGGGCACAACCTATTCAAGTATCAGGATACCATAGAGGATATCCATTCCAGATTTAAGGAAGGGGCATGGCGCAAGTATGACATGGCTTTCCGTAGAAAGATGGTGGGCAACCCTTTACTGCATTTCGGCACACAGGATATGCACCTCTTTTTGAAGTTGGGGTTAGAAGGGGGTCCCCTGTCCCCGAGGGCTGGGTGACAGGGGGCGGCACGATCGAGTCCCCATCAAAATAGACGGGGTAGGGAGTGTTGGAAATTCCAAGACAGGCAATGTGATAGGGGGAGTGGCTGTTCCTTTCGTCACATCTGCAAGTTCTGCAGTGGGCCTCACCCCGGATCCGAATGCGGAAAAAGAAAGGAGCAGGGCCAGGTTAAATAAGCTCCCAAGCCGGGAACTGGGGTAAAGGGACCCAACCCCGCTTAAGCTGGCGACCATGGAAACATGGCTGGTGAACTACCTAGACCAGAAAGCTGCATGTTTGCTCCGGTCGGGGTTGGGGGGTTTTAGGATCCCAGTGCTAGGTAGGATTGTGGGGTCAGAGGTACACAGGAATTTAAAATCGGCATATGAATTCCCGCACGTGGTCGCAACTAACAAGTTGGTTTGGGGTTCCGCTGGCGGCCGACAAAACGCAAGGACCCTGCACATGTTTCACATTTCTAGGGATAGAAATAGATACAGTGCAGGCAGTTTGCAGGCTCCCGGAGGAAAAAGTGACTCGCATGTTGCAATTAGTGCAAAAGGTGAGGGGGCTAGACGGGACTCCTAAATTTTGTGGAGAGGGCCATCCCGATGGGCAGAGTTTTTAACCGCCATCTGGAGGGTCAGCTGAAGGGTCCATATGGGCAGTGTAAGTGGGCCAGGGTCACGGCCGAGGTGAAGGAGGACCTGGTTGTATGGGCAAGGTTCCTGTTTCATTTTAATGGGGTTTGTTTCTGGAGGCAACCTCCAGTTTCAAATCAGGTGCATCATCTCTACCGATGCGGCAGGCAGTTGTGGGTATGGATGGGAATGGAGTGTTGCTTCATAACCCCAAGAGTGGATAGAGGCTGGCTATACTAGAAACCTTACCTTGTTGGAACTTTTTCCGATAGTGGTAGCCATGGAGATTTGGGGGAGGCGGCTTGCTAATAGGTCGGTGGTATTCTGGATGGACAATACGAGTGTGGTGTACGCCATTAACAAATTGTCTGTGTCCTCACCGGGGGTGGTGTGTTATTTGAGGCATCTGGTGTTGCGCTGCTTGCAGCTCAACATATGTTTCACCGCCAAACACGTCCCGGGAGTGCAGAACGTTATAGCTGATGCACTCTCTCGATTTAATTGGGAGCAGTTTAGGAAGGAAGCGCCCAGGGCAGAGAAAAGGGGGTTTAACATGCCCACCTTTTCTTTGGCAGCTGTTGAAGGTTGGGAAGACATCCTCCCCCTAATTAGGGTATCAATGGCGCTGAAGACTTGGTCCGCCTAGTTCGGCCATTGGAGGAAATGGGAAGCATTCTGTCAGCAGAAAGGCGTTCAGGTACAGAGGGCTTCACAGGTGCAGGTGCTTGCTTGGTTAGCGGCTTTGAGGCAGGAAGGGGTTAGTAGATTGGGTGCGGGAGGCAGATTGTCTGCAATAGCCTTCTTTAACAAAGCGCTGGGGTATGTCAACCACTCGAAAACGTTTTTGGTAAGGCAGGTGCTGAAGGGGTGGGGTAGGCTAGACCCCCGTCCGAAAGATCGGAGGGAACCTATCACGCCACTTCGTCTGAGGCAGCTGGCAACCGAACTGAACTCGGTGTGCATGACGGAGTATGAAAAACTGCTTTTCAGGGAGGCTTTTGCATTAGCGTTTGCAGGAGCACTTCGCTTGGGAGAGTTGGTGTCTTCGTCCAAAGCGAATGGGATGGGAGGTATTCAGGCAGACCACGTCCGTTCGACGGATGGGGTTTTGCTTTTGTTGGTGTCCAGGTCTAAAATGGACCAAGAGGGCAAAGGGGCTTGGTTGCTGCTCTCTAGGCATGATTTTGTGGAATGTTGCCCAGTGCGCTGCATGGAAAAATTTAAGGAAGTGAGGCTTGTGGGTCCTCAGCAATTCCTCGTTTATGAGGATGGTAGTGCATTGTCAGTGTTCCAGTTCCGGAGGGTTCTAGCTAAGGCGGCGGATAGGGCGGGGTTGGATCCTAAACGGATTGCCCCACATTCATTTAGGATTGGGACTGCTACTAGCGAGGCAGCCAAGGGCGCTTCGGTACAAGAGATTAAGCGCATCGGGCGATGGAGGTTGGCCCGTTACAAAACATATATCAGGCCCATGAAAGATATATATAAAAAAAATTTTTAAAAAAATTAAGAGATTCTCAACGTACAGGGCCAACTTGGTTAGGGCACAGGGGCCTTGTATGGGCAGATTTGCCAGCTCTTTTGCAAGAGGCTCACAAGAGGTGGGGGCAGCCTAATGTGGTAGTGCTGCATCTGGGGGGGAACGACTTGGGGTCGGTACCCGCATTGGATCTCATTAAGAGGATGGCTGCGGATTTGAAGTGGGTGCACACATGGCTCAGGGATGTGCGGATTGGATGGTCCAATGTGGTTGCTCGACTGCAGTCGCGGTATATAGTGACCCAGAAAGCAGCATACAATGTGAGGAAAAAAGTCAACAGAGAGATGGGTAGGATGGTCATGGCCCTGGGGGGCTTCGTAATCAAACATGAGGAAATTACAGCCGACAAAAAGGACCTTTTTCGCCCTGATGGTGTCCATGGACGTTGAGTTGGACTTGTTCTTAAAGGACATCAGAAGGGTGTTGTTAAATGTAGTCTAAGGGTCACACGGGTCATGTGGCTATGGAAGTCTATTAGGACAGTAAAAAAAAAAAAAAGTGTGTGATGTTAATATATAATGTAGATAATAGGTGCCGGTTGCTTATATGGCGGCAAGAGTATGCCTGGCTCTTGTGGCGGGTGGTCAGAGCCCTGGGGAGCGGGCACGGAGAGAGAAGAGTGATGGTCTAAAAAAGTGGAGGGGATATGCCCGCTAGGCGCCAGACTAGGGGTCATCTCCCTTGCGGATGCGGGCCGAAGATCTCTAAATAGCACAACTCTCTCTTTGTGCCAGTGGGCGTGAAAGCCGGGTGTCCAGTTGCAAACATCGAAAGGGGCCCTGGCCATCTGCTAGTAGGGGTTAGGTTAGGGTGAGATGCTGCCACCAATTTGTTATGACGAACTTGTTTTCAAGTTTAAAAAGTTAAGATGTCTGAGTGCCTAAGAATAGTCATAAAGAATATTTAGGCGCTAGTTAGTCGTTTATTTAATAAACGTGACCGTGACTGGTCTTTTCCAAAGGTTGTTGTCGTGTCTTATTTTATCTAAGGTACTACAGTAGGTAGGACGGAGTAGATGGTTTATACCTTATGGATAAAGGGTTTTCTTCCTCTATAGAATACTATAAAACAAATACTAAAATATAAATGAAGTAACAGATGTGTAATCCTTAAACAGATCCCCCTTTGGTCTATGCGATGAATCACTTCTCTCTTAACCCACAGCATGGCATATGTAACAGGATCACCCTACTATTGCCTATAATATGAGTGGAGCGCAACATTTCGCTTTTTAAGAGCACAATATTTCCACTCAGTAATACCAGCACATGCAAATGTGCGCTGGTATATCAAGTTAAACGCAATGTGAATGCAACCTCACGTTCACATTGCCTGGATGCCTTGCGCTTCAATAGGCTTCAATAGGCTTGCAGCCAATAGAATGCGAGGTCAATCCTATTGGCTGATTGGATCAGCCAATAGTATTGAACTTCAATCCTATTGGCTGATTGCATCAACTAATAGGATTTTTCCTACTTTAATTCCGATTGGCTGATAGAATTCTATCAGCCAATCGGAATTCAATGGACGCCATCTTGGATGACGTCATTAAAAAGAACCTTCATTCATCGTTAGTCGTTGGTCTGGATGGATGATCCGCGTTGGATGTCTTCAAGATGGAGCCGCTCCTCATCGGATGGATGAAGATAGAAGATGCCACCTGGATGAAGACTTCTGCCCACTCCTAGGTCTGGTAATAGACAAGGAGGGGGTGTAGGTATTTTACTTTCCTCTCGTTGCACCTTTCAACAAATACATCCTATCTCTTCCCTCACTTTTCCCTCATTCGAAACCCACATGATTCGCTTATTCTCCCCTCTCTCTGTACGTGTTGCAGTCATATACCAACCCCCTGGCTCCTCAACTCAATTTCTAGATCACTTGGCTGCCTGGCTACCCTATTTCCTTTCCTCAGACACCCCTGCCCTCATTCTTGGTGACTTCAACATCCCCCTTAACAATCCCACTGCCTCATCTGCTAAACAACTTCTGCAACTCACTTCCTCTTTCGGTCTGTCACAATGGACTGATTCTCCCACTCACAAAGACGGTCATCTTTAGCTATCGATGCACTCTCTCAAACTTCTCAAACTACCCTTTTCCTCTTTCTGACCACCATCTCCTTACTTGCAACATATCATCCCTTCCTACAACTCTCCCACCTTCTACTCCTCACACCAAACTTCACAGAAGCATTATGTCTTTAGATCAGCAACAACTTGCTAATTCCCTTAAACCGCTCCTCTCATCCTTCTCCTCCTTTTCCTGCCCTGAACAATCTATCTGCCACTATAATTCCACCCTTATATCCGTCCTTGACAATCTCGCCCCTCTTACCACTGCTCGGAAATCACACACTCATCCCCAGCCCTGGCATACTCCTCTGACACGGTACCTACGCAGATGTTCCCGTACTGCTGAGCGGCATTGGAGAAAATCACGGAGTTCAGCTGATTTTCTTCATTACAAATTCATCTTGAACTCCTACTACTCTGCTCTTAATCTCCACAAGCAACACTACTTCTCTTCTCTTATCTCTAATCTTTCTTCAAACCCAAAACGTCTGTTCTCCACTTTCAATACTCTCCTACGCCCTACCCACTTCCTAATACAACTTCTCTGTCAGCTCAAGACCAGTCACTTCATTAACAAAATTGACTCCATCAGACATGAAATCAGCTCTCAACATAATTCCATTCTCTCCCCCCCTCAAATGCTCTCACTCCTGAAACTTAGCTCATTCTCCCCTGTTACTGAGGAAGAAGTTTCAGCACTTATACTGCGCTCTCACCTCACTACCTGTCCCCTTGACCCTATCCCCTCACAGCTACTCCCCTCCCTCTCTGCTACCCTTACCCCTATACTAACACACATTTTCAACCTCTCCCTCAGCACTGGTACATTTCCCTCATCGATGAAACATGCACTGGTCACACCTATCCTCAAAAAACCTTCCTTTGATCCTACCTCCCCATCCAACTACCGCCCTATTTCCCTCCTCCCTCTTGCTTCAAAGCTTCTCGAAAAACTAGTATATGCATGCCTATCCCATTTCCTTACGTTAAACTCCCTTCTTGACCCGCTGCAATCTGGATTTCCTCCCTATCACTCCACAGAGACAGCTATTGTTAAGGTCACCAACGACCTACTTACAGCTAAATCAAAAGGCCACTTCTCTCTGCTTATCCTCCTTGATCTGTCCACAGCCTTTGACACTGTCGACCACCCTCTTTTGCTCCAAACCCTCCAATCCTTCGGCATCTGTGACACAGCCCTTTCGTGGCTCTCTTCCTACCTATCAAACCGTACCTTCAGTGTAGCCTTCTCTGGGGCCTCCTCTGCCCCATCACCACTTTCTGTCGGAGTACCGCAAGGCTCTGTCCTCAGTCCCCTTCTCTTCTCAATCTATACATCATCACTAGGTTCCCTAATTAAGTCCCACGGTTTCCAATATCATTTGTATGCCGACGACACCCAAATCTACTTCTCTGCACCAGACCTATGTCCTTCCTTGCTAACCCGTGTCACTAACTGTCTTTCTCACATCTCTTCCTGGATGTCCTCTCACTACCTCAAGCTAAATCTCTCCAAAACTGAGCTCCTCATTTCCCCCCCTTCTTCCAAAATCTCCACCCCCAATATCTCTATAACTGTCAACAACTCCATCATTACCCCTACACCGCATGCCCGATGTCTCGGGGTCATATTTGACTCAGATCTTTCCTTCATTCCTCACATTCAGTCCTTGGCTAAAGCCTGCCGCTTCCACCTTAAAAACATCTCTAAAATTAGACACTTCCTTACACAAGACACAACTAAGATTTTAATCCACTCTCTCATTCTTTCCCGCCTTGATTACTGCAACTCTGTCCTCTCTGGTCTCCCCACCTGCCGCCTACCTCCTTTACAATCCATAATGAATGCCTCTGCCAGACTCATCTTCCTTACACGTCTCTCTTCATCTGCTGCACCTCTCTGCCAATCCCTTCACTGGCTTCCTCTTGCCTCTAGGATCAAACACAAAACTCTCACTCTGACATACAAAGCCCTCAACTGCACTGCTCCCCCCTACATCTCAGACCTTGTCTCCAGATACTCTCCCTCCCGTCCCCTTCGCTCTGCTCATGACCTCCTACTCTCTCCTCTTTTGTCACCTCATCACACTCCTGTTTACAGGACTTCTCCAGACTGGCTCCCATCTTGTGGAACTCTATGCCTCACTCCACAAGACTCTCTTCTAGTTTTAAAAGCTTCAAGTGCTCCCTAAAGACTCTACTGTTCAAGGATGCATCCAACCTACACTGACCTTTCCTAATACCAGTTCCTCTCCTCCATTGCTATCCCCTGAACCCCCTTAGCATGTAAGCCTAAAAGTTCAGCTGTTTGTAGATCACCTTCTTAAGAGCTGACTACAACAGTGCAACTCTTGGCAGGGCCCTCTACCCATTTGATCCCTATAATTGTTTTGTTGTACTCCCTCTTTGTTTATAGCACTGCGGAATCTGTTGGCGCTCTACAAATAACCGATAATAATAATAATAATAATAATAATAATAATGCCCGTCTGGAGGACCTCTTCTGCCCGGATTGGATGAAGAATTCTGCCCGTCTGGAGGACCACTTCGCCCGGCTTCGTTGAGGACTTAGGCCCGGCTGGGTGAAGACAGCTCAAGGTAGGGTGATCTTTAGGGCTTTAGTGTTATGTTTTTTTAAGGGGGGTTTGGGTGGGTTTTAGAGTAGGATTGGGTGTGTGGGTGGTGGGTTTTAATGTTGGGGGGGTTGTATTTCTTTTTTTACAGGTAAAAGAGCTGATTACTTAGGGGCAATGCCCCGCAAAAAGCCCTTTTAAGGGCTATTTGTAATTTAGTATAGGGTAGAGGTTTTTATTATTTTGGGGGGCTTTTTTATTTTATTAGGGGGCTTAGATTAGGTGTAATTAGTTTAAAATTCTTGTAATTATTTTTTTATTTTCTGTAATTTAGTGTGTTTTTTTGTAATTTAGTTAATTTTATTTAATTGTATTTAATTGTAGGTAATTGTAGGATTTATATTTATTTTACAGGCAACTTTGTATTTATTTTAACCAGGTACAATAGCTATTAAATAGTTAATAACTATTTAATAGCTACCTAGTTAAAATAATTACAAAATTACCTGTAAAATAAATCCTAACCTAAGTTACAATTAAACCTAACACTACACTATCAATAAATTAATTAAATAAAATACCTACAATTATCTACACTTAAACCTAACACTACACTATCAATAAATTAATTAAATACAATACCTAAAAATAAATACAATTAAATAAACTAACTAAAGTACAAAAAATAAAAAAGAACTAAGTTACAAAAAATCAAAAATTATTTACAAACATTAGAAAAATATTACAACAATTTTAAACTAATTACACCTACTCTAAGCCCCCTAATAAATTAACAAAGCCCCCCAAAATAAAAAAATGCCCTAACCTATTCTAAAATTAAAATAGAAAAGCTCTTTTACCTTACCAGCCCTTAAAAGGGCCTTTTGCGGGGCATGCCCCAAAGAATTCAGCTCTTTTGCCTGGAAAAAAAAACCATACAATACCCCCCCCAACATTACAACCCACCACCCACATACCCCTAATCTAACCCAAACCCCCCTTAAATAAACCTAACACTAAGCCCCTGAAGATCTTCCTACCTTATCTTCACCACGCCGGGTATCACCGATCCGTCCAGGCTCCGATGTCTTGATCCAAGCCCAAGCGGGGACTGAAGATGTCCATCCTCCGGCTGAAGTCTTGATCCAAGCAGCGGCTGAAGAAGTCCATCTTCGGGCAGAAGTCTTCATCCTATCCGGGCAGAAGAGGACATCTGGACCGGTAGACATCTTCATCCAAGCGGCATCTTCTATTGGACGTTTGGACTTGTCTAAAGCAGGAGCAAAAAATACCCAGTGTAATGACTAAAATACACCTTTTCTTTAAAGGGACAGTCAACACCAGAATTTGTGTTGTTTAAAAAGAAAGATAATCCCTTTATTGCCCATTCCCCAGTTTTGTATATCCAACACAGTTATAATAATACACGTTTTACCTCTGTAATTATCTTGTATCTAAGCCTCTGCTGACTGCCCCCTTATTTCAGTTCTTTTGACAGACATGCAGTTTATCCAATCAGTGCTCACTCCTAGGTCACTTTAAGTGCATTAGCTCAATGTTATCTATATGAAACATGTGAACTAATGCCCTCTAGTGGTCAAAATGTATTCAGATTAGAGGCAGTCTTCAAGGTCTAAGAAATTAGCATATGAACCTCCTAGGTTTAGCTTTCAACTAAGAATACCAAGAGAACAAAGCTAAATTGGTGATAAAAGTAAATTGGGAAGTTGTTTAAAATTGCATGCCCTATTTAAATCATGAAAGTTTTTTTTGGACTTGACTGTCCCTTTAAACTCCTTACGCCTGTAATTGGGACCCTTTGTCTCCTTTTGCCTCTAGATACAACCGTTGCTGAAATTTTTGAGGCTCTGGATTAAACTCCGCTATACCATATTCCACAAGACTTGCTTGCCTAGTTGTATCAAATTCTCTGTGTAACTATAACTTAGATTCTTTGTGTAACTTATAATTTTATGTGCATATTGTAATGACTGTAATATGTCTGTGTTTTTAGCTAATTAATTCTATTCCGGAAGTATTCTTGCATTTAATGTAATAAATTGATTTTTTCTTTATTGTATTTTTATAGGATATTTGCTATATATATTCAACAATTCTTAGCCTGAATAATTGAATGCTACACAAAAGAAATAGATTATAGGGACTTTTTCACTGTTTAGCAGGTTACCTATAGGTGGATAGAGACACCTCCTATTTTTAACTAGCGCTCCTTTTTTTGTATGAATGTTTAGCTGTTTTTGATCTTTTTCTCTAGATCTGTTTGTAGAAGGAGCTTAGTGTTTTTTAGTTACGCAAATAACTCTTGCTGGTTTGTTTTTAAAAACCTGACGTGCGCAACACCCGTGATAAACCCCTTTTCGCTAGCACATAACTGTTAGCGTTCCACTCGTAATCTGGCCCTATATTTATTTATATTAATCACTATTTTATATTTTTTTATTATGATCCAAACAATGTTAATTTTAACGTAATTTCTTCCTTTGCCATCTTTTATGTTTTGTGATGATAAAAAAGGACGATTTTATGTGCTCATTGGGATTAATATCTATCTCATATTTAACATTTTTACGCTATTACAACATCTGTTTAAGATTTGGCAAGTAGTTAACTAAACTTTAAAGACGAAAGCAAAATATGAAGCGCGTCAACAGTTGAAGACTTTTTTCTCCCTTGACACCTCTCATCTCATTTTAACTGGAAATAGTATCAAAGAAGAAAAGGAAATAATATACACTTCGTGGCACACAATTATTGAAAGATCTTGCATACCATAGAGACCAATATATAAAAGATCACTTTAAATAAATTATCTCTTAAAAGTGGAAAAAACATACCACTGCATAAAATCAATAAAAAAATTATATGCTCTTCAGGGGGACTATAGGAATATATAGATAACTAAAGCCTGTATATCCAAAATGAATGTGGAAAAAAATCACCAGAGTAATCACACTTAGGGCTCCATGTACTAAGCAGTCAGCGAGCTACCCGCAACAAATCTCGCGTCAAAACTCGCAAACTGATATGTACAAAGTCGTCAACTATGTTCAAACTCGCATCTTTAAAATTGCGAGCGTACTTATCCGCCAAACCTCGCTACCTCTCCATTTTTCACTGTAATTAGACACATTTGACCACCAACTCGCCAAAAACGAATGTACTAAAAAATCTATTTGTCCGCTCGCTACAATTTCCGCTCCCACCTCGTTATTTTTGCCTCGCCACCTTTTAGGTGGCGGGCAAGGTACAAAACAATAGGAAAGTCAATCTAGACGCCAGTCTAGACATACATAAAAGGCAGTAATATCAGCATTGTACAGCATAACTGGCGTCTAATTTGTCTCTCATTTCCATGTACTTAAATTGCGCCAAATTTGTCGACTGTAATTAAAGAGTAATCTATATTTTAAATTTGTATTGTATAGTTGTCAATCTTTATAATTATTTTTATATTAATATTTATATATTATCAGATCCAGATGAAGCCATATCCAAATTGTAAATAAATATTACAAAAATAACGCTCTGTTATCACTCTTCAAAAAATTTTGAACAATAATAAAGTTGTTTAGATAAGTTGAACTTTTATAGGAGCAAAATTCTATTCCCGCGACTACTATGATGTTCGTGACACCTTGCATGTCACGTGTTAATAATTGGCCAGACAATTCAACTGAAAGTTAAGTACATCAGCTTAGTCGCGGCGAGCGAGGCGTCAAATTTATCAATAATCCGCCACTGCTCGCGGCGGGCTAGACTTGTCTATTTATTGGGGGATTATTAGTACATAGTGACAGCGGACACCATTTCGCCCGTGGCGAGTAACGGCGAGTTTATCCGCGTCTAAAATGACGGATGAATTGACGGCTTAGTACATGGAGCCCTATGGGGACTAATTATCAAGGATCGAATGGCCCCTGATCCCCCTGTTTCAGCGCAAGCCTTCAGGCTCGCCAGAAACAGCAGTTATGAAGCAGCTGTCTTAAGACCACGGCTCCTTAACTGGATCCGCTGAGCGGCACACAGCAATCAACCCGATTGACACCCCCTGCTAGCATACGCTACAGCGTATCATGTCCGCTAGACATTAGTAAATCGGCCTGTCAGAGTTTTTTCCCTGTTGTTTGCCATGTGCTGCTGGCAGCCATTTTACTCACCTCTCTTCCTGACTATGGTGCATTGTGGGGGATGCTGCTCATTTCCTACACTTCCTTTTATGGCCAGACTGGTGTGCATCATCCATGTGACACAGGATGCAGTCTCAGAATTGTGATGTCATCACTTATTATTTAAAGGGCCTCTGTTCAGTATGCTTTGCCTTTGCATTGTCTCAGACCTGTTTGTGAGAGTTCCTGTGTATTACCTGGCTGCCTGACGTCCTTCCTGGTTACTGATCCCTGACTTGTTCCTGACTCTGCTGTTTTCCTTGTTCCTGATTCCGGCTCGTCTGACTATTCGCTTTGGCTCCTGACTCGGCTCGTCTGACTACCAGCTCTGGTTTTGACTCCTGGCTTGTTATTTGACTTGTGGACTTTTTATTATTTTTTGCTATTAATAAAGGTGTGATTATTTTTGCACTTCTCATCTCAGTCTGATTCCTGGCACCCTGACATTACGCAAAGGCCATGAATCCTGATGGTGCTAATAATCCACCTTTACCTGCCATCATTTCCAGCATGGATGAACAGGATCACCGCTTGGATCAATTTTCACTAGACCTGCAAACCCTGCTGACTCACACTGCACATTTGGACCAAAGTGTTCCGCAAGTTATGGCTGCTCCTGTTTCCGCTGCTGCACCTATTCCTACCAGGAGCATGTCCGGTTCTGCACATCTACCTCAGAGATATGGAGGTGATCCTATTCAGTGCAGAGGGTTTTTGAACCTGGTGGGCATTTACTTTGAGATGTTACCTCAAGCGTTTCCCTCTGACAGAGCTAAGGTGGGATTTCTCATCTCGTTACTCTCTGACACAGCTCTTGTCTGGGCTAATCCCTTGTGGGAGACTAATAAACCTGTGATTTCAAATTACCCTGAATTTGTGGCCTCCTTTCGAAGGGTATTTGATGTTCCGGCTCGCTCCTCCTCTGCTTCTAAATGACTCATGTCCATTCAGCAAGGTACAAAATATGTTGCTCAGTATGCTATTGAGTTCCGTACGCTTGCCGAAGAGGTAGGTTGGAACAATGAAGCCCTTGTTGCCGCCTTTTTTCATGGGCTCTCTGATGCGATTAAAGACGAAGTTGCTGCCAGCGATTTACCAGAGGATATCGAGGCATTGGTGTCTTTTTTGATCCTAATTGACATCAGACTCAGAGAGAGGCCCTCTTTCAAGGAGTGCTTGCGATAGCCTCCTGTTCCATTGTCTCCTACGTGTTCGTTCCCACCCATGCCTCCCTCACCTCCCATGCCTCCTGGTCCCGAGTCACCAGGTACTGCTGAGCCAATGCAGTTGGGATTCACGTGTCTCTCCATGGCGGAGAGGGCCTTTAGGAGGAGGGAGGGGCTCTGCCTCTATTGTTGGTTACAGGGCCACTTTTGAAGTCTTGTCCTGCACGGCCGGGAAACGCTCACACCTAAGGTCCTGTCGGGGGCAGACCTTGGATGGTTTATCCTCGTCTCTGGAACCACTTAATGAGAAGCCTTTTGTCACAGTTGTCCTTTCCTGGGTGGACTCCTCCATAGTCACTCAGGCTCTTGTTGACTCCGCTGCTGCGGGCTATTTCATTGACAGTGCTTTTGTATCAAAGCACTCCATTCCTGTTTTGCCTTGGTCCATTCTGCTTGCTATTGAGACCATTGATGGCAGACCCCTTCAGCCCGCACTCGTTACTCACAAAACAGCTCCGTTGTCCATGGCTGTTGGGGCTCTCCATTTTGAAACCCTACAGTTCCAAGTGATTAACTCTCCACATTTTCCGGTTATTCTGGGTTATCCCTGGCTCCAAAAGCACAATCCCATTCTCGACTGGCGCAGGTCCGAAATTTTGTCGTGGTCCCTGCAATGTATTTCCACTTTTCTTCAGAAACCAGTTAAAGTCTTGTGCACTTCTTCGGTATCTCAATTGCCAGAGGAGTACCGAGAGTTCCTAGACGTGTTTGACAAGGTGCATGCCGGTACGTTGCCTCCTCACCGGTCTTACGATTGTGCCATAGACCTGCAACCCGGAGCCATTCCTCCTCGGGGCCGGGTGTACCCTCTGTCTGTTGCAGAGAATTGTGCTATGGAGGAGTATGTTGCTGATGCTCTGTCGCGGGGAATCATCCACAAATCCTGCTCTCCAGCAGGGGCTGGCTTCTTCTTTGTGAAGAAAAAGGGTGGCGAGTTAAGGCCTTGTATCGATTATAGGGGTCTTAATCGTCTTACCATTAAGAATGCTTACCCTATTCCGCTCATTGCGGAACTCTTTGACCGCCTCAAGGGAGCTACAGTCTTTACTAAACTTGATTTGAGAGGAGCATACAATCTTGTTAGGATTAAGGAGGGTCACAAATGGAAAACAGCATTTAAGACCAGGAGCGGGCATTATGAGTATCTTGTAATGCCCTTTGGCCTATGTAATGCTCCTGCTGTTTTTCAGGAATGTATTAATGATGTCCTACAAGATATGTTGCAACAGTGTGTTGTGGTGTACTTAGACGACATCCCCATACACTCACCCACACTTGAGGCTCATCATTCTGATGTTACACAGGTTCTTCAGAGACTACGTGAGAACGGCCTGTTTTATAAACTCGAGAAATGTGAGTTCCATCAGACTCAGGTAACCTTCCTAGGTTATTGTATCTCCATTGCAGGGTTCTCCATAGATCCTGAAAAGTTATCTGCAGTTCTGCAGTGGCCTCACCCAGTTGGTCTTCTGTCTATTCAACGTTTTTTGGGGTTCGCCAATTACTATAGAAAGTTTATTAAAAACTTTTCTTCCTTGGTCAAACCTATCACAGACATGACCCGTAAAGAGAATGATCCACTCCATTGGTCACCTACTGCCATTAAGGCCTTTGATAGTCTTAAGACTGCCTTTGCTGCCGCTCCAGTTCTGGCTCATCCTAACCCTGTCCTGCCTTTCGTTCTTTAGGTTGATGTGTCTGAGACTGGAGTAGGTGCCCTCTTGTCTCAACGTCCTAAGCCTGACGGTTCCTTGCATTCATGTGGTTTCTTCTCTAAGAAATTGTCTCCAGCAGAGTGCAATTATGAAATTGGCGACAGGGAATTACTGGCCATAATTTTGGCACTCAAGGAATGGAGGCATCTTCTCGAGGGTACTAGCGTGCCAGTGCTCATTCTTACTGATCACAAGAATTTAACTTATCTATCTGAAGCAAAATGTGTGTCGCCCCGACAGGCCAGATGGGTGCTATTTTTGTCTTGGTTTAATTATGTGGTCTCCTACCTGCCTGGTAGTAAGAATGTTAGGGCTGATGCCCTCTCTCGACAATTTTCGCCTCTGTCCAAGGAGGAGTCTGTACCTACTCCTGTTATACCTCCTGACCATATTTTGGCTACCATACGTACTAATTTGACTTCTCCCTTGGGGGAGGAGATCCTGGCTGCACAAACCAATGCACCTCCTGAGAAACCTAGTGGTAAGTGTTTTGTTCCTGAGAATCTTCTAACTAAACTTTTGCACACTTACCACTCTCCTAAAGCCACAGGTCACCCAGGCAAGAACCAAATGATTTGGTCTGTCACTCGACAATTCTGGTGGCCAGGTCTTTGTTCTGATATTGCTGCGTATGTTGCCTCCTGCTCAGTTTGTGCACAGAATAAGACTCCTCAATGTCCTCCTGTGGGTCTTCTTCAACCTATTGCTAATGGTGAGCGTCCTTGGACACATCTTTCCATGGACTTCATTTTCGAGCTCCCTGTTTTCAATGGCAATACTGTTATCCTTATGGTGGTTGACCGTTTTTCTAAAATGTCACATTGCATTCCCTTGATGAAGCTGCCTACCGCTCAGGAGCTTGCTTCGATTTTTGCCCGGGAGGTCTTCCATTTACATGGGTTACCCAAGGAGATAGTGTCGGACCGGGGTAGCCAGTTTGTCTCCAGTTTTTGGCGTTCCTTTTGTGCTCAAATGGGGATCCAGCTTTCCTTCTCCTCGGCATATCACCCTCAATCCAATGGGGCTGCGGAACGGTCTAATCAAGCTCTGGAACAGTTCCTCCATTTCTATGTCTCAGGTCACCACAATAATTGGTCTGAATTGTTACCTTGGGCAGAGTTTGCTCGTAATAGTGCTATTAATGCTTCCTCCAAGTTATCCCCGTTCATGGCGAATTATGGGTTTCAACCATCCTTGTTGCCTGATTCATTCATGTCTCAGGGTATTCCAGCTTTGTAGGAGCATCTCAGGCAACTCCGTTCCACGTGGGTGCAGATTCAGGATTGCCTTCATCGTTCTATGCAGCGCCAAAAGTTCTAGGCTGATCGTAGGCATCTGCCCGCACCTTCCTACCAGGTTGGTGAGCGAGTTTGGCTGTCCTTCCGCAACTTGAACCTTTGTGTGCCTTCCAATAAATTGGCTCCCCGTTATGTTGGTCCTTTTCGAATACTCCGACGGGTTAATCCTGTGGCCTACGCTCTTGACCTTCCTCCTGCTATGCGCATCTCCAATGTTTTTCATGTCTCCCTCTTGAAACCATTGGTTTGTAATTGGTTTGCCTCGTCCCTGTCCTATCTTTGTTGAAAACCATGAGGAGTATGAGGTCAGCAGCATAATTGACTCTTGTATGTCCAGGGGCCGTGTACAGTATTTGGTTCACTGGAGGGGCTATGGTCCGGAGGAGCATTCTTGGGTTCCCTCCCTGATGTTAATGCTCCCACCCTCCTCCGTGCCTTCCATGCCCATTTCCCCAATAAGCCTTTTGTCCTCCCACAGGGGAGGGGTCGTTGAGGGGAGGGTACTGTCAGGGTTTTTTCCCTGTTGTTTGCCATGTGCTGCTGGCAGCGATTTTACTCACCTCTCTTCCTGACTATGGTGCATTGTGGGGGATGCTGCTTATTTCCTACACTTCCTTTTATGGCCAGACTGGTGTGCATCATCTGTGTGAGACAGGATGCAGTGTCAGAATTGTGATGTCATCACTTATTATTTAAAAGGCCTCTGTTCAGTATGCTTTGCCTTTGCATTGTCTCAGACCTGTTTGTCTGAGTTCCTGTGTATTACCTGGCTGCCTGACGTCCTTCCTGGTTCCTGATCCCTGGCTTGTTCCTGACTCTGCTGTTTTCCTTGTTCCTGATTCCGGCTCGTCTGATTTCCAGCTCTGGTTTTGACTCCTGCTTGTTATTTGACTTGTGGACTTTTAATTATTTTTTGCTATGAATAAAGTTGTGATTATTTTTGCACTTCTCGTCTCAGTCTGATTCCTGGCACCCTGACACGGCCCCAATGACTGAGTCTGAGAGGCCCATTGTGGTACATTCAGTGAGTTTAAAAGATCCCTCATCTACACAGACTATGCTTTTGTGAGCCCCACAAATGTGGGAAATAGTTGGGCTTATTCTGTTCTCTCACTGAATAAACTAGCCCAATTATTATACAAAAAATCCAGGGTACAGTCTTCTTCCAAAGTACAAATTCTGTTTGCAATCAACAACAGATTTGAAGACAGAATTATCCCAAAGTCTCCCTGCAGGCGAAACCCTAACACGCGTTTCGTCTCAGCTTTCTCAAAGGCATAGTCAGCCAGCCTCACCATGACATGCATATTTATGCTTTCGTAAACCAATCAGATTTCATACATGTCTGACACAACTTCCATGGCCGTGGTTATCCCATGATTTAGAAAAAAACCTTACGAATAGTTTCTACATTATCTCTGATTATGGGTCTATGAACAAATGAGACACAAGAGAAAGTTATGATGATTATTTCACCCATCTTTGGTTCAGCACCTGCGTACAGCTTGCTGATTGGTGGCTAAATGTACCCACCTATCAGCAAGCTCTATCCAGGGTGCTGAACCAAAAATGGGCCAGCTCGTAAGCTTACATTCCTGCTTTTTCAAATAAAGATACCAAGAGAACGAAGAAAAATTGACAACAGGAGTAAATTATAAAGTTGCTTAAAATTGAATGTTCTATCTGAATCATGAAACAAAAAAAAACGGGTTTAGTGTCCTTTTAAAGAAGTTTAAGACCCATTTTTTTCTTTCATGCTTCAGATAAACCATACAGTTTTTATCAACTTTCTTTGTATTCTTGTTACCCTTTGTTGAAAAGCAGCAAGGTAAGTTCAGGAGTGTGCACATGCCTGCAACACTATATGACAGAAGTTTGGCAACAATTAACAAGAGCACTAGATGGCAGCACTATTTCCTGTCATGAAGTACTCCAGACATGTGCACGCTACCTATCTAGATTATTGTTATTATTATTATTATTCTTTATTAATAAAGCGCCAACAGATTCTGCAGCGCTGTTCATATGTAACAAAGATAAAAGGACAGTACAATATGAGACACCAGACAAAATACAAACAAATACAGGAGGAATTGGGAGCCCTGTTCCTGTGGGAACTTACAATCTAAATGGGTAGGAGGGTGAGAAACAGGAGATTGGGACTGCAAAGGTGGGAATGATGTTAGTGTGAGATTAGATGAGGGCAACTATTAGGCAAGTGGAATTCATTTGGTACTGAGTCGGGTGATAAGCTTCCCTGAACAAGAAGGTCTTTAGGGAGCATTTAAAGGAGGAGAGGTTGGGGGAAAGTCTGACAGCTCGGGGAAGTGCGTTCCAGAGGGTTGGTGCCGCACGAGAGAAGTCCTGTAGTCTAGCATGAGAGGAGGTGATGGTAGAAGAGGCAAGGAGTAGATCATTGTTGGATCTTAGGGGACGGGCTGGAGTATATATCTAGATATCTCTTCAACAAAGAATAACATGAGAACAACACAAATATGAAAATAGAAGTAAACCAAAAAGTTTTATTAAAATTTGTATTCTCTATCTGAATCATGAAAGAAAAATGTTGGGTTTCAGGTCCTTTTTAAGAGACACACAGTTCCCAAGATAAAAATTGCCTTTAAACAGCCCCTCATATTCCTCTTAGTACTAACACACCTTATATAATCTCGCCAGACCAGAGGGCTTTAGAGATTGAGACTATTAGTCTTAACCTAGCATGAAAATACCAGTATTTCCTATTGAGAATGAATCTGTTCCTGACAACCACTTTTTCAGAATTAAACATATTATTCAGCATTCTAAAAATGAACAGACTCAAAAATCTCACTCCCCCCAATCCCATGTGAATTTTACCCAATTTTTTCCAGCCCTTCAGAAACACACAGACAAACATCTGTGTCATGAGAAAACAATTCTTCCAAAGCTTTTGGTGTGTTTATGTTCCAGATTAACTATCTTCCCACCTGCAAATTAAAAACATCTGTTTGGGAGACAGCAGCTCAAAAGTACTTCCCAAAAATCTACACAAAAATGTTGGTGGTATTAAGACAAAGCACTTGTAAATGTGAATTTGATGGTAAGGCATAAAACATGATTTTAAAGGGACATGAAACACAATTTTTTTCTTTCATGATTTAGAAAGAACAACATAATTTATGTAAGAACTTACCTGATAAATTCATTTCTTTCATATTAGCAAGAGTCCATGAGCTAGTGACGTATGGGATATACATTCCTACCAGGAGGGGCAAAGTTTCCCAAACCTCAAAATGCCTATAAATACACCCCTCACCACACCCACAATTCAGTTTAACGAATAGCCAAGAAGTGGGGTGATAAAAAAGTGCGAAAGCATATAAAATAAGGAATTGGAATAATTGTGCTTTATACAAAATCATAACCACCACAAAAAAAGGGCGGGCCTCATGGACTCTTGCTAATATGAAAGAAATGAATTTATCAGGTAAGTTCTTACATAAATTATGTTTTCTTTCATGTAATTAGCAAGAGTCCATGAGCTAGTGACGTATGGGATAATGATTACCCAAGATGTGGATCTTTCCACACAAGAGTCAATAGAGAGGGAGGGATAAAATAAAGACAGCCAATTCCTGCTGAAAATAATCCACACCCAAAATAAAGTTTAATGAAAAACATAAGCAGAAGATTCAAACTGAAACCGCTGCCTGAAGTACTTTTCTACCAAAAACTGCTTCAGAAAAAGAAAATACATCAAAATGGTAGAATTTAGTAAAAGTATGCAAAGAGGACCAAGTTGCTGCTTTGCAAATCTGATCAACCGAAGCTTCATTCCTAAACGCCTAGGAAGTAGAAACTGACCAAGTAGAATGAGCTGTAATCCTCTGAGGCGGAGTTTTACCCGACTCAACATAGGCAAGATGAATTAAAGATTTCAACCAAGATGCCAAAGAAATGGCAGAAGCTTTCTGGCCTTTTCTAGAACCGGAAAAGATAACAAATAGACTAGAAGTCTTTCGGAAAGATTTAGTAGCTTCAACATAATATTTCAAAGCTCTAACAACATCCAAAGAATGCAACGATTTCTCCTTAGAATTCTTAGGATTAGGACATAATGAAGGAACCACAATTTCTCTACTAATGTTGTTGGAATTCACAACTTAAGGTAAAAATTCAAAAGAAGTTCGCAACACCGCCTTATCCTGATGAAAAATCAGAAAAGGAGACTCACAAGAAAGAGCAGATAATTCAGAAACTCTTCTGGCAGAAGAGATGGCCAAAAGGAACAAAACTTTCCAAGAAAGTAATTTAATGTCCAATGAATGCATAGGTTCAAATGGAGGAGCTTGAAGAGCCCCCAGAACCAAATTCAAACTCCAAGGAGGAGAAATTGACTTAATGACAGGCTTTATACGAACCAAAGCTTGTACAAAACAATGAATATCAGGAAGAATAGCAATCTTTCTGTGAAAAAGAACAGAAAGAGCAGAGATTTGTCCTTTCAAGGAACTTGCGGACAAACCCTTATCTAAACCATCCTGAAGAAACTGTAATATTCTCGGTATTCTAAAAGAATGCCAAGAAAAATGATGAGAAAGACACCAAGAAATATAAGTCTTCCAGACTCTATAATATATCTCTCTAGATACAGATTTACGAGCCTGTAACATAGTATTAATCACAGAGTCAGAGAAACCTCTCTGACCAAGAATCAAGCGTTCAATCTCCATACCTTTAAATTTAAGGATTTCAGATCCTGATGGAAAAAAGGACCTTGAGACAGAAGGTCTGGTCTTAACGGAAGAGTCCACGGTTGGCAAGAGGCCATCCGGACAAGATCCGCATACCAAAACCTGTGAGGCCATGCCGGAGCTACCAGCAGAACAAACGAGCATTCCTTCAGAATCTTGGAGATTACTCTTGGAAGAAGAACTAGAGGCGGAAAGATATAGGCAGGATGATACTTCCAAGGAAGTGATTATGCATCCACTGCCTCCGCCTGAGGATCCCAGGATCTGGACAGATACCTGGGAAGTTTCTTGTTTAGATGAGACACCATCAAATCTATTTCTGGAAGTTCCCACATTTGAACAATCTGAAGAAATACCTCTGGGTGAAGAGACCATTCGCCCGGATGCAACGTTTGGCGACCGAGATAATCCGCTTCCCAATTGTCTATACCTGGGATATGAACTGCAGAGATTAGACAGGAGCTGGATTCCGCCCAAACCAAAATTCGAGATACTTCTTTCATAGCCAGAGGACTGTGAGTCCCTCCTTGATGATTGATGTATGCCACAGTTGTGACATTGTCTGTCTGAAAACAAATGAACGATTCTCTCTTCAGAAGAGGCCAAAACTGAAGAGCTCTGAAAATTGCACGGAGTTCCAAAATATTGATCGGTAATCTCACCTCCTGAGATTCCCAAACTCCTTGTGCCGTCAGAGATCCCCACACAGCTCCCCAACCTGTGAGACTTGCATCTGTTGAAATTACAGTCCAGGTCGGAAGCACAAAAGAAGCCCCCTGAATTAAACGATGGTGATCTGTCCACCACGTTAGAGAGTGTCGTACAATCGGTTTTAAAGATATTAATTTAGATATCTTTGTGTAATCCTTGCACCATTGATTCAGCATACAGAGCTGAAGAGGTCGCATGTGAAAACGAGCAAAGGGGATCGCGTCCGATGCAGCAGTCATAAGACCTAGAATTTCCATGCATAAGGCTACCGAAGGGAATGATTGTGACTGAAGGTTTCGACAAGCTGCAATCAATTTTAGACGTCTCTTGTCTGTTAAAGACAGAGTCATGGACACTGAATCTATCTGGAAACCCAGAAAGGTTACCCTTGTCTGAGGAATCAAAGAACTTTTTGGTAAATTGATCCTCCAACCATGATCTTGAAGAAACAACACAAGTCGATTTGTATGAGATTCTGCTAAATGTAAAGACTGAGCAAGTACCAAGATATCGTCCAAATAAGGAAATACCACAATACCCTGTTCTCTGATTACAGACAGAAGGGCACCGAGAACCTTTGAAAAAATTCTTGGAGCTGTAATCTAGCACAAACTTACTTCACCACCTCCATCGGAGGCAAAGTTTGTAAAACTGAATTGTGGGTGTGGTGAGGGGTGTATTTATAGGCATTTTGAGGTTTGGGAAACTTTGCCCCTCCTGGTAGGAATGTATATCCCATACGTCACTAGCTCATGGACTCTTGCTAATTACATGAAAGAAATGTAATTTTAAGCAACTTTCTAATTTACATCTATTATCTAATTAGCTTCATTCTCTTGATATCCTATGCTGAAAAGCATATCTAGATAGGCTCAGTAGCTGCTTATTGGTGGCTGCACACAGATGCCTTGTGTGATTGGCTCACCCATCTGCATTGCTATTTCTTCAACAAAGGATATCTAAAGAATGAAGAAAATGAGATAATAGAAGTAAATTGGAATATTGCTTAAAATTGTATTCTCTATCTGAATCATGAAAGAAAATATTTTGGGTTTAGTGTCCCAATTTTTTTCTTTCGCGATTCATAGAGCATGCAATTTTAAGCAACTTTCTAATTTACTCCTATTATCAATTTTTCTTCATTCTCTTGCTATCTTTGTTTGAAAAAGAAGGCATCTAAGCTAATGGGCCAGCCAATTTTTGGTTCACAATGCTGGACAGCACTTGTTAATGAGTGGGTGAATTTAACCACCAATTAGCAACTTACATTCTTGCTTTTCAACTAAAGATACCTACGGCTAGATTACGAGTCTTGCGTTAGGGTTAAAAAGCAGCGTTGAGAGGTCCCAACGCTGCTTTTTAACGCCCACTGGTATTACGAGTCTTGCAGGTACAGGTGTACCGCTCACTTTTTTTGGCCAGACTCGAAAATACTGCAAATCCACTTACGTCAATTGCGTATCCTATTTTTTCAATGGGATTTGCCTAACGCCGGTATTATGAGTCTTCCTAAAAGTGAGCGGTAGACCCTCTCCTGTTAAGCCTGGTACTGCATTTGAAAGTCAGTAGTTAAGAGTTTTATGGGCTAACGCGTAGTATAAAACTCTTAACTAAAGTGCTAAAAAGTACACTATAATAAATATATTAACCCCTAAACCGCCGCGCTCCCGCCTCGCAAACACTAGTTAAATTTTATTAACCCCTAATCTGCCATCCCTAACATCGCCAACACCTACCTACATTTATTAACCCCTAATCTGCCGACCCCAACGTCGCCGCCACTATATTAAAGTTATTAACCCCTAAATTCAAGTCTAACCCTAACACCCCCCTTACTTAAATATTATTTAAATAAAATAACTAAAATTAACTAAATTATTTCTATTTAAAACTAAATACTTACCTGTAAAATAAACCCTAAGATAGCTACAATATAACTAATAGTTACATTGTATCTAGCTTAGGGTTTATTTTTATTTTACAGGCAAGTTTGTATTTATTTTAACTAGGTAGAATAGTTATTAAATAGTTATTAACTATTTAATACCTAGTTAAATAAAGACAAATTTACCTGTAAAATAAAACCTAACCTAAGTTACAATTATACCTAACACTACACTATAATTAAATTAATGACCTAAATTAAATTAAATTAATTACAATTAAATAAAATTAACTAAAGTACAAAAAACCCCACTAAATTACAGAAAATAATAAAATAATTACAAGTTTTTTAAACTAATTACACCTAATCTAATCCCCCTTATAAAATAAAAAAGCCCCCCAAAATAATAAAAAGCCCTACCCTATACTAAATTACAAATAGCCCTTAAAAGGGCCTTTTGCAGGGCATTGCCGAAAGTAATCAGCTCTTTTACCTGTAAAAAAAATTACAATACCCCCCCAACATTAAAACCCACCACCCACACAACCAACCCTACTCTAAAACCCACCCAATAATACAACCTAACACTAACCCCTTGAAGATCACCCTACCTTGAGAAGTCTTCACCCAACCGAGCCGAAGTCCTCAACGAAGCCGGGCGAAGTGGTCCTCCAGACGGGCAGAAGTCTTCATCCAGACGGCATCTTCTATCTTCATCCATCCAGAGCAGGTCCATCTTCAAGACATCCGATGCGGAGCATCCTCTTCATCCGACGGCCAACGACTGAATGAAGGTTCCTTTAAATGACTTCATCTAAGATGGCGTCCCTTCAATTCCGATTGGCTGATAGAATTCTATCAGAAGAAAAAAAGAGAGGCAGAGGCGCCAACATGGGCTAGTACCGTCAGGCAGAAGGATGTTAAAATATATGAGATAGGGTACTCACAAACACAGCACACCCAATAGTGCTAGTGGGGCAGACTGGAACTTTGTAGTGGTCCAGCTCACTGAGGAAGGTACACAGGGCACATAGACGTGGGCTTGATCAGCAACACGGCAACAGTGTCTGTAGGGAGTCACAAAAAAGAGCTACCATAGCCTAGTACAGTTCAATCAGGTATAAAGATAATATAAAGTCACACTTACGAAAAGTACTGCACCTCCAGGTGCAGTAACAGCAAGCTGGGACTTCTCAATCACCCAGTGGACCACTCTCTTGGCAAACAGAATCCTCGCCAAAAAACTCCAAAATCCAGCGTGAAAATATTCCAAACAGCAGCAAGTGTATCATAAAAACATATATCTTTATTAAAAACAAAGCAACATGTTTCTCAGCCTCACAGGGGCTGTTTCATCAGGCTATTCAGTGTGAAAATGACTGATACAATTGCTATTTTACAAAGCTGTCTTAATCAATGATAGGTTAATTAGTGACTATCAACAGATGGGAATGAGGTGCCATTGCAAGGGTTGCCACGGTGACTAAAGTAAACTCCTATCTATGTGAACAGCAAACTATTGTTAAAAACAAAAGCCATCATGTCAACCCTGCATCAACAATAGTGCTAACAATGCATATGTATATATATATATACAATAGAAAACACATACATTTATATAAAAATACTTACACAATAAAAAAGTATATAAATCCAAAATCACAATTGATATGTTATCTGTGCCAGCATAAAAACATAACTGCAAAATAACAGCAAAAAATATATGATATGTTATCTGTGCCAGCAACAAACATTACTGCAAAATAGCAGCAAATATATGCAAACAAAAAATTATGCTAATACAAACAATACACACAATATATACAAAAAAACACAAAAAATCATCAAATCATGATAAAAATGTGTATTATTTGTTCTAATACTTATTGAGTCAAACGAACACTAAAATCCCAATTATTAATCCAAGATGGATACTGTGTGCTAGCTGAACTGACTACTGTGTGCTAACTGAACTGAAATAAGCACAAATGTAAAGTGAGATAGATGATTAAAAAATAGTGGAAAAACTTGTTGACCTAATGTGTATGGAATGACTAATAGTGGTGAAAAAAGGCAAATTTCCTAGCTTAATGTGTATAGTGTCATAATGTAATAAAATTTATAGAATTAAAAGTGACAAAAATATAATGTGTATTGTCCCTTGGAAATGTGAAATGTTCTTCACCTCACTAATCATAACATAAATCAAATACAGACTAAAGCCTTAAGCGTATATAAAGATAGTGGATGATAATAATAATGTGTGTGCAGTGAGTAAGGTGTAAGTGTATATAAAAATGGAAATAGTGATATTAAAGTGTCTCTCTGGATATATATTAATCCCTAAACTAATATTATCAAATCTAACGTTATAATATATATGATATGTAATAGAGATGGGGACTCAATAAGAATTCCTTGGATGAACATCATCCTTTCAACTACTTGCTATTATTTGGTATAAGAAGGACAACCTAAGATTTCTGTAGTTAATAGAGATCTATTTGTGATTTAAGAATTTTGATATTTTGGTATATATAATATAAAAAATAGTAGATCACCTGACAAATGCTGGGCCTTAAACTATTCGTAATATTTATTCTAGTGGAGAAAAAATATATAACACATGTGAATATCAACGTGTATCCAAGATGAATGCCCTTGTGTACATATGCTCATAATATGAAGGTGTATACATACACGCACATATACATGTGTGGATTGCGGGGAGTGTGTATATATACACAAATATACACATATATGGGGTGAAGGGGTATGGGACGAATTCACGAAAATGCGGCCATATCCAGATTCTCATTAAGCCCATCTGGTTGAAGTGTTTTAAGTTTAGTAATCCAAAAGGATTCTCTTCTCCTTAAAGTTAAGAAGGTGTTGTTATTTGTTCTAGGAATAGACTCAATGGGTATGATACTCATAGGATTCTTTTGGCCCCCATGATGTAATAAACAGTGTCTGGAGACACTGTGTGCCTTGGATTTGATTTTAATGTTAGATGCATGCTCCCCCCATCTTTTTTTAACCTTACGGGAAGTACGGCCAATATATTGGACCCCACAATTGCAACTCAATAGGTATATAATGAAAGTGGATTCACAGGTCATAAAACTTTTTATTTCAAAAATCTCCCCAGTGGTATGGGAAAAAAAGTGAATACCCTATGTACTATAGAGCTGCACATAACGCAACGTCTTCTACAGCATTTGGAAATCTTGTGCCTTAAAGATATGGGTGCTGGTCTTTTAGTATGTGATAAATTTCTATCTAAAAGTTTGTCCCTCACCACTTTACTGGGAGCCAGAGTCGTCTTGAGAGTAGGTGCTCTTCTATAGACCACCTTTGGTTTGGGGCCAATAATGTTCTTGAGTGTAGGATCATTAGTCAAGATAGGCCATTGTTTCATTAAAATTTATATCTAGTTATAAAGAGTGGAGGGTTTGAATCTTTAAAAGTAGCCTGTTTTTTATTTTTTCTTGAAAAGTATTGATCCCTATCTTTGTTTCGAACCCTTTCAAGTTCTTTATTAACAAGTTCCACCGGGTAACCCTTTTCTAGGAATCTATCCCCAATATTTCTCGCCTGCTCATCATAGTCCACTAAAGTGCAACAATTCTTCCTAATCCTTCTAAATTGGCCATACGGCACATTATTTTTCCAACTCTGATAATGGGTACTCTCATAATGGAGTAAGCTGTTGCAGTCTACATTTTTTTAAAAAAAGTTTTTGATATGACTGCTCCTTCGCTATCCTACCCCAAGATCAGATCCAAAAATTCAATCCTATCCTTTTGAATATTGGAAGTGAATGATATCCCGAAAGTGTTATTATTAAGATGATTAATAAAATCCAAAATAAGTGTATGTGGACCTTTAAAGATTAACAAGAGGTCATCTATATAACGGCCATAGAACACCAGGTTCGCAACAAAAGGGGATTGGTAGATATGTGTGTTCAAATTGCTCCATGAACAAATTAGCAAAGCTGGGTGCGAACCTGGTGCCCATGGCCGTCCCTTTAATCTGCAAATAATATCTACTCTGATATAAAAAATAATTATGCTGTAAAATAAAAGTAATAAGTTCAATAATAAAATCATCTTGTGTTTCAGGCACCTATATATCCTGTTCTAAATAAGAGCGCACAGCTCCAATCCCTAATTTGTGCTTAATGTTGGAGTAGAGCCCCCAACATCACAGCTCACCCACCAAAATTCATCATCAAGGGTAAACTTTTTTAATTTAAGTAATATGTCAGTAGAATCCTTAATGAAGGAGGGAAGGGATATGACGAATTTCTGAAGAAAAGTATCTATATATATTTTTGGTTTTTTTATTTATAAAAATATTTTACCAGGAAAGATACATTGAGATTTCTCTCGTTTTCAAGTATGTCCTGGGTACACAAAACATTGCATTGATACAATGGGTACAATAAAATAAAAAAACAATAATAAAGTAAGACTCCCTATACCAGCTATGATTGGTCGACCTTGCGGCCTGAGTGGATCTTTATGGATCTTTGATGCCTAGCTGAATTTTTCCCTAATTTTTATTTTTTAGAATTCTGTCAGCCAATCGGAATTAAGGTAGGAAAAATCCTCTTGGCTGATGCAAACAGCCAATAGGATTGAGCTTGCATTCTATTGGCTGTTCCAATCAGCCAATAGAATGTAAGCTCAATCCTACTGGCTGATTGGATCAGCCAATAGGATTGAACTTCATCCTATTGGGTGATTGCATCAGCCAATATGATTTTTTCTACCTTAATTCCAATTAGCTGATAGAATTCTATCAGCCATTCGGAATTGAAGGGAGGCCATCTTGGATGACGTCATTTAAAGGAGCCTTCATTCTACAGTTGATGTTGAAAGAAGAGGATGCTCCACGTCAGATGTCTTGAAGATGGAGTCACTCCGTGCCTGATGGATGAAGATAGAAGATGCAGTCTGGATGAAGACTTCTGCCCGTCTGGAGGACCTCTTCTTCCCAGCTTAGATGAAGACTTCTACCCGTCTGGAGGACCACTTCGCCCGGCTTCGTTGAGGACTTTGACCCGATTGGGTGAAGACTTCTAAAGGTAGGGTGATCTTTAAGGGGTTAGTGTTAGGTTTTATTAAGGGGTGATTGGGTGGGTTTTAAAGTAGGGTTGGGTGTGTGCGTGGTGGGTTTTAATGTGGGGGGGTATTGTATTTTTTTTAACAGGTAAAAGAGCTGATTACTTTGGGGCAATGCTCAGCAAAAGGGCTATTTTTAATTTAGTATAGGGTAGGGCTTTTTATTATTTTGGGGGGCTTTTTTATTTTATTAGGGGGATTAGATTAGGTGTAATTAGTTTAAAAAACTTGTAATTATTTTATTATTTTCTGTAATTTTTTTTTTTTTTTTTTTTACTTTAGTTAATTTTATTTAATTGTAATTAATTTAATTTAATTTAGGTCATTAATTTAATTATAGTGTAGTAGGTTTTATTTTACAGGTAAATTTGTCTTTATTTTAACTAGGCAGTTATTAAATAGTTAATAACTATTGTACCTGGTTAAAATAAATACAAAGTTACCTGTAAAATAAAAATAAAACCTAAGATAGCTACAATGTAACTATTATTTATATTGTAGCTAGCTTAGGGTTTATTTTATAGGTAAGTATTTAGTTTTAAATAGGAATAATGTAGTTAATTGTAGTCATTTTATTTAGATTTATTTAAATTATATTTGTTAGGGGGGATTAGGTTAGGGGTTAATAACTTTATTATAGTCGCGGCGACGTTGGGGGCAGCAGATTAGGGGTTAGTAATATAATGCAGGTGTCGGCGATGTCGAGGGCGGCAGATTAGGGGTTAATAAGTGTAAGATTAGGGGTGTTAAGACACGGGGTTCATGTTAGGGTGTTAGGTGTAGACATAAAATGTGTTTCCCCATAGGAATCAATGGGGCTGCGTTAGGAGATGAATGCTGCTTTTTTACAGGTGTTAGTTTTTTTTTTCAGCCGGCTCTCCCCCATTGATTCCCATGGGGAAATCGTGCACAAGCACGTTTAGCCAGCTCACCGCTACCGTAAGAAGCGCTGGTATTACAGTGAGATCTGGAGCTAAATTTGGCTCTACGCTGACTTTTCTGCGGCTAACGTCGGGTTTGTAAAAACCCGTAATACCAGTATTGTCTGTAGGTGAGCGGTGAGCAGAAACTGCTCGTTAGCACCGCATCCCTGTTAACGCAAAACTCATAATCTAGGCAATAGAAAGTGAGATTAGAGAAATACAGAGTGAAAGTGATAGTTTCTCTGCACAGAACAATGATTTAACTTTTTTTTAACACATATAAAGCAGTGATTTAACCCTTTTATTACAATAAATGCACACGCAAGTTAATATTACCCTCATATTTACTGTAGTTGGTGGAAGTTATTTCGTCTTTCTTCTTTCATCTTCATATCTCATTCTTTATTCTTCCAGCCACATCATCAATTTAAAGGGACAGTAAAGTAAAAATTAAACTTTCATGATTCAAATAGGGCATGCAATTTTAAACAACTTTCCAATTCACTTTTACCATCAAATTTGCTTTGCTCTTTTTGTATTCTTAGTTGAAAGCTAAACCTAGATAGGCTAATATTCGAATTGCTAAGCCCTTGAAGGCCGCCTCTTATCTCAATGAATTTGACAGTTTTTCACAGCTAGTCAGCGCTAGTTCATGTGTGTCATATTTATATAACATTGTGCTCAATCCCTGGAGTTATTTATGAGTCAGCACTGATTGGCTAAAATGCAAGTTTGTCAAAAGAACTGAAATAAGGGGGAAGTCTTCAGATGCTTAGATACAAGGTAATCATAGAGGGACAAGTATATTGATATAACCACGTTGGTTATGCAAAACTGTGCAATTGGTAATAAAGGGATTATCTATCTTTTTTAAACAATAAAAATTCTGGAGTAAACTGTCACTTTAAATACATATTCAGATGTATAGTATTTCTGTCCCACCATAAAAAAAAAAAATGCATTGCATTTATGCGTGCTTTAGTTCCTGCAAATAAGCACATATTTACATATGCTTTCACCACTGATCATCCACATTTAACTTTTTTAAGATTATTATGTATGCATCATTAAAGGGACACCGAACCCAATTTTTTTCTTTTGTGATTCAGATAGAGCGTGCAATTTTAAGCAGCTTTCTAATTTACTCCTATTATCACATTTTTTTCATTCTCTTGCGGCTAGATTACAAATTTTGTCGGTAAAGCTGTGTGGTACTAACGAGCAGTTTCTGCTCACCGCTCACCTACAGATAGCGCTGGTATTACGGGTTTTTACAAACCCGGCGTTAGCCACAGAAAAGTGAGCGGAGAGCAAAATTTAGCTCCACATCTCACCTCAATACCAGCGCTGCTTACGGTAGCGGTGAGCTGGCTAAACGTGCTCGTGCACGATTTCCCCATAGGGTTGAATGGGGGAGAGCCGGATGAAAAAAAACCTAACACCTGCAAAAAAGCAGCGTTCAGCTCCTAACGCAGCCCCATTGTTTCCTATGGGGAAATACATTTTATGTCTACACCTAACACCCTAACATGAACCCCGAGTCCAAACACCCCTAATCTTACATTTATTAATCCCTAATCTGCCGCCCTCGACATCGCCGACACCTGCATTATATTATTAACCCCTAATCTGCCGCTCCGGACACCGCCGCCACCTACATTATAGTTATTAACCCCAATCAGCTTCCCCCAACATCGCCGACACCTACATTATATTTATTAACCCCTACTCTGCCACCCCCAATATCGCCGCAACCTATCTACACTTTTTAACCCCTAATCTGCCGCCCCCAACATCGCTGCCACTATATTAAAGTTATTAACCCCTAAAACTAAGTCTAACCCTAACCCCACCTAACTTAAATATAATTTAAATAAATATAAATAAAATTACTTTTATTCCTATTTAAAACTCAATTCTTACCTGTAAAATAAACCCTAAGATAGCTACAATATAACTAATAGTTACATTGTAGCTAGCTTAAGGTTTCTTTTTATTTTACAGGCAACTTTGTATTTATTTTAACTAGGTAGAATAGTTATTAAATAGTTATTAACTATTTAATAGCTACCTAGTTAAAATAAAAACAAATTTACCTGTAAAATAAAACCTAACCTAAGTTACAATTACCATAAATAAAAAGAGAGAAGCGCTCAACCTGGAAACGAAAAATAGCATAATAGCTTGTTCTGTGGCTAGTTACCACCCAAGAAGCAGCCTCTTTTTGCTCAACATGTGCCTTTCACAGAGAAAAACTTTCCTGAAGCATATCAGTCTGATCCTGACTTCACAGTACAGCCCCGAAATACCAGACAATCCTTCTCTGAACGAGAGAAACAGCAAAACCCCAGACGTACGTTTTGGATTATTGTGGGCTTCGTCAGTGAGGTGCAGCCATATCCCTCTAGACACACTGAGCAACGGGTCCACATCTGGATTCCTGCATCACACTTAGGGAGACTTCCCAAAATGTCATAATTTGCATATATAAAAAGAGAGAAGCGCTCAACCTGGAAACGAACAATAGCATAATAGCTTGTTCTATGGCTAGTTACCACCCAAGAAGCAGCCTCTTTTTGCTCAACATGTGCCTTTCACAGAGAAAAACTTTCCTGAAGCATATCAGTCTGATCCTGACTTCACAGTACAGTCCAGCCCCGAAATACCAGACAATCCTTCTCTGAACGAGAGAAACAGCAAAGCCCCAGACGTACGTTTCGTAATTCTTTGTTTAGAAAAATAATCATACATGCATATATACAAAATAAAATCATAATAACAAATGCAAACAAAATATCTCTTGTTACAAAACTGAAATATTGACCCAAATTTTTGTCATCAGAAAAAAATCAAAATGCAAACATTAAACTTAAATAATCACACAAAATAAAATGAAACATATTTCAAATACAGACAAAAAAAAACTGGAGAAAAAAAAAAACAAAAAACAACTAAATAATCCAATCCTTCCACTTCTTTGTCTTCCAGATGCCTTCAGAATCTAATTCCCCATATCGCCTCCTATCAAAAGAAAAATACAAAAACAACTTCCCACGGATCATACCCACACAATTACCTACAGTAACTACCTCTTTCTTAAAAATCAAAATATTACGCACATCCCACAACACCTCCTTCACTCAACATGCCAACAACCATATCAATCTTGCTTTCTCCTTTTCCACACCACTTCCACACAAACCATACATCATCATATTAAAAGTAAAAAACTGCACTCCAGTCAAACCCTTAATCATCATTTTCAAACTTCTCCAAACATCCCTAGCATACTCACAATTCAAAAACAAATTAATAACTCTCTCGCTTTGACAACAACCATCTTTAGGACACACTTCTGAAGCCACTAAACGACGCATTCTCTGAAAATCCCTTGTTGGCAAACACTTATGCACACTCATCCAACTAATATCTTTCTGCCTATTCATCAAATACTTATTACACACATTTTTCCATACCAACACACATTCATTTTCATTCAAACCCCCAATCAACTCAAGACCTTCCTTCTTCTCCAACATTTTCAACACCATTCTGTTTGCACACCACATCTCCCTACTAACATTCTCCAAACCATATTTTTTAATCCAACATTCCACCCTTACATAAAACCACGGAACAACAAAACATACTGGTTTCTTTCTATCAATCTCAAATAAACCATATCGTCTTAAAACATTTCCACAAGCATACTTTACCATACAACCAGCCATGCTATCCTTACCACTCAGAACCACACACACCTACTAACATATTTCACAGCCAAAAATCTCTCCACCTTTGGAAAACCCTTACCACCAACATTCTTACTCTTAACAACAACATCTCTTTTCAACCGCTCCATACCAGAACTCCAGAAAAAAGAAAACAACACTCTCAAAATTCTCCCAAAAATCCTCTCAGGTGGCGGTAAAACTAACGCCAAATATAACATAATAGGGATCAAAACCGATTTAATAACTAACATTTTTCCTTCCAAAGATAAAGTCCTTAAAGACCAAAACTGAAGTTTTCTACTAACTTTATAAAAAACATTCTCCCAACTTTCCAAGCCTTTCAAATCCACATCAAATTTCACACCCAACACCTCAATTGCACCTTCAGTCACAGGCCATCCACAGGAATCAATCTCCCTATCATTACCAAAAACTTTAACTTTACACTTATTCCAATTAACTCTGAAACCACTTGCCATACAAAAACATTCAACTAAAGTTTTCACCCTCCTCAAACCAGCCTGAGTCTCACATACCACACTCACATCATCCATATACCCAATCACTTTTAAACACCTTCCATTACTACCAGGAACACTCACGCCTCTAACTAATTTATCCTTCCTCAAACTAGTTAATAATGGCTCAATGACACATACAAATAACACAGGAGACAAAGGACATCCTTGACGCGTTCCAGATTTAACGCAAGATTCCTCAGTCAAAAAAACATTAACCTGGACTTGACTCACAATATCACTATACAAACATTTAAACCATCCAATAATCTTACCAGAAAAACGTAAAATCATGCACTACCCTATCATACACTTTTTCAAAATCCACAATAGCAACAGCAACAGACCTCATTCTCTCCCTTACATACCACAGTACATCGCGTAGTAACAACAAACTTTCAGAAATCTGACGCCCAGGAACAGCCCATACTTGCTCTTCACCCACAACCTTACCAATCACTCCACGCATTCTATTTGCCAACACCTTTTCAATAACCTTATAGTCAACATTCAACAACGTAATCGGCCTCCAATTCATCAAATCTCTCTTATCACCCTTTTTTTTTTTTTTTTTTTTTTAAATAATTTTTATTGAGGTTTTTGTCAAAATAAACATCTGGCAATTGCCAATACACAATAAAAAGAGAAAACAGGGGAGTATTACATAGTGAGCTGCAGACATATGACAAATAGGAGAAACAGATAATTGAAAGACAATTACATTCTCATATTATACAGTACTGGAGAGGGCCACTCATGGACCCCAACTGAAAAACCTCATTTTTTGTTTTTTTTTGTTTTCTAGGATAATATAATGTCAAGCTCCCTTACTAATAGATGGATTTATAATGACACATTGGAACCCCTCCATTAAATTAACTGACAGCTGTGTTAAAATAGCATGCGTAGATGACACATATTAGTGATCAGTCCTGCTGATCAAGACGGGCATATGAACACATGCCTATTATGCTATGAAGGGTTAGATAGTTAGGGGGCAATTTAGAGCTGTGATTCAAATGCGGTATAGACGAGACAAACCGCCTTGTTAGTTCCCCTAAAGAAGGGGATACTTTATTGTGGAGGGAAGAGGGGGGAAGAGGGGGGAGGGGGGGGGGGGAGGAGGTGGTGTGTTACATATTTTCCAAAGTTATCTCATCGTAGAGGAGCATTGAAACAGGGTAAAATAGACCTTAGGACTATCTATGTTATATAGAATATGAACAGGAAGAGTTAAACACGTAATAATAAGCGATGCGAGTACCATATAAAGAAATGTGATACAGTATACATGCTAATAGTAAAATAACTATACTTAGAACCATGCAACAAAACATGTTAAGAAATGTAATGGAAGAGGAGAAGTTAAGTTTAAATGAGCGAGATCAGGGATAGGATTTCTTTTCTGTCTGACATTAGCAAGTAGGACCAGTCATAATATTTAAATCCTGTGGGGAGGTAGTACATAAAACACACATATAAGCGTACAAGTGGCTTGTGAGAAAACATATATAACTTACACATCTCTACAACTCAAATTGCGGCTAATAACAAAAAATGTTTAACCAGCTTAAAAAAAAAAAAAATTGCACTTTAACACTGAATTCTAAGCAAAAGCTAGTATGGACCTTAGAGCACTTATAACTATAACACGGTCTGCTAAAGGATACATGGGAAGCATTGTTTAAGTGTAAAACAATAATAATACTATAGGGCAGAAGTTTCCGTAAATCAGTGTAGTGTTACCTCAGTGTGAATAAGCTTTGGTGGCTATCTCCACTTCATCCAGAGCTTAATTTCTATTTTGGAACAAGAGCTACTGGTGGGTTAGTTATGCCATATCTGTGTACAGGTTAATAAGAACATACTATGCGTAATTTTGAAATGAAATATAGGGCTAGCCCCTTCTGAATGGGGTAGTGTAGTCTCAAACAGTAAAAGAATGTTATTTCAAGGGGCAGCGCTCAGGACTTTTAGACAAACAACAGTTCTCTGGGCGGGCTATAACACCCTTTAGTTATGTTTGTAACGATAGTTTAATAGTTAAGGCCTAGATTTAGAGTTCGGCGGTAGCCGTCAAAACCAGCGTTAGAGGCTCCTAACGCTGGTTTTGGCCGCCCGCTGGTATTTGGAGTCAGTGATTAAAGGGTCTAACGCTCACTTTTCAGCCGCGACTTTTCCATACCGCAGATCCCCCTACGCCATTTGCGTAGCCTATCTTTTCAATGGGATCTTTCTAACGCCGGTATTTAGAGTCGTTTCTGCAGTGAGCGTTAGAGCTCTAACGACAAGATTCCAGCCGCCTGAAAATAGCAGGAGTTAAGAGCTTTCTGGCTAACGCCGGTTTATAAAGCTCTTAACTACTGTACCCTAAAGTACACTAACACCCATAAACTACCTATGTACCCCTAAACCGAGGTCCCCCCACATCGCCGCCACTCGATTAAAATTTTTAACCCCTAATCTGCCGACCGCCACCTACGTTATACTTATGTACCCCTAATCTGCTGCCCCTAACCCCGCCGACCCCTATATTATATTTATTAACCCCTAACTTGCCCCCCACAACGTCGCCGCAAGCTACTTAAAATAATTAACCCCTAATCTTCCGACCGCAAATCGCCGCCACCTACGTTATCCCTATGTACCCCTAATCTGCTGCCCCTAACATCGCCGACCCCTATGTTATATTTATTAACCCCTAATCTGCCCCCCACAACGTCGCCGACACCTGCCTACACTTATTAACCCCTAATCTGCCGAGCGGACCTGAGCGCTACTATAATAAAGTTATTAACCCCTAATCCGCCTCACTAACCCTATCATAAATAGTATTAACCCCTAATCTGCCCTCCCTAACATCGCCGACACCTACCTTCAATTATTAACCCCTAATCTGCCGACCGGAGCTCACCGCTATTCTAATAAATGTATTAACCCCTAAAGCTAAGTCTAACCCTAACACTAACACCCCCCTAAGTTAAATATAATTTTTATCTAACGAAATAAATTAACTCTTATTAAATAAATGATTCCTATTTAAAGCTAAATACTTACCTGTAAAATAAATCCTAATATAGCTACAATATAAATTACATTTATATTATAGCTATTTTAGGATTAATATTTATTTTACAGGCAACTTTGTAATTATTTTAACCAGGTACAATAGCTATTAAATAGTTAAGAACTATTTAATAGTTACCTAGTTAAAATAATTACAAATTTACCTGTAAAATAAATCCTAACCTAAGATATAATTAAACCTAACACTACCCTATCAATAAAATAATTAAATAAACTACCTACAATTACCTACAATTAACCTAACACTACACTATCAATAAATTAATTAAACACAATTGCTACAAATAAATACAATTAAATAAACTATCTAAAGTACAAAAAATAAAAAAGAACTAAGTTACAGAAAATAAAAAAATATTTACAAACATAAGAAAAATATTACAACAATTTTAAACTAATTACACCTACTCTAAGCCCCCTAATAAAATAACAAAGACCCCCAAAATAAAAAATTCCCTACCCTATTCTAAAATACAAAAATTACAAGCTCTTTTACCTTACCAGCCCTGAACAGGGCCCTTTGCGGGGCATGCCCCAAGAATTTCAGCTCTTTTGCCTGTAAAAAAAACCATACAATACCCCCCCCAACATTACAACCCACCACCCACATACCCCTAATCTAACCCAAACCCCCTTAAATAAACCTAACACTAATCCCCTGAAGATCTTCCTACCTTGTCTTCACCATCCAGGTATCACCGATCCGTCCTGGCTCCAAGATCTTCATCCAACCCAAGCGGGGGTTGGCGATCCATAATCCGGTGCTCCAAAGTCTTCCTCCTATCCGGCAAGAAGAGGACATCCGGACCGGCAAACATCTTCTCCAAGCGGCATCTTCTATGTTCTTCCATCCGATGACGACCGGCTCCATCTTGAAGACCTCCAGCGCGGATCCATCCTCTTCTTCCGACGACTAGACGACGAATGACGGTTCCTTTAAGGGACGTCATCCAAGATGGCGTCCCTCGAATTCCGATTGGCTGATAGGATTCTATCAGCCAATCGGAATTAAGGTAGGAATTTTCTGATTGGCTGATGGAATCAGCCAATCAGAATCAAGTTCAATCCGATTGGCTGATCCAATCAGCCAATCAGATTGAGCTCGCATTCTATTGGCTGTTCCGATCAGCCAATAGAATGCGAGCTCAATCTGATTGGCTGATTGGATCAGCCAATCGGATTGAACTTGATTCTGATTGGCTGATTCCATCAGCCAATCAGAATATCCCTACCTTAATTCCAATTGGCTGATAGAATCCTATCAGCCAATCGGAATTCGAGGGACGCCATCTTGGATGACGTCCCTTAAAGGAACCGTCATTCGTCGTCTAGTCGTCGGAAGAAGAGGATGGATCCGCGCTGGAGGTCTTCAAGATGGAGCCGGTCGTCATCGGATGGAAGAACATAGAAGATGCCGCTTGGAGAAGATGTTTGCCGGTCCGGATGTCCTCTTCTTGCCGGATAGGAGGAAGACTTTGGAGCACCGGATTATGGATCGCCAACCCCCGCTTGGGTTGGATGAAGATCTTGGAGCCAGGACGGATCGGTGATACCTGGATGGTGAAGACAAGGTAGGAAGATCTTCAGGGGATTAGTGTTAGGTTTATTTAAGGGGGGTTTGGGTTAGATTAGGGGTATGTGGGTGGTGGGTTGTAATGTTGGGGGGGGGGTATTGTATGGTTTTTTTTTACAGGCAAAAGAGCTGAAATTCTTGGGGCATGCCCCGCAAAGGGCCCTGTTCAGGGCTGGTAAGGTAAAAGAGCTTGTAATTTTTGTATTTTAGAATAGGGTAGGGAATTTTTTATTTTGGGGGTCTTTGTTATTTTATTAGGGGGCTTAGAGTAGGTGTAATTAGTTTAAAATTGTTGTAATATTTTTCTTATGTTTGTAAATATTTTTTTATTTTCTGTAACTTAGTTCTTTTTTATTTTTTGTACTTTAGATAGTTTATTTAATTGTATTTATTTGTAGCAATTGTGTTTAATTAATTTATTGATAGTGTAGTGTTAGGTTAATTGTAGGTAATTGTAGGTAGTTTATTTAATTATTTTATTGATAGGGTAGTGTTAGGTTTAATTATATCTTAGGTTAGGATTTATTTTACAGGTAAATTTGTAATTATTTTAACTAGGTAACTATTAAATAGTTCTTAACTATTTAATAGCTATTGTACCTGGTTAAAATAATTACAAAGTTGCCTGTAAAATAAATATTAATCCTAAAATAGCTATAATATAAATGTAATTTATATTGTAGCTATATTAGGATTTATTTTACAGGTAAGTATTTAGCTTTAAATAGGAATCATTTATTTAATAAGAGTTAATTTATTTCGTTAGATAAAAATTATATTTAACTTAGGGGGGTGTTAGTGTTAGGGTTAGACTTAGCTTTAGGGGTTAATACATTTATTAGAATAGCGGTGAGCTCCGGTCGGCAGATTAGGGGTTAATAATTGAAGGTAGGTGTCGGCGATGTTAGGGAGGGCAGATTAGGGGTTAATACTATTTATGATAGGGTTAGTGAGGCGGATTAGGGGTTAATACATTTATTATAGTAGCGCTCAGGTCCGCTCGGCAGATTAGGGGTTAATAAGTGTAGGTAGGTGTCGGCGACGTTGTGGGGGGCAGATTAGGGGTTAATAAATATAACATAGGGGTCGGCGATGTTAGGGCAGCAGATTAGGGGTACATAGGGATAACGTAGGTGGCGGCGGTTTACGGAGCGGCAGATTAGGGGTTAAAAGTGTAATGCAGGGGTCAGCGATAGCGGGAGCGGCAGATTAGGGGTTAATAAGTGTAAGGTTAGGGGTGTTTAGACTCGGGGTACATGTTAGAGTGTTAGGTGCAGACGTAGGAAGTGTTTCCCCATAGGAAACAATGGGGCTGCGTTAGGAGCTGAACGCTGCTTTTTTGCAGGTGTTAGGTTTTTTTTCAGCTCAAACAGCCCCATTGTTTCCTATGGGAGAATCGTGCACGAGCACGTTTTTGAGGCCGGCCGCGTCCGTAAGCAACTCTGGTATCGAGAGTTGCATTTGCGGTAAATATGCTCTACGCTCCTTTTTTGGAGCCTAACGCAGCATTTGTTTGAACTCTCGATACCAGAGTTAAATTTATGGTGCGGCCAGAAAAAAACCTGCGGAGCGTTAACAGCCCTTTTACCGCCAAACTCCAAATCTAGCCGTAAGAGTCCCAAGTTTACATAGATAAATAAAGTATAGGAGAGCATAACGTAAGTCTGTACGCTCTGTGATATAGGTAACTTAATAACTAAGGCAGGCATACACATTGTGGTATAGCAGTTAAAATTGGAGGTACACTGGTTATCTGAATGTGCCCATGAACCTAACAGATAATACAGTCAACTAGGTTCACTAATAGATTCCCTTTACAATCTGTGTATTATCAAATGCGCAATAATAAACTGCTGGTTATAATTCTGGTCACAAGTAAAACCAGAAAACTACTATTTAGTCAAGCTGTAAATAAAAGATTAATAGGACATCAAAATGGAGTGGAGTGGCTAAGATTATGTTAAATGGAGACTGGCATGGCCAAAATCGGTTCAACTTAGCTCAATTAATGAGAACAAAACATGTACAGTGGCTGTCTGAAATAAGAACTAATAGCCCAACTCGAGCTCAGAAGCTTATTATATATGTATGTGCTCCCAAACAACCCCATACTTTTATGGAACATTTAACTAGGTTAATGTATAACTCTATAAATAGAATGGCAAAGATAGCACCTCTAAAGTGGGAATGACTGCCCCTCATTGTTAAAGCTCATAGAAATTGCAGGGACAATATTGTGCTTGCCGAAAGTCAGAGTTCTAGGTAAATAGCGGTCCCTATAGTGAGCTCATCACAAAAGAGTAGAGTGGAGCAGAAAAGTCTGCTAGATCACATAACTTTGCAGTAGAACACTTAAACTTAAGATTCCATAGCTGGGGCTCAAAGTGCTCAAAATATCAGAGTATATAAATGCTACACCTAAACCCCATATATATATGCATATTATGATAACCTGTAGACATAGAGGTATTTAAATAATGGAACACTGATATTCTACTTTTGTTACAGTAGGTGTATATAAGCAGCGGAGAGCTTGAAATTATAAAGCCATATAGATATATGGGCAGGGATTTGTGTGGGGCTCAGACCTTAAGGTTGTCAACATTGAACTCTAATAAAATAGCATGAGGCTACCAGTAACAGCTTTAAAACAAACATATGGAACCCACAGTGATACGCAAAAGTCCAACAGTACATTTAGAGATCCTGGAAATGTTCAGCACCCATTATAAAAACAAAGTTGGTCTCACAATATAGTTAGAATGGTTGAGTTCCAGAAAAGTAATAGCCAATCCGTCCCTAAGTGGGTCAAATAATCAGTCTTATAAGGCTAAGAGAGACGGCTAAACAAAGAAGAATTTAACCCACTCCTGTCTTCAGGGTGTTTTTCTTAAAGCCACCATGAAGTTGAGGACTTTGAACTGTGGCAATCCAGCTAAGTCGGACAAAGCAGTCCGGTAGTGAGAAAAGTTCTAAGGCGATGCGGTAAAGTGTGTTTTGGGCTGCCTTCTCATCGAGCCGACCTACCTTTCTCAGACCAAACAACCCGCTACGTGTCTCTATAATAGACACTCGATGCCGCACCAGGAGGTCGCAATCCACTGCATCTAATGCATTGTAGGCAGTACTTAGAGGTATTAAGCGATCAGCTCTAGGTAGGTCGCCTCCCGCTTCTGCTGTGTTGAAGTCGGCTACTGTCATCTCACACTCTGCTCCCAAAGTGCTCTGTGGGTAGTGTCGAGTAGGTGAGGAGCGCCGGGGCCCCAAAGCGCTCCCCCCCTCTAGAGCAATGTTAGCTGTGGGAACATGATCAGGACAGGCCACGGACACTGCTTCCGTCTGCCGAGGTGCTATCACGTTGAAGCATTTGAACAGATCATAATAGCTGTCTAAAAAGCAGTGTATCTCTTCCATAATGCGCTCTGCGGTATCCATGATAAGGTGTGGTGGCAGATGTCAAATCCAAAAATTATTCAAGCACCGCTGAACAGTCTTGTTCTCCCCTGTGAATGTTGCGTAGGCCAAAAGATGGCGGCTCTCCAATCCAGCTGTCAGTATTTTTCACCCGATGCTGGCAGAGTTTCGTCAATGCAGTAGTAGGTAGTGTTGGATTAGGTGTATGGATCATCCACATTAACTGGTATTCATCAGTGGTCCAATAAAAAGCTTGTACAGTAGTTAAATTCTCATTGTATAATTGATATGGCCAGAGCTATTGAAATGTGCGACCTAACAGTTTCACAGTTGGCTCCGCCCCCCTCTTATCACCCTTTTTAAATAACAAAACAATCAAACCTTTCCTCATTGAAACAGGCAAAACATTCATTCTAAAAACAAACTTACAAACATCCAAAATATCCACCCCAATCAAATTCCAAAAACAAGTATAAAATTCAACAGGCAAACCATCACAACCAGGTACCTTCCCATTCTTAAAACTCCTAACAACCTCTGCAATCTCATCCAAACTTAGATCCCTTTCTTACAAATCATTATCATATTTTTCCAACTTAAGCTCAATGTCTTCCAACAACTCATTTTCCAATAAAACATATCTTGTTTTTTCTTTATACAGCTCACTGTAAAACGCATGCACTTCACGCAAAACACCATCCGTACCATTAACTTCACACTCAACCTTATCAAAAACACTAACAAAACCAGTCTTTCCTTCAAAAGCTTTCTTAAAAAAATATTTACTACAAGACTCATCCTTTTCCATTTTCTCCAATCTTGCCATAAAAACTATTTTTTTCCTTTTTCATGCATACACTTTTTAATTATCTTTCTTGCTTCAGCAATTTCTTCATGCACATCAATACCACAATTTCTCAATTCATACAAATACAACAACCTCAGATACCATTTATCATACAACTCCCTTTCCATTCTAGCTTTCTCACAGCCTTTCTTAATAAAAAAAAACCTCTTTATTTCCACCTTCAACCATTCCCACCACATAAGCACATTGCTAAAATCACATTTTCTTTCACGCCACCTTTCATACATCCAAACAAACTGACGCTTAAACTTCTCATCTTCTAACAAATCCACATTCAGTTTCCAAACACCCTTACCATACTTGATCTTCAAAACACAATTCACCTTACACATCAAAAGGGCATGATCCGTAAAGGGCATCCACTTTAAAGAAAAATCATCAACACATAAAAATTTAGATAAAAAACAAAAATCAATTCGAGATTTTATCCCACCACTATCACTAAAGAAAGTAAAACCCTCCCCTGAAAAAGAAACAGACCCGAAGGCATCCTTCAAACCAAAAGATTTAAGCAAATCAAGTAATAACTTCCCTGAGCTATCCACCCTACAATCACTCACACCCTCTCTGTCTTAATAATACAATTAAAATCCCCAACCAAAAAAGTTGGCTCTCGACCTGGCAGAAAAAACCTTAAAGTTTAAAAATCAAGCAAACGTTCTACCCTATTTGGAGAAGCATATACATTAAACAAACGAAAAACAGTCCCACAAAAACTAAAACTAACCAAAAGTACCCGACCTGGGACAATATGAACTACATTAAGGATAGAAAAACTAAACCCCTTAAACAAAACTCCCACCCCCCCATTCCTATCAGAAGAATAAGACCATACTTTAGGACCATATTCCCAGTCAGCACATTTAGGATGTTCAGAGAGACCACATTCCTGCAAACAAAAAATATTAGCAGAACATACAGATAATAATTTAAAAATTGCAGCTCTCCTTGCTATAGTTGTCATACACCTGACATTAAGGGAAGAAATGGTCAGAAACATCACAAAAATAAATTAAAGAAAAACAAAAAAAGAAATAACATCAGGACTTCTTCTTTCCTTTCTTTTTCTTAGGACTCAAAGGAGATCCTTTAAATCTGCCTCTGTGACGTTCTGACCTCCTAGGCTCCCCCTTGCCAGCCTCATAACCAGTAACTTCAGCAAGATGGTTCACATCTCTTTTATCTAGATAACCAGCAGAAGAGGCATCAAAAAAGTCACCTATACACTGGTTTGAGTCAGAAGGAACGACTTTAGTAGAGACAGAAGGAAACTCTGAAATTAAAGAGTCAGCATCCCTTGTAGTATCTGGATCTGCACCCTTAACTACTGGAAGATCCAAATCAGGACTCTCCCATCCATCAGAATCCGCATCTTTTTTTCGCTTGGAGGCAGATTTTTTCCCTTCAATGTCCATATCCTCCTCAGAACTAGAGGACACAACAGCAGACCAATCAATGTTCTCCCCTTCACCAAGAACAGCATCAGGAGCAGGATCACAAAATGACTCAGTGAAGGAAAAATTATCTGTCCCAGGAACAGCAACAGTATCATCCACAGATTTGGGCAACAGGGCTTCAAGAACATCTGAAGCAGCTATCACATTAGATGTAGCAAGATCCACCTCCTGAAGATGAGATTGGGCTTCCTCCACCTTCTCAGCCACAGGAACCACCACAGGAGCATCAGACACCTCTCCAGCAGGGACCCCAACTGCAGATTTCTTACACAAAAGAGGTAATATAGAGTTCAATGCCTCATCAGAGACCTCTTCCTCATTCACAGATGGCTCATCTGCAACTGAAGATGTTTTTTTTGCAACATCAGCATAGGAAGGCTTCACTCTATCAAGCCCCTGCAACATCATCAAAGGACACATCCTGCACAGATGACTTGAAGAACCACACAGGTCACAGGTCCGGCGTTTACTACAGTGGGCAACAAGATGATCCTCCTCACCGCAATTTCGACATCTGGCACCTGGACAATTTTCAGCAATGTGACCAAACAGGTTGCAACTACGGCAAAAAAGAGGCATGTCATCATAGTATAGGAAACCTCTATTTCCACCAATGGCGAAAGTCTGTGGATGGTGTTTCTTTCCACCAATACCGAATTCATCTGGCACAAACCACACCCAGAATCTGCGCTTTCCATTGAAAGTCCCAAACTGATTCTTCAGCTTGCTACCTCCTTGAACATCATCAAAGTAGCGACAAAGAAACAGACAAATTTCCACATCAGTGACCCAAGGGTTGTACATATGTACTGTCACCGGGATTCTTCTCTCCCTCTGCACACAGGCAACAAATTTCATGCCAACCAACTCTGGAGCAGCAGCCATATCAATAGTCCGTTGATAGCAGGTCTGTAAATAATTCTCATCGGTGAAAGCAACATCAAAAATCCCTCTTGAAGGGAATGACTGAACACAATGCAAACTTGCTCTTGGCATTTTCAAAACACCCTCCAAAACCACCTGCTGGACATGAGCCAAACCAATCTTCTCTCGAAAGTCCTCAGAAATCAACACCCGAAGTGTATGGGGAACATTTGGCACATTGGTAGCCATATTTGCCCTATTGCCTCTTTAGGCTGGATTTCAGAGCGCCCCCCCCCCCCCAAAAGCAGCATGTGGCTGAAGTCCAGGGACAATGCCACAAGGCCAAGGGAATGGCCCTACTACCCTGCTTTGTCCCCCGCTGCAGTGGTATAGAGTTTTCCTTGATGTGTAGTATTTCACAGATACTCAATGTTTTGTTGTTTGCTTTTTTCAAATAAACTTATATGCATTTGCAGTACCCGTATATATATATGTTTTCTGTCTGAGAAGTCTTCCAGCCTATATACTATTTAAGGTATAACTGGGAATAAAAGAGTGCTGAAATCCCTCTCTTTCACAGAAACTTACTGCTAGATTACGATTTGTGCGTTAAGGTAAAAAAGCAGCGTTAACAGGCCCTTACACTGTTTTTTTACGCCCGCTGCTATTGCGAGTCTTGCAGGTATAGGTGTACCGCACACTTGTTTGGCCTTACCGCAAACCGACTTATGTAAAGTTCGTAAAGCCTTTTTTCTATGGGACGAGTTTGTCCTGGGAGGCAAAAAAGTGAGCAGTACAGCCTCTACCGACAAGATTCCTAACACATTTTAAAGTCAGTAGTTATGAGTTTTACACTACAACGCTGTAGCATAAAACTCATAACTAAAGTGTTAAAAAGTATACTAACACCGATAAACTACCTATTAACCCCTAAACTGAGACCCTCCCACATCGCAAACACTATAATAAAATTTGTATTAACCCCTAATCTGCTGCCCCAACATCGCCGACACCTACATTATATTTATTAACCCCTAATCTCCCGCCCCCAATGTCGCTGCAACCTACCTACATTTATTAACCCCTAATCTGCTGCCCCCAACGTCGCCGCCACTATATTAAATGTATTAACCCATAAATCTAAGCCAACCCTAACCCTAACACCCCCTAACTTAAATATAATTTAAATAAATCTAAATAAAATTACTATCATTAACTAAATGATTCCTATTTAAAACTAAATACCTATAAAATAAACCCAAAGATAGCTACAATATAACTAATAGTTACATTGTGGCTAGCTTAGGGTTTATTTTTATTTTACAGGCATGTTTGTATTTATTTTAACTAGGTAGAATAGTTAATAAATAGTTATTAACTATTTAATAACTACCTAGCTAAAATAAATACAAATTTACCTGTAAAATAAAACCTAACCTATGTTACAATAACACCTAACACTACACTACAATTAAATCAATTCCCTACATTAAATACAATTAAATAAATATAATTAAATTAGCTAAATCACAAAAAAAACAACACTAAATTACAGAAAATAAAAACAAATTACAGATCTTTAAACTAATTACGCCTAATCTAAGAGCCCTATCAAAATAAAAAAGCCCACCCAAAATAAAAAAAAACCTAGCCTAAACTAAACTACCAATAGCCCTTAAAAGGGCCTTTTGCGGGGCATTGCCCCAAAGAAATCAGTTCTTTTACCTGTAAAAAAAATTACAAACAACCCCCCCAACAGTAAAACCCACCACCCACACAACCAACCCCCCAAATAAAAGCCTAACTAAAAAATCTAAGCTCCCTATTGCCCTGAAAAGGGCATTTAACCCTATTGCTGCCCAAAGCCCTAACCTAAAAAATAAACCCACCCAATACACCCTTAAAAAATCCTTACATTAACCCTGAAGATTCACTTAACGGGTGCAGTCTTCATCCAAGCGGCAAGATGTCCTCAACAAAGCCAGCAGAAGTGGTCCTCCAGATGGGCAGAAGTGGTCCTCCAGACAGGCAGAAGTCTTCATCCAGACGGCATCTTCTATATTCATCCTTCCGACGCGGAGTGGCTCTATCTTCAAGACATCCAGCACGGAGCATCCTCTTCAAACGATGTCTTCTTCGGAATGAATATCTCTTTAAGTGATGTCATCCAAGATGGCGTCCCTTAGATTCCGATTGGCTGATAGAATTCTGTCAGCTAATCGGAATTAAGGTAGAAAAAATCCTTTTGGCTGATGCAATCAGCCAATAGGTTTGAAGTTCAATTCTATTGGCTAATCCAACCAGCCAATAGGATTGAGCTTGCATTCTATTGGCCGATTGGAACAGCCAATAGAATGCCAGCTCAATCCTATTGGCTGATTGCAACATGAGTGTGCAACATCATGCAAAACACACACACAATTATCAGAATATGTTGCTTATAGTTTTTTGTGTTAGTATAGTTATTAGTGTTAGTATAGTTATTTGTATTAGTATTGTTATAAGTGTTAGTATAGTTATTTGTATTAGTAGTGTTATTTGTATTACTATAGTTATTAGTGTTATTATAATTATTTGTATTAGTATAGTTATTTGTGTTAGTATAGTTATTTGTTTTAGTATTGTTATTTGTATTAGTATAGTTATTTGTATCAGTGTAGTTATTTGTATCAGTGTAGTTATTTGTGTTAGTATAGTTAATAGTGTTAGTATAGTTATTAGTGTTAGTATAGTTATTTGTATTAGTATAGTTATTTATGTTAGTATAGTTATTAGTGTTAGTATAGTTATTAGTGTTAGTATAGTTATTTGTATTAGTATAGTTATTAGTGTTAGTATGGTTATTTGTATTAGTATAGTTATTTGTGTTTTATAGTTATTTGTGTTAGTATAGTTATTAGTGTTAGTATAGTTATTTGTATTAGTATGGTTATTTGTATTTTAGACATGTGCAATTCGGTTTGGATCGATTCTGAAATTCTGAAAATTCAGCAAATTCGGAGATTCGGATCGATCTGAATTTCCGAATTAAAATACTGCAGAATTTACCGAATAAATCCGAATTAGTTTACAGTAGTATTGTACACTAGTATTGTACAGTATATTAGGTTATATCACTCTTCTATGGGTTACACCTAATATACAGTACATAATACTAGTCTAATACACAGCACACATACCGAAATTCCGAATTTCCGAACCGAATCGAACCGAATCCAGCCGAATTTTTTCGAATCCGAATTAATCCGAAACGAATCCGAAACAAATTAATTCAAAGTTTTCCGAATTCAAATCGATCCGAAACGAATTCGAAAAACTCTGAATCGATCCGAACCGAAACTAATTTTTTGATTATGCACATATCTAATTAGTATGGTTATTTGTATTAGTATAGTTATTTGTGTTAATATAGACCTAGATTTGGAGTTTGGCGTTAACCGTGAAAACCAGCGTTAGAGGCTCCTAACGCTGGTTTTAGGCTACCGCCGGTATTTGGAGTCACTCAAAATAGGGTCTAACGCTCACTTTTCAGCCGCGACTTTTCCATACCGCAGATCCCCTTACGTCAACTGCGTATCCTATCTTTTCAATGGGATCTTTCTAACTCCGGTATTTAGAGTCGTTTCTGAAGTGAGCGTTAGACATCTAACGACAAAACTCCAGCCGCAGGAAAAAAGTCAGTAGTTAAGAGCTTTCTGGGCTAACGCCGGTTTCTAAAGCTCTTAACTACTGTACTCTAAAGTACACTAACACCCATAAACTACCTATGTACCCCTAAACCGAGGTCCCTCCACATCGCCGACACTCGAATACATTTTTTTAACCCCTAATCTGCCGACCGCCACCTACGTTATCCTTATGTACCCCTAATCTGCTCCCCCTAACACCGCTGACCCCTATATTATATTTATTAACCCCTAATCTGCCCCCCACAACGTCGCCTCCACCTGCCTACACTTATTAACCCCTAATCTGCCGACCGCAAAGCGCCGCTACCTACGTTATCCTTATGTACCCCTAATCTGCTGCCCCTAACACCGCCGACCCCTATATTATATTTATTAACCCCTAATCTGCCCCCCACAACGTCGCCTCCACCTGCCTACACTTATTAAACCCTAATCTGCCGAGCGGACCTGAGCGCTACTATAATAAAGTTATTAACCACTAATCCGCCTCACTAACCCTATAATAAATAGTATTAACCCCTAATCTGCCCTCCCTAACATCGCCGACACCTAACTTCAATTATTAACCCCTAATCTGCCGACCGGAGCTCACCGCTATTCTAATAAATGTATTAACCCCTAAAGCTAAGTCTAACCCTAACACACCCCCCTAAGTTAAATATAATTTAAATCTAACAAAATAAATTAACTCTTATTAAATAAATTATTCCTATTTAAAGCTAAATACTTACCTGTAAAATAAATCCTAATATAGCTACAATATAAATTATATTTATATTATAGCTATTTTAGGATTTATATTTATTTTACAGGTAACTTTGTATTTATTTTAACCAGGTACAATAGCTATTAAATAGTTAAGAACTATTTAATAGCTAAAATAGTTAAAATAATTACAAATTTACCTGTAAAAGAAATCCTAACCTAAGTTACAATTAAAACTAACACTATACTATCAATAAATTAATTAAATAAACTACCTACAATTAACCTAACACTACACTATCAATAAATTAATTAAATACAATTCCTACAAATAAATACAATTAAATTAACTTGCTAAAGTACAAAAAATAAAAAAGAACTAAGTTACAAAAAATAAAAAAATATCTACAAACATAAGAAAAATATTACAACAATTTTAAACTAATTACACCTACTCTAAGCCCCCTAATAAAACAACAAAGCCCCCCAAAATAAAAAATGCCCTACCCTATTCTAAATTACTAAAGTTCAAAGCTCTTTTACCTTACCAGCCCTGAACAGGGCCCTTTGCAGGGCATGCCCCAAGAAGTTCAGCTCTTTTGCCTGTAAAAAAAAAACATACAATACCCCCCCCCCCCAACATTACAACCCATATACCCCTAATCTAACCCAAACCCCCCTTAAATAAACCTAACACTAAGCCCCTGAAGATCATCCTACCTTGTCTTCACCTCACCAGGTATCACCGATCCGTCCTGGCTCCAAAATCTTCATCCAACCCAAGCGGGGGTTGGCGATCCATCATCCGGTGCCTGAAGAAGTCCAGAAGAGGCTCCAAAGTCTTCATCCTATCCGGGAAGAAGAGGCGATCCGGACAGGCAACCATCTTGATCCAAGCGGCATCTTCTATCTTCATCCAATGACGACCGGCTCCATCCTGAAGACCTCCACCGCAGACACATCTTCTTCCGGCGACGTCCAACTGCAGAATGACGGTTCCTTTAAGGGACGTCATCCAAGATGGCGTCCCTCGAATTCCGATTGGCTGATAGGATTCTATCAGCCAATCGGAATTAAGGTAGGAATATTCTGATTGGCTGATGGAATCAGCCAATCAGAATCAAGTTCAATCCGATTGGCTGATCCAATCAGCCAATCAGATTGAGCTCGCATTCTATTGGCTGATCGGAACAGCCAATAGAATGCGAGCTCAATCTGATTGGCTGATTGGATCAGCCAATCGGATTGAACTTGATTCTGATTGGCTGATTCCATCAGCCAATCAGAATATTCCTACCTTAATTCCGATTGGCTGATAGAATCCTATCAGCCAATCGGAATTCGAGGGACGCCATCTTGGATGACGTCCCTTAAAGGAACCCTCATTCTGCAGTTGGACGTCGCCGGAAGAAGATGGGTCCGCGGTGGAGGTCTTCAGGATGGAGCCGGTCGTCATCGGATGAAGATAGAAGATGCCGCTTGGATCAAGATGGTTGCCGGTCCGGATCGCCTCTTCTTCCCGGATAGGATGAAGACTTTGGAGCCTCTTCTGGACCTCTTCAGGCACCGGATGATGGATCGCCAACCCCCGCTTGGGTTGGATGAAGATTTTGGAGCCAGGACGGATCAGTGATACCTGGTGAGGTGAAGACAAGGTAGGATGATCTTCAGGGGCTTAGTGTTAGGTTTATTTAAGGGGGGTTTGGGTTAGATTAGGGGTATGTGGGTGGTGGGTTGTAATGTTGGGGGGGGGTATTGTATGTTTTTTTTTTACAGGCAAAAGAGCTGAACTTCTTGGGGCATGCCCCGCAAAGGGCCCTGTTCAGGGCTGGTAAGGTAAAAGAGCTTTGAACTTTAGTAATTTAGAATAGGGTAGGGCATTTTTTATTTTGGGGGGCTTTGTTGTTTTATTAGGGGGCTTAGAGTAGGTGTAATTAGTTTAAAATTGTTGTAATATTTTTCTTATGTTTGTAGATATTTTTTTATTTTTTGTAACTTAGTTCTTTTTTATTTTTTGTACTTTAGCAAGTTTATTTAATTGTATTTATTTGTAGGAATTGTATTTAATTAATTTATTGATAGTGTAGTGTTAGGTTAATTGTAGGTAGTTTATTTAATTAATTTATTGATAGTATAGTGTTAGTTTTAATTGTAACTTAGGTTAGGATTTCTTTTACAGGTAAATTTGTAATTATTTTAACTATTTTAGCTATTAAATAGTTCTTAACTATTTAATAGCTATTGTACCTGGTTAAAATAAATACAAAGTTACCTGTAAAATAAATATAAATCCTAAAATAGCTATAATATAAATATAATTTATATTGTAGCTATATTAGGATTTATTTTACAGGTAAGTATTTAGCTTTAAATAGGAATAATTTATTTAATAAGAGTTAATTTATTTCGTTAGATTTAAATTATATTTAACTTAGGGGGGTGTTAGTGTTAGGGTTAGACTTAGCTTTAGGGGTTAATACATTTATTAGAATAGCGGTGATCTCCGGTCGGCAGATTAGGGGTTAATAATTGAAGTTAGGTGTCGGCGATGTTAGGGAGGGCAGATTAGGGGTTAATACTATTTAATATAGGGTTAGTGAGGCGGATTAGGGGTTAATAACTTTATTATAGTAGCGCTCAGGTCCGCTCGGCAGATTAGGGGTTAATAAGTGTAGGCAGGTGGAGGCGACGTTGAGGGGGGCAGATTAGGGGTTAATAAATATAATATAGGGGTCGGCGGTGTTAGGGGCAGCAGATTAGGGGTACATAAGGATAACGTAGGTGGCGGCGCTTTGCGGTCGGCAGATTAGGGGTTAATTATTGTAGGTAGGTGGAGGCGACGTTGTGGGGGGCAGATTAGGGGTTAATAAATATAATATAGGGGTCGGCGATGTTAGGGAACCAGATTAGGGGTACATAGGGATAATGTAAGTAGCGGCGGTTTACGGAGCGGCAGATTAGGGGTTAATAATAATATGCAGGGGTCAGCGATAGCGGGGGCGGCAGATTAGGGGTTAATAAGTGTAAGGTTAGGGGTGTTTAGACTCGGGGTACATGTTAGAGTTTTAAGTGCAGACGTAGGAAGGGTTACCGCATAGCAAACAATGGGGCTGCGTTAGGAGCTGAACGCGGCTTTTTTGCAGGTGTTAGGTTTTTTTTCAGCTCAAACAGCCCCATTGTTTCCTATGGGGGAATCGTGCACAAGCACGTTTTTGAGGCTGGCCGCGTCCGTAAGCAACTCTGGTATCGAGAGTTGAAGCTGCGTTAAAAATGCTCTACGCTCCTTTTTTGGAGCCTAACGCAGCCTTTATGTGGATTTTCAATACCAGAGTTATTTTTATGGTGCGGCCAGAAAAAAGCCGGCGTTAGTTTTTCGGGTCGTTACCGACAAAACTCCAAATCTAGCCGATAGTTATTTGTGTTAGTATAGTTATTTGTATTAGTATGGCTATTTGTATTAGTATAGTTATTCGTTTTAGTATAGTTATTTGTGTTTTATAGCTATTTGTGTTAATATAGTTATTTGTGTTAATATAGTAATTAGTGTTAGTATAGTTATTTGTGTTAGTATAGTTGTTAGGGTTAGTATAGCTATTAGTGTTAGTATAGTTATTTGTGTTTTATAGTTATTTGTGTTAATATAGTTATTTGTGTTAATATAGTTATTAGTGTTAGTATAGTTATTTGTGTTAGTATAGTTATTAGTGTTAGTATAGTTATTTGTGTGACATCACTGGCAACTGTTCCAGATGAGGTTGAAGCTTTATCTTTTGTGGTTAGAATGTGGTTTTATGTTTGTACCAGTAACATCAAGTTTTGATATTGCACAATTGTTTTCTCTGCTAGCTATATGAAGAAGATATATCATTATTATGAATCTATGGCTTAGTCAGACTAGCCTGGTACCATAAGTGGCACTAAGGTGGTTTAAGTGATAAGATAAAGCGCTCCTGTTTCTCTTTTAAAAATCCATTGTAATAGGGAACACTAGGCATTTTAGTCCATAAATTACATTCCAATTTATTTGACATCATCTTTTTAACTTAATATTTTGCTCAGCTCATGGGCACACAAAGTCATACAACCAGAACGTACTCACATTCAGATACACACACATACCAGCTCATATATACACTCATACACTCACACACACACATACAAACACACATGCACTCACACGTGCTGTAATGTACACAAACATACCAGCTCACAAACACTCACACACACACACAGATGTATTCACATATGGACACAAACACACGTACAGTCACATGTGCTGTAAAGTATACACACATAACAGCTCATATACACTCAAACACGCATGCACACACCCACACATGTATACACACAAATGCATATAAATACTCACACACACATAAAGACACACATTCACACATACACTCACATGTGCTGTAATATACACACACATACCAGCTCATGTACACTCATACATGTACACACCCGCACATGTATACACACACATACATATATTTACTTAAAGGGACACTAAACCCAAATTTTTTCTTTCATGATTCGGATAGAGCATGCAATTTTAAGCAGCTTTCAAATTTACTTCTATTATCAATTTTTATTTGTTCTCTTGCTATCTTTATTTGAAAAACAGGAATAAAAGCTTTGAATCCGGACCATTTTAGATTGAGAACCTGGATTGTGCTTGCTGATTGGATGGCTACCAATAAGTAAGTCCTATTCAGGGTACTGGAAAAAAACATAGGACAGCTCCAAAGCTTTCATTCCTGCCTTTTCAAATATAGATAGCAAGAGAACAAAAAAAAATGGATAATAAGAGTAAATTAGAAAGTTGCTTAAAATTGCATGCTCTATCTTAACCATGAAAGAAAAAATGTGGGTTTACTATCCCTTTAATCACACACATATACAGACACACACTCACACGTGCTGTAATGCACACACACACATACCTGCTCAAATACACTCATACATACACCCATATGTATACACACACATATGTTTTTATACTCACACACATATACAGATACCCACCCACAGATGTATACACACAAATAGATATAAATACTCACACACACATACAGACACACACCCACAGATGCACTTACATAAACGTGCTGTAATAAACACACACATACCAGCTCACTTACACTCATACACGCACACCCACACATGTATACACACAAATACGTATATATACTCGCACACACGCACACGTATACACTCACATACGTACAGTATGTATACTTACACACACATACCTGCTCACTTACACTCATACACGCACACCCAAACATGTATACACACAAATACGTATATATACTCGCACACACGCACACGTATACACTCACATACGTACAGTATGTATACTTACACACACATACCAGCTCACTTACACTCATACACGCACACCCACACATGTATACACACAAATACGTATACATACTCGCATACACGCATACGTATACACTCACATACGTACAGTATGTATACTTACACACACATACCAGCTCACTTACACTCATACACGCACACCCACACATGTATACACACAAATACGTATATATACTCGCACACACGCACACGTATACACTCACATACGTACAGTATGTATACTTACACACACATACCTGCTCAAATACACTCATACATACACCCACATGTATACACACACATATGTTTTTATACTCACACACATATACAGATACCTACCCACAGATGTATACACACAAATGCATATAAATACTCACACACATTACAGACACACACCCACAGATGCACTTACATAAACGTGCTGTAATATACACACACATACCAGCTCACTTACACTCATACACGCACACCCACACATGTATACACACAAATACGTATATATACTCGCACACACAAGTATACACTCACATACGTACAGTATGTATACTTACACACACATACAGACATACACACACACATATGTGCACTCACATACACATGCTGTAATGCATAGCCACATACAAGCTTCCATATTGATTTGAAGAAACTTATTTAACTTTGTTAAAAGGACAGTCTACTTGATTTTTTTTTTTTATTGTTTAAAAAGATAGATAATGTAATTACTAGGGATGGGTGAATGTTTCGCAACATTAAAAAAACTGCACGAATTTTAATACATTTGTTCGTTCGAATCAAATTTCGAATGTATACATAACATTCTAACATTCGATTTTTGAATGTTCGGTTTCGAATTTTATGATTACATTTGAAAATATTATTTTAATTTATATGTTTGTAATAGTATTTCTAATGCTTTCTTTAAATGTAATATTCGAATTATGCAATATTCTATATAGAAACATTAAAAATGATATATTTGTATCTATTATGTATCAATTTACTAGATTCCCTCCATACCACATGAACTATTGAACTTCTGAATAGTATTTGTTAAATAGAATGTTAAATTCGAAATTTCGAATGTGGACATTGGATATAATTATAAACATTCAAATTCGAAAGTGACATTCGAAAACTGTAACTAGCATTCGATTATAGAATTTTTAAGAACATTCGTTCTTATCAACATTCGGATTTATAATTTGAATTTCGGTAATAACATTCGTTCTAAATTCGAAAATTTACATAATCGCCCATCCCTAGCCTTTACTACCCATTCCCAGGCTTTGCACAACCAACATTGTTATATTAACAGACTTTATAACCTCTAAACCTTTACATTTCTGTTTCTAAGCCTCTGCAGGCCGCCTCTTATCTCAGTGCATTTTATTAGCTTTTAATAGCCAGGCAATGGTAGTTCATGTGTGCCAAATAGATAACACTGCCGTGGCTTTATACAGGTACCAGCACTAATTGCCTAAAATGCAAGCTTGTAAAAAGTGCTGAGATAAGGGGGCAGGCTGCAGGGACTTAGATACAAGGTAATCAAAGAGGTATATTAATATAACAGTGTTATCTATGCAAAATTGGGGAATGGGTAACAAAGGGATTATCTATCTTTTTCAACGATAATAAAATTAAGTAAACTATCCCTTTAATGACAGAATGGGCTGTAACTCTGCAAAGTGAGACATTGGGGCATATTTATCAAGCTCCGATTGGAGCTTGATGCCCCGTGTTTCTGGAGAGCCGCTGCTCCATAACCTGTCCGCCTGCTCAGAGCAGGCAGACAGACATTGCCGGAAATCAACCCGATCGAGTACGATCGGGTTGATTGACACCCCCCTGCTGGCGGCCTATTGGCCGCGAGTATGCAGGGGGCGGCGTTGCACCAGCGGCTCTTGTGAGCTGCTGGTGCAATGCTGAATATGGCCAGACCTTAATAACTAGAGGCCAATACCTCTAATTTTGTTTTCTTCTGCAAATTTTTCTGCAAATTTTACTCACCTTTCTAACACTTAAAGGGGTAGAGTTATCAACTGTTCATCGATAAATGCCGACAACATATGCTGTCGACATTTATCATTGCACAAGCATTTCACCAGAAATGCTTGTGCAATGCCGCCCCCTGCACATCCGCGCTAGCAGAATTGGTATGATTGCAGTCCGCCACCTCAGAGGTGGTGGATGAGTTGGGAGCACGACGGTCTTACGACCGCTGCTTCTTAACTAAAGTTTCAGGCGTACTTGAGACTTCGTGGATAGATTGCAGCATACGCTGCTTGATAAATCTGCCATGTAGTCTCCATAAATAGATACACCATAAAAAAGAAAAAAAACATTAAAAACTAGGCTACAATGTTAATATAATTCATCTTGTTTGATTTAAACTATTCCTGGCTAATAAATGTAATTACTCAAAACATTTCCTGTTTTCCCTGAAACATGGTGACAACATTTCTGTGATTTGTAAAATATGTCCACAAATGAACAGTATTAATAAGGACAAGCGCATACGTAATTTAACCAAAAACTATGCATGATGCACTGTTTCAGTGGAATTATGTTAAGAATTTATTAACCACACTAATATATTGTCATTTTCTGGAAGTGTGGGATAAACATATTTTTACAGTGCATTTGCACCCATTGGAAAGTCAAAATGACACTTTCATGATTCAGATAGAGCAGGTCATTTTAAGACACTTTTAAATTCACTTCTATTCTCAAATGTGCTTTGTTCTCTTGGTATCCCTTGTTAAAAAAAGAATATGCACATATCCTACACTAGCGGAGCTAGCTGCTGATTGGTGCCTGCACACATTTGTCTCTTGTGATTGGCTAACTAGATGTGTTCAGCTAGCTGCCAGTAGTGTAATGCTGTCCCATCAGCAAATGAAAACAAGATAATAAAACAAATTTAATAAAAGAAGTAAATTGGAAAGTTGTTTAAAATGGTATGTTCTATCTAAATCATGAAAGAAAATGTTGTGGTCTTACTTTAGTTGAGTTGCTATGCAGCAAATATACTTTCATTACTGATTTTGTCTTCTTTTCCTGTAATTTATTTACAAATATTGCCTGATTTCCTATTCCTGTAAAATTTTAATTAATTTCTTACACTTCTCTCTAATTATGGATACTGCCATATTTGAACCTACAGTAAATTTCACTGCAAATATCTGAAGGAGAGTTGTTGCATATAATCAAACACATGTGAACATTGGAATGCTGTGAAATCTAGATTTCAACATGGTAGCACCCATGACCTGAGGGAGGCTGGGAAAACCTATGCTTATAAAATGTATTCAGTGTTTAATGTCCTTTATTTTTCAATATTTAAACAAGTAATACAATTTAAAAAAATACCTCTGCATATTATTTTCAGGATAGTCTTTTATTTAAATACATAAATCGACCTACCATTTACTTAGTGTCCCTTTATGGTATAAAATTATTTTAAGAATGCTCATGATTTGTGTGATTTTGAAGAGTAATGGATGAGATCACTAGCAACTGACCAGTAGATCATAAGACTGCTGTGGGATTTCTCACTTCTCTCTCAGCCAGTAACATTTCCTGGAGGCCTTTCGGGATGTGGGAAGTGGTTGTTGGCTGTGGGTGGATCCATGCTAGGACGACACAGTGAACGTCTCTGCAGACATTATGTGTATCTTGGGGAGCCATTGACATGCCTTGAGCAGTCCCTTAAAGGGGCACTAAAGTCAAAATTAAACTTTCATGAATCAGATAGAGCATCAAGTTTTAAACAACTTTCCAATTTATTGTCATTATCAAATTGTGAATATTCTTTCTATATGCACACTTTCAGAGGCACCAGATACTACTGTGCATGTGCAAGAGCTCACAGTTTAAGACCTCCCAACTGTCCCTATTTAAGAGAGACACTCCCTATTTCTAAGCTCTGTCCCTCCATCATGACCTCGCCTCCTCCTGACAAGGCCTCACCCACAAAACAGCAACTGTCCCCCTTACCCTCCTGAGTCCCTAAGATGTACAGTTGCAGAGCCCTATCATATTTATAACATTTAATGGGTTGTGTAATTGATATTTTCACTTAAACCACAATATACAGACCCATAGTATAAAACAAGAGATTCTCTACTTAAAAGCCCATGAAAATCAAAGATTCATGATTCATAGAGAGCCTACAAGTAAAAAAAAAATCCATTTTGATTTTATTATAGCTTTTAGCTCTTTCTCTTTTTTTTTGTTAAAATGTAGCTCCTTTCAATGAGAGAATACAGAAGTATGCTCGGGTGTGTGCAAGTTTCAATCGCTATATGGCTGCAGTGTTTGTAGCAATTATAAAACTAACCTGTAGAGGGAGTTATAGAGTGAAGTAGATTAATAAGCAAGTTTGCACATGATACGTACCAACTAATCAAGAACTTCCAATGGTCCGACTCCCATGCTGATCTCAGGGCTAAGAACAAAAAAAAGTTAACAGTTTGAAGGAAACTCTAGAGACCCAGAATCATTTTATATGCAATGTCCTTTAAAAAACAAAACAAAAACATTGTGTATAGGAAAGAGCCCCAATAAAACTTGTTTTAAAAAAAAGATATATATATATATACTGTATGTGCATATATATATATGGCTGCTGTTGCTCTATGTCAGTTACAGGACTGTAGCTGATTTTCCCTTTTGTTTTTTCTTTCATGTTTTTACATGCAACTGATTTTTAACATTTTTGTACCAAATAAAGCTGTATTTTTCAACTTTTAACAATTTGACATATACTCTTTTCTTTTTCATATGGTCTGGAGATGCGGATTAGCAGAGTGTTTGTATATATATATATATATATATATATATATATGCACACTTTCGGAGGCACCAGATACTATATATATAATTTTATTTTTTATTGATTTTCAATCTTACATGGACTACATATTTGTGCAAAGTCTCCTTGTGCATGAGCTTTGAAACATTCAATAACAAGATTTAAAATTAGATAATATAAAAGTGTAATAAAACTAAATAATTAAATTACCTTACAAAGGACTAGATTAGTGGAGTGCAATCAATAGCACAGGATGCTTTATCTTTTGCGCAACTTCACTCAAAGAATAATGCACAATTTAGAATTACACGTGGATGGTTAAATATTTTAACCAAAGTACCTACAGAAAAGCTTTGCAAACAAGAGTTATCCCAACAAATTAACCTCCCAGTGGGCATTGGGAGAGAGGGAGACTTTTTAAAGGGCAGTTCCTGCACCAGCTTTAATTACATTGACCTCTTATCTGCTCCTTTCCTGGGTACACTGTCCCTTTAAAAAAATATTTCTGACCAACGGCAGGGCATATTATCATTAAAAAAAAAAAAAAAAATTCTAAGTATTTAAAAAGATGTAATGAATTACCCAAAAAACAACAATAATAATATAATAATATTATCATTAATATCATAGAGATACCGAAATAAACTAAAATAATTTCCATTAAAAGTATAATGTGAACCATTGAACATGATGTTAATTTATTCCATTTATAAACTCTAATCACTTTTGTTAAATAGAACCAGTAAATTAGCTTCCTTTAATAAATATTATTTAAAAGAAAGAGTAGTTATTTGACTCATATCCTCACTATTAACATAATAAGACCAGTACACTTCCGAATGTGAATGCCAAGTATTGTCATAAGAGGAGAAACAATTACATTAAAAAGTTATTTTGAAAACACGTCAGGGTGTTTATTTAAAAACTTCCCATGAAACCCACTAATTGCAGGCAATAAACATTTCTTTAAAAAGGTCAATAAAAATGTCTGTTAATGCAAACAAGATGTTGTAAACACAGTCTAGTTTGTAAATTAGTTTTGCATAAATCATTTATTTTTGTGCAGCAATTGTACAGAAAATTGTTTGCACCTGTTTTCATAAGAAACATATTTTATTTCAGGAATGATATCAGAAAATACTGACCCATTCATTTTCAGCAACTCCATGTAAGGAAGTTATTTAATAATATTGTGTGGTGAAAAAGCTAAAAAACAAAGGAAGCTGATACCTAAAAGCCAAATAAAAATAAGTCCTGCATATACTAGTCATCAATTAAAGGGACACTAAACTCAATTTTTTTCTTTCATGGGTCAGATAGAGCAGCCCCATATGGGGTCACGTAACCCAAATGTGGGGTCACAAAAAATTCAGGGAGGCCCGTGTAAGAAGGGGCCTCCTGATTCCATATTTCATCCCGCAATCTTAAGGCCGGTCTTAGGGGTGTGCGACCTGTGCCATCGAACAGGGCACACACTCCAAGCGCTGGCAGGCTGACTGCTTTCATCTCAGCACTCCCTCTTCCTCATATGTCACTTCCTCCCAGTGAAGAGGGAGCCCTGCAGAGAAGGTCCTTGCCCAGAAGGTATGGTAGTAGGCCTATCTTTGTAGGAGTTGTAAGTGAGAGTACTGGTAGCTACTCTTAGAAATCAGTGTCAAACTCCCATGAAGGTTTTTTTTTCCCCTGTCAACATGGCTCACATATTAACCTAGTCCCTGGGTAAGCAAAATTGCTTTCAGGTGTTATCAGATTTACTTCATCAAGCCTTCTACAGTTTTTGTTTCCCAATCTTGGGTTTCAAGAGATACTGTGAGGACAAAGACTTTAATATGTAATCAAAATATCCCAGACCAGAGCTATTCAGTTTTTCTTTCCTTGAATGCAGGAAACAACCCAGATTTTATGAATATCTGTATACAAGCACAGATGAGTCAATTAGTAACTCATGGGGGAGTATGAGTATAGAAGGGAGGGTATGAGCATGGAAGGGAGGGTATGAGCATGGAAGGGAGGGTATGAGCATGGAAGGGAGGGTATGAGCATGGAATGGGGTATGAGCATGGAAGGGGGTATGAATATGAAGGGGAAGTATGGAAGGAGCAGGGGAGTGAGCATGGAAGGGGCAGTAAGCATGGAAGGGGGGTGTATGAGCATGGAAAGGGGGAGTATGAGCATGGAAAGGAGGAGTATGAGTATGAAGGGGATTATGAAGGGGAATGAATATGAAGGGGGAGTATGGAAGGAGCAGGGGAGTGAGCATGGAAGCGGCAGTGAGCATAGAAGGGGGAGGTAAAAGCATGGAAAGGGAGAGTATGAGCATGGAAAGGGAGAGTATGAGCATGGAAAGGGAGAGTATGAGCATAGAAAGGGGGAGTGTGAGTATGAAGGGGAGGTATTAAGGGGAATATGGAAGGAGCAGGGGAGTGAGCATGGAAGGGAAGGTATGAGCATGGAAAGGGGGAGTATGAGCATATAAGGGGGGTATGAAGGGAGAGTATAAGTATGAAGGGGTATCAATATGAAGGGGGAGTATGGAAGAAGCAGGGGAGTGAGCATGGAAGGGGCAGTAAGCATGGAAGGGGGAGTATAAGTATGAAGGGGGAGTATGAGTATGGAAGGGGGTATGAATATGAAGGGGAGTATGGAAGGTGCAGGGGAGTGAGCATGGATGGGGCAGTGAGCATGGAAGGGGGGAGTATGAGCATGAAAGGGCTGAGTATGAGCATGAAAGGGGGGAGTATGAGTGTGAAGGGGGAGTATGGAAGGGGCAGGGGAGTGAGCATGGAAGGGGGTAGTATGGAAGGAACAGGGGAGTGAGCATGGAAGGGGCAGTAAGTATGGAAGGGGGGAGTATGAGCATGGAAAGAGGGAGTATGAGCATGGAAAGGGGGAGTATGAGTATGAAGGGGGATTATGAAGGGGTATGAATATGAAGGGGGAGTATGGAAGGAGCAGGGGAGTGAGCATGGAATGGGCAGTGAGCATAGAAGGGGGAGGTATAAGCATGGAAAGGGAGAGTATGAGCATGGAAAGGAGAGTATGAGCATGGAAAGGGGGAGTATGAGCATAGAAAGGGGGAGTATGAGCATGGAAAAGGGGAGTGTGAGTATGAAGGGGGAGTATGAAGGGGGAGTATGGTGGAAGGAGCAGGGGAGTGAGCATGGAAGGGAAGGTATGAGCATGGAAAGGGGGAGTATGAGCATATAAGGGGGTATGAAGGGGGAGTATAAGTATGAAGGGGTATCAATATGAAGGGGGAGTATGGAAGAAGCAGGGGAGTGAGCATGGAAGGGGCAGTGAGCATGGAAGGGGGAGTATGAGCATGAAAGGGCTGACTATGAGCATGAAAGGGGGGAGTATGAGTGTGAAGGGGGAGTATGGAAGGGGCAGGGGAGTGAGAATGGAAGGGTGGAGTATGGAAGGGGCAGGGGAGTGAGCATGGATGGGGGGGTATTAGCATAAATGGGCGAGTTTGAGTATGATTTATTATCAGTAAATTTTTTATTTGTATACCTATTTTATATACCCAGGGTCACATAAAAAATTCTCACGCTAAAAGGGGTTGCAAGTGGAAAAAGTTTAAGAAGCCCTGAGATAGAGCATGCAATTTTTTTCAATTTCTATTTTTTATTTTTTCCAACAGTATATACATTTGAAAATAAACAATTAAACATTTCCAGTTCACCTCGCAGGGTAACATATTAAAAAAGAAATAATAATAAAATAAAAAAAAATAAAAAAAAAACAAATAAAAAGTAAAATAAGACTCTTTCTAGTTCGTAGCGGGTTAACTTACTTATAAATTAAAGCAGTATTAGACAACCTGACCCTTAAGTTCTAACTCCCCTAAACCGAATCTTTCTTGGTTGAAATAAAAACTAAGAAAAAATGAAGTCATGAAAGACCTGGGAGCCATCACACAACTCATATATCCAGAAAGACAAAAAAAAAATAAACAAAACAAAAAAAAAAACAAAAAAAATTATAAAAATAAGTTGTCCCTCTCTCTCCCACTCCTCCCCCCCTACCACACTCCTAAAATAACTAATTCTGAGTTTTGAAAAGGGAAAATCAGATAGTCAATTTCATTTACGGAAAGTGATTTAATATAAGCTGCCCATTTATTAAAGAAATTCTTTATGTCCTCTTCATTATCTATCTCTGTGTCCTTTTGTTCTAAGACACATTGTTTTTTTAAGCAGTTCTGAATTTCAGAAATACTCGGTACAGAGCGCATTTTCCATTTTTTACTTATCAGATACCTAGTGGCTAAGATAGAAGTGGAGATCAGCTTATCCTGCGGATGAAACCTGTTTAAATTGTCCAGGCAAAGTATTATCTGATATAAGGAAAAGGTCACTGAGGGTATTTTCAACACGTTGTTAAGCCAATATTCTAGTTTAGACCATACTTTTCTAATTTTTGGACACCTCCAGAACATATGTTCTAGATCAGCTGCTGGAAATGAACATTTTGGACATCTGTCAAATTCCAGATTGTGCAACCTGTGATCCTTCTCCGGGGTGAAGTATGCTCCATGTAGTAGTTTGATGTGTGCTTCCCGCCATGTAGCAGATAAAGTTGTCTTTGTTACTTTGCTTATGGAGAGCTGTATAACTTTTGAGTCCACTAAGTTCTGATCTAAGATTACCGTCCATTTTAGAGCAAGCTTTGCCAATATTGGGGTTCCCCTATTGATAGCCAGGAGATGGTAACATATGGATATGGACATCGGACCAGCTCTAATAAGTGTAAGCCATTTTTCTAATTGGCCTAGTGTCCAAGACCATCCTACCTCTCTAGTTATTTCAGAAAAAAAATGTCTTAGCTGTAGGTAGGCAAAGAAATCTTTGTTAGACAAGTTAAATGCCAATTTCAACTCTTGAAAGGTTTTGATCTGTTTACTGTCTCCATCGATCAGGATGGATATTTTGTTTAGACCGTTCTTGTGCCAACGGGAAAAGACCTCGGAGTGCAGCCCAGGTTGGAATCTTGGATTACCTATCAGAGGTAAATAATTAGATATCCTAGGGTTAACTGAAAGAAGTTTTGATATCTTCCACCACGCCTTAATTGGATTTATAATTGTTTTAAATCCCTTTATCTCTGATGGTAACTCTTTAGGTGAAGAGTGGAGAAGGGCTAAAGGAAGATATGGGTCACATATACTTGATTCAAGGCCATTATTTAGGACATAGTCCTTAGATAGGATCCAACCTGTTACTATCCGAGCCAAGAAACTGAGATTGTAAGCTCTAATATCTGGAAGTGCCAAACCTCCATATTCATGTGGAAGAGAGAGTTTAGTATGTGAAATCCGTGCTTTTTTCCCCTGCCAAAGAAATTGACCTATTATGCTGTTCAACAACCGTACATCTTTTTCATAGAGAATTACCGGGACATTCTGGAGTACATATAGCAGTTTCGGGAGAAGAACCATTTTCCATATTGCGATTCGCCCTGAAAGTGACAATGGTAAACTTTGCCACATTCTAAGTTTCTCTCTAATTTGTTTTATAATTGGGGGTATATTATATTCATAAAGGTCCCCGGATTTTACTGGAATGTTTATCCCTAGATATTTAAAGGCATCTATTACTACTTTAAATGGGTTGTCTAAATATGAATCATTATTTTTCTGAATCCATAAGATTTCCGATTTGGATGCGTTTATCTTATATCCCGAGAACGTACCATATTGTTCGATTATCTGCATGAGCTTGGGAATGTTGGTATTAGTATTAGATATGTACAGCAGTATATCATCAGCATAAAGGCCAATTTTGATCTCATATTTCGAGATTTTTATGCCTTCTAGGTTTTGTCTTATTGATATTGTCAAGGGCTCGATAGCAACATCAAAAAGAAGTGGGGAAAGAGGACAGCCCTGACGTGTTTCTCTTTCCAGTAGTATTGGAGAAGAGACCGAACCATTGACTATCAGACTTGTGGCTGACTGCTTATATAGGTTCTGAATAAATTCCGGAAATTTGCCTTTAATCCCAAACTTAAGGAGAGAAGTATTCAAATGTTTAAAAGTGACAGAGTCAAACGCTTTTTCTGCGTCAATGGAAAGAATAGCCTTATCCTGTGGATTCTCTCTATCCTTTTTAGACTGCGAGACTTTTTCAAAATATTCCAAAGTGGTTAACACTTCTCTGATTTTAGCCGAAGAATTTCGATTATTAAGGAAGCCAGCTTGATCCAAGTGAATAATTTTTGGAAGGATAAGCTGTAATCTGGAGGCTAAGATAGAAGTTAAAATCTTATAGTCAGAATTAAGTAAGGCGATTGGCCTGTATGATTCCATTTTTGATGGGTCTTTCCTTCCTTTAAGTATTAGCGTGGTAAAAGAGGAAGAAAAAGAGGGTGTAACTGAGAGCATGCAATTTTAAGCAACTTTCTAATTTACTCCTATTATCAATTTTTCTTTGTTCTCTTGCTATCTTTATTTAAAAAGTAGGAATGTTATGCATAGGAGCCGGACCATTTTTGGTTGAGAACCTGGGTTATGCTTGCTTATTGATGGCTAAATGTCAGCCACCAATAAGCAAGCGCTATCCATGGTGCTGAACTTAAAATTGGCTGGCTGCTAAGATTTACATTCCTGCTTTTTAATTAAAGATAGCAAGAGAATGAAGAAAAATTGATAATAGGAATACATTAGAAAGTTGCTTAAAATGTTATGATGTATCTGAATCATGAAATAAATAATGTAGGTTTAGTATCCCTTTAAAGTCAGATTGGAGAGGACCATCACCCATCCAAAATATAGGTTCATCAGCATGATTAAAAAAAAAAAAAAGGTCTTTATTCAATATAAATCCAAACAATAAGACACCCACATTCACCACTGAATAAATACTTAAAAAAACATGGAGATCTCTCCTTTAAAGGGACATGGAATACTAAGCATAGTATTGATGTTACATGTGCAGTAACTCTCTTTTAGATACCTGCAATGTAACCTAGGTTTTAAAATGGCAGCTTCCATTATTATTAGGGAGGGGCATGAATTGTATTTAGTGTTTAGCATCCCTTTTACTGCAAAATAGATGTGCATTTGTTTTAAAACTAATGCATATTTGTCATGAAAATCTAATTTTTGTTTTGTTTTAAAAAACTAAAATTCGAATAAATGCACCAACGAAAATAAAGAAAACTTAAATACTGATTAAAATCGTCAGTCATTTTTTTTCTCTTCATTTTTTTTTTACACCTGTAACTTTCAAACATTTACATTTGTTTTAACAAAAACTAATGTAAATGTTTAACAAAAACTAATGTAAATGTTTAACAAAAACTAATGTAAATGTTTAACAAAAACTAATGTAAATGTTTAACAAAAACTAAATGTAAATGTTTAACAAAAACTAATGTAAATGTTTAACAAAAACTAAATGTAAATTTTTAACAAAAACTAATGTAAATGTTTAACAAAAACTAATGTAAATGTTTAACAAAAACTAATGTAAATGTTTAACAAAAACTAAATGTAAATGTTTAACAAAAACTAATGTAAATGTTTAACAAAAACTAATGTAAATGTTTAACAAAAACTAATGTAAATGTTTAACAAAAACTAAATGTAAATGTTTAACAAAAACTAAATGTAAATGTTTAACAAAAACTAATGTAAATGTTTAACAAAAACTAAATGTAAATGTTTAACAAAAACTAATGTAAATGTTTAACAAAAACTAATGACAAAAACTAAATGTAAATGTTTAACAAAAACTAAATGTAAATGTTTAACAAAAACTAATGTAAATGTTTAACAAAAACTAAATGTAAATGTTTAACAAAAACTAATGTAAATGTTTAACAAAAACTAATGTAAATGTTTAACAAAAACTAAATGTAAATGTTTAACAAAAACTAAATGTAAATGTTTAACAAAAACTAATGTAAATGTTTAACAAAAACTAAATGTAAATGTTTAACAAAAACTAATATAAATGTTTAACAAAAACTAAATGTAAATGTTTAACAAAAACTAATGTAAATGTTTAACAAAAACTAATGAAAAAACTAATGTAAATGTTTAACAAAAACTAAATGTAAATGTTTAACAAAAACTAATGTAAATGTTTAACAAAAACTAAATGTAAATGTTTAACAAAAACTAATGTAAATGTTTAACAAAAACTAAATGTAAATGTTTAACAAAAACTAATGTAAATGTTTAACAAAAACTAAATGTAAATGTTTAACAGAAATTTGATTTTCATTTAGTTTTAAACTAAATGAAAAACTGAATAGTGCAGGCAACGAATATTCAGGGAAACAAATTTCCGTGCACATCTGAAACAAAAATTTAATCCGAAACTAAATGTTATTCCCTGCACATCTCTAGAAAATAGACTCAACTCATATAGCTAACAAGTATTTAGGCCCAATACCTGCAACACCTCCACCATTGGGTCACCCATAAGAGTGCAAATGGAATATGTTACCATAGTGTGAAATCAGAGGATCTATTTCAGTCTTTTATATATGACTCGACTTGTAAATGTCACTATATTGCATATAACAAACAATAGACGAGCCCTCAAACCGACATAACCCACCACAGCAAACTAACCCTACACTATTTAACCCCTAAACCACCAATAGCCCACCGCAACAAACTTCCTAACCTATTAATCCCTAAACTGCCAATAGCCCACCGCATTATACCCCTATACTAGGCAATTTTTACTATACATTGTAATGGGTGTCTATGCTGGCAAAATATTCTAAGCAGGATAGGCACCGACGATGTAAAGTAAAGAATCCCTATGAGCCCTCAAACCGACATAACCCACCACAGCAAACTAACCCTACACTATTTAACCCCTAAACCGCCAATAGCCCACCGTAACAAACTTCCTTACCTTTTAATCCCTAAACTGCCAATAGCCCACCGCATTATACCCCTATACTACTTGAACCCTAAACCACCAGAAACCCTCTAACCATTAACCCCTATACCACCACAACTGTTAAACACAAGAAACCTATAAACCTCTAAACCGCTACATCCCCTACCGCAAGGAACCTCCTAACCCATATACTGCCACAACCCCCAATGCAAACTACCCTTACACTACTTAGCTAGCTCACGGCTAACACCCCCCCCCCCGACACCTAACCTAACTTCTGTTAGGTTACACAAAATTACAAACACTAAAATTACATAAAATAAAAAAGCACTTTACAAAAAAAAAAAAACAAAGCACTACCAAAAATTAAAAAAACAGTTATGCCTATCCTAAAACCTCAACATAAAAAACCGTATACTAACACTAAAGCCTACTCTAAAAAAAAGGCATTTTGTAGGGCATTGCCCTTAAGTGAATTAGCTCTTTTACTTGTCAAAAAATATTCCTATTCTTAAACCAAAGTAACGTCCCACCACCCAAATAAAAAAGCCTTTTTTAAAAAAAAAAAAAAAAAAAACTAAACTAAATATTGATACAAAATTTGTTTTTTTAGCACACCTTACAAAAAGTGTATATACACATCTTTGGGAGTGCTGCCAATATGACCCAGTAATTACACAATAAAAAGGTATTGGCGCACATCCATTTTCAAAAGCACAACATATTTTTTGAACTGCTGCAAAAAATTGCCTGCAAACAACATCAAGTGACAACTATTCTTGTTAAATAAAATTGGGATCTTAGTCACACAATATGGCCATATTTTGCTTAGCCAGTCACCACTTACAAGGTGCCCCAATATAGACTGGTCCTAACACTACAGTCCTTTTGCCACAGAGGGCTGAATCATTTCTGCTTTTACTCTCCATAATAGAATGAGACTCCCTGGCTTAATATTCACAACTCTATTACACTGTCATGAGCACACCTGAGCTTTGGTGGGGTGCTTAAATCAATGGGAGATGGTCAGTCTCCCTGATTATGTTCAAATGCAAATACAAAATTAGTTTTTTTAGCACACCTTACAAAAAGTTTATATACACATCATTGGGAGTGCTGCCAATATGACCTAGTAATTACACAAACAAAAAGGTATTGGCGCACATCCATTTTCAAAAGCACAACATATTTTTTGAACTGCTGCAAAAAATTGTTTGCAAACAACATCAAGTGACAACTATTCTTGTTAAATAAAATTGGGATCTTAGTCACACAATATGGCCATATTTTGCTTAGCCAGTCACCACTTACAAGGTGCCCCAATATAGACTGGTCCTAACACTACAGTCCTTTTGCCACAGAGGGCTGAATCATTCCTGCTTTTACTCTCCATAATAGAATGAGACTCCCTGGCTTAATATTCACAACTCTATTACACTGTCATGAGCACACCTGAGCTTGGGTGGGGTGCTTAAACCAATGGGAGATGGTCAGTCTCCCTGATTATGTTCAAATACAAATACAAAATTTGTTTTTTTAGCACACCTTACAAAAAGTTTATATACACATTTTTGGGAGTGCTGCCAATATGACTCAGTAATTACACAAACAAAAAGGTATTGGCGCACATGCATTTTCAAAAGCACAACATATAGTCTATATTGGGGCACCTTGTAAGTGGTGACTGGCTAAGCAAAATATGGCCATATTGTGTGACTAAGATCCCAATTTTATTTAAAAAGAATAGTTGTCTCTTGATGTTGTTTGCAGGCAATTTTTTGCAGCAGTTCAAAAAATATGCACGCTCTGTATGCAATAAGTTTACATCTATTCACAACCTATTTATTTCACGTTCACTTAACCTGTTAGCCCTCAATGAAACTTGGCTTTCCTCCTTTTACACAACTGCTGTAGCCTCTCTGTCCTATGGCGGCCTGCACTTCAGTCACACTCCCAGGCCTGGAGACAAACAAGGAGGGGGAGTAGGAATTCTCTTGTCACCCCACAGAACCTTTCACTGCATTCCTTCACCCCCCTCTCTTTCCTTCTCATCTTTTGAAGTCATGCTATCTGCCTCTTCTCTGCTGTAGCTCTTCATGTTGCAGTTATCTATCAGCCCCCTGGCAGAGCATCACAATTTCTGGACCAATTTGAAGCCTAGCTTCCACATTTTCTCTCTTGTAATGTCCATTCTCTCATCTTAGGGGACTTCAACATACCCGTTGATAATCCTAACATGCCTGCTGCCTCTAAACTTCTATCCCTTACCACCTCTTTTGGCCTGTCCTAGTGGACAACATCTCCAACCCACTGTGAAGGCAACTGCATAGACCTAGTCTTCACTAATCTCTGTGCCATTTACAACTTATTTAACTTCCACTTTCATCTCTCTCTGGCCACCATCTACTAACTTTCTCTCTTACTCTAGCTACTACATATTTGCAAGCCCCCAAAAAACTGCTACCATGCATGAATTTAAATGACTTGGATCTCACAGAATTTTCCACTCAACTGAATCCTCTTCTCTGCAACATTTCATCCCTCTCTTGCCCAAACCTTGTGGCTTTACAGTATAAAAAATCAACACTTGACAAAGCTGAACTGTCCACTGTTGGCTGTACATCAATCTCTCCACGGCAGCTCTGGCACACCAAACAGACCAAATATCTTCAGTGATGTTCACGGGCTGCCACGGCAGTGGAGGAAATAACACACCTGTGCTGATTTCTGGCATTATACTGTAAATTCATCCTTAAGTCCTATAACTCTGTGCTCAGCCTTGCCAAACAGGTCTATTTCTCCTCCCTTGTGTCATCTCATGCATCCAACCCCAGAAAGCTGTTCTCAACCTTTAACTCCCTTCTACATCTGCCTGCACCCCCGCCCACTACCAACCTCACTGTTCAGATTATTGCTGATCACTTCAAAAATAAAATTAATTCCATTAGAAAAGATATCTGCACCTCACACCCCTCAAACCCAGCACTCATACCCACCCCTTCTATTAACAAAACTCTATGCTACTTCCCTACTTTAACAAAGGAAGAAGGCTCTGTACTCCTATCTTTGGCTCATCTCACAACCTGTCCACTTGACCCTATTCCTTCACAACTTCTTCCCTCTCTCTTTGCTTCACTAACCCCTAACCTCTCTCACCGCTGGCACATTTCCTGATACATTCAAGCATGAGTCAAGCATACCAATCCTAAAAAAGCCCTCGCTTAACCCCTCCACCCCTTCTAACTATCAACCGGTCTCATTACTTCCCTTTGCTTCAAAATTATTGGAATGACTGGTCTATAATCGTCTAACTCAATTTCTCTCGACTAACTCCTTCTTGATCCACTACAATCTGGTTTCTGCCCTAAACACTCAACAGAAACTGTTCTTACTAAAGTAACTGTTATCAGCTAAAGCAAAAGGCCACTACTCCTTACTAATTGTTCTTGACCTGTCCGCTGCTTTTGACACAGTTGACCATCCTCTCCTCCTAAAACTACTACATTAATTTGGCATCCGAGACACAGCCCTCTCCTGGTTTGCCTTATATCTCTCAAACTGCTAGTTTTCAGTTTCCTTTAACAACATATCTTCTGACCCTATGCTTTCTCAGTTGGAGTACCACAAGGCTCTGTCTTGGGTCCCTTGCTTTTTTTCTCTCTATACATCCTCCCTTGGAAAACTTATAGCCTCCTTTGGATTCCAGTACCACTTAAATGCTGATATTACCCAAATCTACATTTCCTCTCCTGATATCTCTCCCTCTCAACTCAACCATATTTCCAACTGCCCCTCTGCAATTTCCTCTTGGATGTCTTCACACTACCTCCAACTCAATCTGTCCAAAACTGAGCTGCTTCTTATTCCCCGCTCTTCAAGACATCCAACACCTGATATTTCTCTGACGTTGGAGACTCTATTCTCAACACTTCACCCCAGGTCCGCTGTCTTGGGGTCACACTTGTTTCAGAACTCACATTCAACCCACATATATAAACGCTTACCAAATCCTGCCGTTGACACATATGCAACATGTCCAGAATTCGTCCCTTCCTTACTCAAAAAACTACAAAAATAATAATGCATTCCCTCATTTTGTTACGCATTGATTATTGCAATCTACTTCTAAATGGCCTTCCAAATCACTGCCTCTCCTCCCTCCAATCTATTATGAATACTAGACTCATCCACCTAAGTCAACGATCTACATCAGCTGCTCCGCTCTGCCAGTCTCTACACTGGCTACCCATACACTCCAGAATACAATTTAAAGTATTAACCCTAACTTACAAAGCACTCAACAGTCTAACTCCTAACTATCTTTCCTCTCTCATCGTGAAATATTCCCCATCCCGTCCTCTTCGATCAACCTCTGACCTACGTCTCTCCACTCCTGTTATCTCTATGTCCCACTACCGTCTCCAAGACTTCTCACGTGCTGCTCCTATCCTCTGGAACTCTCTACCCCACTCCATAAGACTGTCTCCAACCTTGTATAGCTTCAGACGCTCCTTGAAAACCCTCCTACTCAGAGAGGCTTACCATCTCTCCTCCATATCTCATCCTAACCAAACTAATACATGAACTGCCTGACTCACTGCTGCAACTACAACTGATGTGACAAGCTAACCCAACCTTATGTCTCTGCACCCTAAACCTGTAGACTGTGAGCTCTCCGGGGCAGGGCCCTCTTCCTCCTGTACTAGATTTGTTTAGTGTTGTTATGTTTTGTACTTTATCACAAATCCTTTTCATTGCATACCCCTATCATTGTACCCAGCGCTGCGGAATTTGGCGGCTCTATACAAATAAATGATAATAATAATAATAAATAAATAATTTATTAAATTCCCTACCACATGAACTATTGAACTTCTGAATGGTATTTGTTAAATCAAATGTTACATTTGAAATTTTAAATGTGGATATTCAATCTAATTATGAACATTCGAAAATGAAAGTAACATTCCAAAACCGTAAATAACATTCGATTATCAAATTTTAATGGATTTTCATTCTTATCAACATTCGGTTGTCCAAAATAAATGTCCACAGGACTATTCGTTCTACCAAACAAATTACACTTTCAGCAGATTCACCCATCACTAATAAAGACCTTATTAAATCTAATAAAAATTATATAGATGGTTGGTCTTAGCTTACTCAGTGGATGACAATGAACACATTTTGAGATGTTTTTTTTCAGTTGTTTAGCTACACATTTTTTGCGCAATTTGATCAATCTTGTTACAGGGTTTTTTTCGAACTCTTTTTTGTAATAATTTCTTAATTGTGTAACTACATATATAGTTAAACTGTCATCCAATAAAAGCTCCTTTTATGCCAAAAATATATAGTTTTAATAGGTAAATCAAAATAACAAAAGCTCTATTTCTGTTTAAATTGCCTTGTCCTGTTGTGTAAAAAAATTTATAAAGAAAATCCATGTTGGATATCAGAAGAAAGCCTTGTTTCTCTGTTAAAAAACAGTATATTATATGTATGAGTGCAGTTAAGAAGAGACTGGATAGTTATGTTGAAACCAATACAGAGCAAAAATGCCAAAATTATCTGGCAAAAACTTTATCCATAAGGGATTAAATTCAAAACTGCAGCATCAAATATATTTTATTTTTGGTTTCTTTTTTCCTTCACCAAGCCTATACTGCCCTCTACTGGTTAATAGAAATGTCTGCAATATTTCCCCAGAAATATACTTTTGTTTTAATTATAATAAATCTACATATAAATAACTTACTGTTTCTACTTCAATTACTTATTACTGGAGAATTAAAAAAATAAAAAATGAAACGTTTTTTACAGTGTCCCCAGAGTAGCTAGAGTCTAAACATAAGGAGGCATTTTAAATGGTAAGTCCCTAGACCTGAAAGTAAAAATTGATTTGTAGCATTAAAGGGACAGTCTAGGCCAAAATAAACTTTCATGATTCAGATAGAGCATGTAATTTTAAACAATTTTCCAATTTATTTTTATCACCAATTTTGCTTTGTTCTCTTGGTATTCTTAGTTGAAAGCTTAACCTAGGAGGTTCATATGCTAATTTCTTAGACCTTGAAGCCCACCTCTTTCAGATTGCATTTTAACAGTTTTTCACCACTAGAGGGTGTTAGTTCACATATTTCATAAAGATAACACTGTGCTCGTGCACGAGAAGTTATCTGGGAGCAGGCACTGATTGGCTAGACTGCAAGTCTGTCAAAAGAACTGAAAAAAGGGGCAGTTTGCAGAGGCTTAGATACAAGATAATCACAGAGGTTAAAAGTATATTAATATAACTGTGTTAGTTATGCAAAACTGGGAAATGGGTAATAAAGGGATTATCTATCTTTTAAAACAATAATAATTCCTGTGTAGACTGTCCCTTTAAGAGCTATTTCACATTTATGTTGTGTTTCTAAAGAATAAAATACCAGCTTAAAATAAAGTGGAAATAATAATTATGTAACGTAAAAATCACACAAAAAAATATCCACCCCTATAATATGTGACATAAAGTGCATCTGAAAACAATGTCTGATTTCATAACCAATATACACTGCTGTATTGGTTTGAGCTTTGCCAGAAAGCTCCAAATCACGTGAGTAATACTCTGCGAAGTGACTTGGAATTATATGAAGAGTCAAACTCTATTTCGCATTTCTCTTTCTTTTATCTCTTGAGGTGGAGTTGTGGATTGAGAGGAAAAGGGAAAAAGAAAAAGACAATTATTGGTTTTCTAAAATCGGACATTGTATCCCCCTTTTAATTCTTTTTTATTATATTAAAATAAAGTGGAAACTATTTAAAAACAAATTAAGATCCTTTTTACTCTAATTGTTTCTCAATAGCCACACGCCATCCACCATTTGCCTTATTTGGAGGAGCTTTAGGCCCATAGTTATCTAGGTCTGGCGGACCTGATCTGACACTGCGGATCAGGTCCACCAGACTTCGCTGAATACGGCGAGCAATATGCTCGCCATATTCAGCATTGCACCAGCAGCTCACAAGAGCTGCTGGTGCAACGCCGACCCCTGCAGACTTGCGGCCAATCGGCCGCCAGCAGGGGGTTGTCAATCAACCCGATCGTACTCGATCGGGTTGATTTCCGTCGATATCTGTCCGCCTGCTCAGAGCAGGCGGACAGGTTATGGAGCAGCGGTCTTTGTGACCGCTGCTTCATAACTGCTGTTTCTGGCGAGTCTGATGACTCATCAGAAACACGGGGCATCAAGCTCCATTCAGAGCTTGATACATATGCCCCTTAGTCTTCAGACAAAAGGCTAAACACAGTTATTCTATGAAAAAGGGACAAAATAAATCATGAAAGTATATTGCAAAATTGTTTCATTTCTAAACATTTTTTTAATAAAATTTTATAGGTGTTTACTATCCCTTTTTAGCCTTTTTAGCAGTTTATATTGTACATTTTAGAATTGGCAAAAACAGCTAAAGGTGATTAATTTTTAGTGTTTCACCTAATGGACTGACATTTTGTGTTGGTGTTTGTTTTTTATTATTATTTTATTTTTGTTAAGGACATTACAGAAATAAAGAAAACACATTAGTAATATAGAATACAGTTATTCAGATATTTTCATAATATTTGCAAGATAAATTCGCATTCGAAAATATGTAGTCCTCATTTTTCTTCCCATTTGAGATTGGACACTTTTGGTCCTGCTGTAATAATACATTTGATAATTGGTTTTTTTTTTCCACAAACAAAATAGAAACTTGTTGAAAATAACTGAGTACAGGTTGATTAAACATATCATGTAAAACAAAATAGCACAAAGATCTACATTGAGTGACCAATTATTTGTTATAAAGGATTCACCAATTTATAATTTTGTAAATGCAGGTGCTTTGTTGTGAAATAACATTGTACCTATAGAAGAAAAGCTAGAAATATCCGGTGTATGTTTAAAGTATAATATCCTTTGATATATGGTTTATTTTATTTAAATGTGACTTTAGGTAATATGAGATAACTGTGGGCTTCTGTTAAAACATTATCACCCATTCAGATGTAACGGAAAAACTGTGCTCCCATATATAATACACAAACTCTGCTATCAAAATTGATTCAAAATATATATACATTTCTAGAAAATCATATCTTTCTGTTTTCCCCTCTGCGGTTCTGGCCGTGAGCCGCGTAATAATGGAGGTTTAATTTTTTTAATATATTAAGATGTCATACATATGTTGTAACTTCTGCCAGTTCAATATTTAACATTTTTATTATATCAGTCCCATTTGTATAATTCTACAGTAAAGAAGAACTTGTAAACTATTTAAAGCATAAAACTGAACCACGTATTGCAATATATTAGGAGTCTGCTGTCTAAGCAATGTGTGAGACGGCATATGCTGAGCGTTTATTCGGCAGATATCAACCCCCCATATCTATCTGTCCATAGCGGATAGTGTTGTAAGCCATTAGAAGGGCTTGCTGAGAAGGCTTGCTGGGCTGTGTCTCACAGATCAGAGAATTAGCAGTCACTTTAATTTTTTGTGGGTCCGTATAAACTTTGGGCATTGCTGTACCATGTAGCTCATCCCGTTTTTTGGGCTTTACCCTAGGTGTCCTGTAGTGTGTATCCGATGAGGTGCTCCTGTGCAGAAGGCTTGGTGGCCTATCACTTGAATCTGTCCAGGGGTCTCCCCCGATCCCCTATGGAGGCTCAATTTACGCCGAGATCTTGTCTGCCTGAAAAAGTTATTGTTGTATGTTGTTAGGTACCAGATGCGGTAACATTTCTTGATAGGGGTTTCCCAATAAATGTGCTGTAAAGGGGTCGACTTGTTTGCCAGGTAGTATGGGTAAGTTTAGCAGGAGTCTCTTAATGCGATGTTATTCCCGGGTCAGGGAAGTGGTGTAGGTAGATGGCACGAGATTCTTATATCTGCTGATTTCTGTTACCGTGATCGCAATTGTTCTGTCGTGTTCCCGCATGTTGCGGTCTAGATCCATCTCGGCAGTTGTTTGTAGAGTGGTGATCGCGCTCATCTTGTATATCAACCAGTCGTATGGGGCTCTTTCCAACAATGCTCCCCATAAGCCTCTCAAGTTTCGCATATTGTATGTTGAGATATGCTGGTGGTTCCATATTCTCTGCAGCAGCCATTTTATATTTTCAGGATTAGATAGGATTAGATAGTACGTTAGATAATTCCTTGTTGGATATAAATTGACAGCTCTAATATTTAAGTCTAGGGATGTTGGTACAGAGGCGATGCTTTGTCCAATGTGGACGAAAACCCTCGATTGCTCAAAGGGGGGTGGTGTTGCCTATATATGAGCCGCCGCTCTAGGCCTCTATCGTCCAATGCCGGGCTCAAAGTTCAAGAACACAGCATAATCTTTCAAAGGTTATATATCTGCAAGGCTGTATATCCCTGCAGATATCAGGTTATGTAATTGCGCTGTGGGATCTCTCTTGTAATCAGCGGATTGTAGAGTGCTCAGCAGGAGCTCAGGGAAAGTGCGACCATGTAAGGTTCAGACACGCCCCCATGTTGGTGTTTGTTGTTAGAATATTGTATTGTTGAAAATCTTTTGTCAATTTAGCTATATTAAAGGGACATTAAACACTAAATAAATGCTAGATAGAATGAAGCATTCAAAGAAAAATTTGTCCGGGAATAACATGTAGATGTATTGTTTAAAGTTTCATTAGTTGTTTAAATACTGACAAAATAAGTGTAAAGTTATAGTGTCTATAAAACAATGGGAGCTGCCATGTTGTAACTTAGGTTACTTTCTCTGATGTGACCAATCAGGGACAGTTATAAATAGGTCACTAGAGTGTACAGTCAATGGCTGTGTGAAATATTACAGTGTTCAACAATTCTATTTTTAACAGAAACTGAAATGTGCACAATTTCAGAATGGAATTGCAGGAAAAGGGGACAAAATAAATAATGAAAGTATATTGTAGAGTTTTTTTTATGTATAGGATTTATCATTTTATATTACCATCTCAAAATGTTTAATGTCCCTTTAAAGGTAATTTTTATTTAAGGAACATGAAACCCAAAATGTTTATTTCATAACTTCCTAATTTACTTCTATTATCAAATTTGCTTTATTCTCTTGTTATCCTTTGTTGAAGAAGCAGCAATGCACTACTTGGGTCAAACTAAATACAGCAAGTGAGCCAATAACATAAGGCATATATGTGCAGCCACCAATCAGCAGCTAGCTCCCTTTAATGCCCTGCTGTTCCTGAGTCTACCTAGGTATGCATTTCAACAAAGGATACAAAAAACACAGCAATTTAGATAACAGTAGTGAATTTGAAACTGTGTTTAGCAACTTTTTGGCAAATTAAACCATTTTAAAATATCAAAATTAATCTTTCAGACAGAGCACACAATTTTAAGAGACTTAATTTAGATTTTTATTGTCAAATTGACTTTATTCTTTCGGTATCCTTTGTTGAAAAGCATACTGGGAGCTAGATGTAATTGGCGGCTGCAAACATATTTCTCTTGTCATTGGTTTACCAGATGCAGATGTTAAATACATAGATATATGCAAGAAATAGGGAAATAATAAAAATGCTAAAGCACATTAGATCATTTTCTTTCTACACTTTACAATAGCCATTTTAGAATTGGCAAAAATAGATCATCGTGAATGATTTTTAGTGGGTTTCACTTTATAGTCTGGAAGTTTCTGTGTGCAGAGATAAAATATTGTATTGCAAAAAAATTATGTTCATTGGGTTATAGTAAAGGTTGTTTTTGTACATTAAACAAGATTAAGCTCTTCATAGAAAGCACTTAAAGGGACAGTTAAGTCCAAAATAAACTTTCATGATTCAGATAGGACATGTCATTTTAAACAACTTTCCATTTTACTTTTATTACCAATTTTGCTTTGTTCTATTGGTATTCTTGGTTGAAAGCTAAACCTAGGAAGGCTCATATGCAGATTTCTTAGACTTAAAGGCCGCCTATAATCTGAATGCAGAGTTTTTCACCACTAGAGGGCGTTAGTTCACGTGTGTCATATAGATAACATTGAGCTCATGCACTGAAATAAGGGGGCAGTTTGCAGAGGCTTAGATACAAGGTAATTACAGAGGTAACAAGTGTATTACTATAACTGTTTTGGTTATGCAAAACTAGGGAATGGGTAATAAATGGATTATCTATCTTTTTAAACAACAAAAATTTTGGTGTTGACTGTCCCTTTAACGTGATTTATTTGCAGCGAGAGAAACTAAAACAAATGAAAGAAAATACTTGGCCACTGATAAACTAGACTTGAGCAACGTTCTGAAGCAAATGATTGATGCTTAAATACATTTGTGCACATTAAGCAACATTAACCCCTTAACGACACACTTCGTACAGGGTACGTCATTCACAAACTGGTCATTAAAGACCAACGACGTACCCTGTACATTGTTGGGGGTTTAAAGCGTCTGGAAGCAATCATGATCTCTTCCAGACATTTTCAAGGTATTGCCGTGAGGCTTCGATATTGAGGCATCACTGCAATACCTTTTTGGCACACCGATGCAGAGAGGGCCACTTCATGGTGGGTGGGAACAGCTGCAGGGAGGCGGGTGGGTGGCCCATCGCTGGACTAGTTCCGGTAACGAAACCGGCCACTGTTCCGGGAAGGAGGGGGGGTAGATGCACGCGCGCGCAACCACGGTCCAATCGGTGGGAGGGAGAGGGGAAATGTTGTTGGGAGTGGGATCTGGGAAGGGGGAGGATATTGAGTGGGCAGCTACACTACGAAAAAATGGGGTTATAATAAATAAAATGAGACAAATGCGCAAATTTGATCAGAAACTGGCAGACAGCTGCCAGTACCTAAGATGACCACAAATAGGAATTGGGGGAGCTTAAGAGAGCTGTTTGGGGGGGTTATGGAGGTTGGGGGGGTTAGGGGGCAACCTACACTGCAGAAACTATTTATTTACTTAGAAAAATGCTTTAAAAAAAAAAGGGCTTTTATTTATGTACTGGCAGACTTTCTGCCAGTACTTAAGATGGCCGTTACAATTGTGGGATGGGGGAGGGAATAGAGCTGTTTGTGAGGGGTCAGGGAGGAATCAGGGGGTGGGATGTGTCAGGTGGGAGACTGATCTCTACGCTAAAGTTAAAATTAACCCTACAAGCTCCCTAATTAACCCCTACACTGCTGGGTATAATACAAGTGTGGTGCGCGGCGTCCCTTGAATTCCTATTGGCTGATTTGATTTTTCCAATTCAAATCAGCCAATAGGATGAAAGCTACTCAAATCCTATTGGCTATTTAAATTAGCCAATAGCATGAGAGAAAGTCAAATTCTATTGACTGATTTGAATAGCCAATAAAATTTCACTTGCTCTCATCCTATTGGCTAATTTAAACAGCAATAGGAATTCAAGGGACGCCGTCTTTAATCTCATACCTTGAATTCACAATTCAGTGTACGGCGGAGATCGTATGAAGAGGATCCTCCATGCTCCATGGCTCCGCGGTCGCTGGTTTTCAGTTCCAGAGTCGCCGGTCTTCAGCTCCGCTCCGCACAGGATGTTCCTGGAAGAAGAAGAGGTTACGCTTGGAAGAAGACTTCACCTCCTGGAACAGGACCTTCTCCGCCGGACTTTAGGAACCGTGAGTACCAACCTGGGGGTTAGACCTAGGATTTTTTAAGGGTTTTTTGGGGGGATTTGTTTTATTTAAATTAGGGATGGGCAGAAAAAGAGCTAAATGCCCTTTTAAGGGCAATGCCCAAACAAATGCCCTTTTCAGGGCAATGGGTAGTTTAGGTTTTTTAGTGTTAGGTTCTTTTATTTTTGGGGTGGGGGGGGGTTAATGTTAGGTGGGACTTTGTATATTTTTTGTAAAAGAGCTGATTATCTTGGGGCAATGCCCTGCAAAAAGTCAATTTAAGGGCTACTGGTAGTCTATTATTAGAGTAGGGGGTGTTTTTATTTTAATAGGGATTATGTTTAATTTTGTTAAATTTGGTAATTTGATTTTTTTTTCTTTAATGTTATTTTTTTTTTTACATTTTTTGTAAACTTACGTTGTTTCTACATCTGTAGTATAAAACATAATTAGACTGCCCTCTGGGCAGGCTTATCGACTAGTTGCCCTATAACTTGCAAAAAAAGCAAAGAACATGTAAACATTGGGTATTTCTAAACTCAGGACAAAATTTAGAAACTATTTAGCATGGTTGTTTTTTGGTGGTTGTAGATGTGTAACAGATTTTGGGGGTCAAAGTTAGAAAAGGTGTGTTTTGTTCCATTTTTTCATCATATTTTATAAAAAAATCTTTATAGTAAATTATATGATGTGATGAAAATAATGGTATCTTAAAAATGTGCATTTAATGGAGAGAAAAACAGTATATAATATGTATGGGTACAGTAAATGAGTAAGAGGAAAATTACAGCTAAACACAAACATCGCAGAAATGTAAAAATAGCCCTGGTCCTTAAAGGGACATTATACACTAATTTTTTCTTTGCATAAATGTTTTGTAGCCCATAAAGTGTTTTTTTTTTTTGTTTTTTTAAATGTATAGTTTTGCTTATTTTTAAATAACATTGCTCTGATTTTCAGACTCCTAACCAAGCCCCAAAGTTTTATGTGAATACCGTCATCTACCTTCTCCAGCTTGCTCCTGTTTGTGTAAAGGGTCTTTTCATATGCAAAAGAAGGGGGAGGGGGGAGTGTCTTATTTCCCACTTGCAGTGGGCTTTCCAGCTAATTTTTCAAAATAGGTATATTTTTGGGCAAAAAATACTTACAATTATTTTATATATGAAGAGAGAAATTATTGATGGTAGAAATTAAAGCAAACATTGAAACATATAGACATCGAAAAATATCTGGCTGATGAGAGAAATGAAAGCAAACAGTGAATCATTACGAAAGGAATGATTTACTGTTTACTTACATCGGCTACAACCAGGAGCTGAGTATTCTCAGATAGCAATGCGCAGTTAGCGTAAGAAGTGCGCATGCGCAGTAAGTAGCAAAGAGTTAGTGTAGATGTCGGGAGCATGCGGTTCATATTTTACATAGGGCGCATGGTGAGCTGATGATTGGCTAAAAGCGTTGTCAATCAAAGCTGCACCGGTGAAAAAATTATAGAGAGGCTGTTTAAAAAACTCTACGGAGGGGAAATAAAATCATCATTACAGCGTGAATAAATTGTTTTTTATTTATATAAGCACATCAATGTGCTAGTTAAGGTAAAAGAAAAAGGATTATATACTGCACAACAGATGACTTTACCATCACTTTAAAAAAGACCATCCTGCATTCTCTGTTCCTGTGTGGGTGTTATGGATTTTATCCTGTTTGAAAACTAATAAAGATATTTGGATTTTAACTCTACGGGATTCCACTTTCTTCTTTGCTGCTTACATTTTCTTCAATCTCTTTATTATTATTATTATTATTTTATTATCTTCAGCTATTTGTAGAGAGCCAACAGGTACCACAGCCATATAAACATTATAACATTTAAAGGGATTAAATGGGTAGAGGGCCCTGCAGAGAGTTGCACTGTTATAAATCAGGTCTCATGAAGGTGATCTGCCAACAGCTGGGCTCATAGGCTTACATGCTAAGGGAGTTCAAGGGGATAGCAAAGGAAGAGAGGAACTGGGGCTAGGAAAGGTTAATGTATATTGTATGCTTCCCTGAACAGTAGTCTTTAAAGAGTACTTTAAACATTCAAAACTGGAGGAGAGTCTTGTGCGTTCCACAAAATAGGGGCCAGTCTGGAGAAGTCCTGTAGGAGGTTACAAGAGAGGAGGAGGTCATGAGTAGAGTGAAGGGGATGGGAGGGAGAGTATCTGGAGACAAGGTCAGAGATATAGTGGGGAGCACTATTGTTGAGGGCTTTGAATGTTAGAGTCAGAATTTTGTGTTTAAAGTTATGGTAAAGTCAGACTATTCACTGTATCTCAAACGATAATATGTATGGGAAATAATATAATATCGCTTTTTTTAAACTACATCACCTATTACCCTTTTAACCAATTATAAGTGTAGCCAGCTGGCGGACTGAAGTGAATGTGAACTCTTTATGTGCATGCGTTTTGTTGCGCAATACACATGGATCATCTCAGCCTCTTGGATGGTCTATGTGAGCATTCCATTCATTCTATTGGAAGCATGGGTCAAATCTGATATATAAAGACGGTGGGACCGCTCTATACATCACTCAAATGCAATACTGAAAATCTATAGGGGAGGAGGGATCGATTAGAAACGGTTTTGCCGTAATTAAATTATAAAGGTAATTTTAACAGAAACCATTAATAATTTTGAAAAATGTTTGCAGTGGTTGGGACTTATATGGTCTAATATATAAATTTTTCATTGGTACTAAATATATTTTTTACCATCAATTTAATTCTGGAGGCTAGGCAAAGCCAGTGAACGGAGTGGCAGAGAGGCGCAGCAGAAGAGTGAAACGCAAGGAAGATCTGCATGGCAGAGGCATTCATTATGGATTGTAAAGGAGCTAGACAGCTGCTAGGGAGACCAGAGAGGATGGGGTTGCAATAGTAAAGATGGGAAATTATAAGAGAATGGATTAAAATCTAAATTGTGTCTTGTCTGAGGAAGTGTTGAATTTTGGAGATTTTTTAAGGTGGAAATGGCAGGAGTTGGCCAAAAACTGGATGTAAGGAGTGAAAGAAACTTCTGAGTCAAATATGACCCCAAGACATTGGTGCGGTGTTGGGGTAATGATGTTATTATCAACAATTATAAAAAAATAGGGGGGGGGGAGATTTTGGAAGAAGGGGGGAAAATAAGGAGCTCCGTTTGGAGAGATTTAGCTTAAGTTACTGAGAGGAAATCCAGGATGAAATATGTGAAAGACAGTTAGTGACACGGGTGAGCAAGGAAGGGGATAGGTCTAGTGCAGAGAGGTAGATTTGGGTGTCATCAGCATACAAATTATATTTAAAGCCGTGGGGCTTTATTAAGGAACCTAATGGTGATGTGTAGATTGAGAAAGGGACCAAGCCTTGTAGCACCCTAACAGAAAGTGGTAATGGGCCAGAGGATGTACCAGAAAAGGCTACACTAAAAGTACAGTTAGACAAGTAGGAGGAAAACCACAAGAGGGTTGTCTTACAAATGGCAAATGATTGGAGAGTTTGGAGAAAAAGAGGGTTGTCAACAGTATCAAAGGCTGCAGACAGATCAAGAAAGATTAACAAAGAGAAGTAGCCTTTCGATTTTGCTGTAATTAGGTCATTAGTAACCTTAATGATTGGTGTCTCTGTGGAGTGTTGGGAGGCGAAATCCAGATTGCAAAGGATCAAGAAGGGAGTTTAATGTAAGGAAATGTGATGAGAGGCAAAGTGGAGTATGGAAATAGGGTATCTTTTGTTGAAAAGCAGGGAGGTAAGCTCAGGAGCGTGCACATGTCTGGAGCCCTATTGTAATGCTCGTGAGATATCTCTCTATCAGACCAAACTTGGCCAGTAGTCTTCTTATCCAGGCGTCAAGTGAAATGATAGGAAATATCCCAGAGCAGAGTAAGTTTGTGAAATGAGGTAAGCAGTACTCACGGTAGACAGGGTAGTCCTTCTGGGCAATAAGAAGAAAGCAGAGAATGGTCAAGACAGGCTGAGTCCGGCAACAGGAAAGCATCCAGCAGTGTAGCAGTTCAGGGGTAAACCAATAGAATGATCAGACAGGCAGAGTTCGGTAATGGTGAGACAATCCAAGGAAGTAAGGGTCAAGCAAGCAGAATGGTCAGACAAGCAGAGTTCAATAACAGTATGGCGATCCAGCAGTTCAGGGGTTAAGTAAGCAGAGTGGTCAGACAGGCAGAGTTCAATAACAGTATGGCAATTTAGCAGTTCAGCGGTTAAGCAAGCAGAGTGGTCAGACAGGCAGAGTTCAATAACAGTATGGCAATCTAGCAGTTCAGGGGTTAAGCAAGCAGAGTGGTCAGACAGGCAGAGTTCAATAACAGTATAGCAATCCAGTATAAAGAAACACAGCACCCAGGAGCACACGAAGCAACACCTATGCTTGGGCACAGGTGAATGTAAGTGAGGTACTTACATAGCTGCAGGATTCGCGCCATAGGAGAAATCCAGACCGGCTTCAGGAAGAGAAGCATGCAGTGATGACGTCATCGCCGGCGCTGAAGCTCACTGCAGCATCTATGACAACGGATAAAGCAGCGGCCAGGCGGCGTGACATAGCCCCGCTGCCCCCCACGCAAGGGTTCCCTCCGGGAACCAGAGTCAGTTTTAAAGGATGAGCAGCATGGAACCTGGAGACCAAAGATGGAGCATGCACATCACGGCAGGAACCCAAGAACGATCTGCCACAGATTAACCCTTCCAATGCACGAGGTACTGCAGTTGCCTGCACCTATATCTGGAGTCCAGGATCTTAGCAACCTCATACTCAGGGTCACCATGAACCACGAGCGGAGGAGGTGGAGGTCGGAGATGAGAATATCAGTTCTTGATTTAGGGCTTGAACAATAAGATGTGGAAGACTGGGTGTATGCGCAGGGTTCTGGGCAAGGTCACTTTGTAGGCAACAGGAGACAGTCTTTTTTTTTTTTTTTTTTAGAATCAAAGTTTTTTATTGAGGTATACCAGGAGTACAAAATTAAAGCACAATAAACATTATACAAAGAGTAAATACATTATACATCAAAGGCTTGTACATTCCTAAAGTCTCCAGTATAATATAAAATATAAAATAATCACGTTCTGGCATTCCCTCTTTTCTATTTTGTTTTGTTTCCTATGTAGATACATAATAAAATAATATAATGATAGAATTTAAACAACCCTGATAGGTTATACTTCCTATAGAATGGTACATTAATTATAATAGAGGTGTATTTATTTTTGAAGGATTGACAAATTATAGGGAATCATAACAAGTTGCTCCTATTAGATACACGTAAACAGGGGGCAAAGAGCCTCATTTTCATGATGAACAAAAGACTAAGAGCAACTTATGACAAAGTGATGTTTGTAGCGGGTTAATACCGCTTATTTATCCACCTAATATAAGAGTGGATTATAGCTATAAGGGCGGAGGGGCGGAGCACTAAGTTATATCGGAGCTAACTAGTATCTCAGGTTATTATCATGATGTCTGCTCTCTAGGAGAATACTTAAGTGGAAACCTGATAAAAAGTCCCTGGGCCTTTGTGTTTAGAAAGAATACGATTATATTCTGGATCAGTTACTCTCAGTGAGGGGTATTAGGATGTCTGTTCTATGAGATATAGGACAGACGGTAGCATACCTGATATAAGATGAAATATAGGGGGCTTCTAGATAAGCTCCTCTCCGGGGGAGATGCCACCTAAGGGCGATGAGGGGAAAGGGAGTAGGGGTATGACCCGCCGGCAACCAGTACCGGCGGGAAAGGGAGGAGAGGGGCCTAGAAGTAATAAATGATGTGTTCTAGTAATGAGGTGGTGCTGTGTCTGAAGCTATATATCTACTATATCAGGGTTTGTCGGGTATGACAACTATGTACATGTTAAGACCTATTAAAGCTATGGCAAACTGTCTCGGCCGCTGACAGTCCGCTCGTGCATCAAAGGGAGATAGTACAGGGAACCCCAAAGGATAACCATAATGAAATATATATAGAGAAATAGTCTTAACTGATTCCCAGGGATTAAACATCTCTTCATGAATGACAAAATCAGACATCACACATCGACCCCATTCTCCAAGCGTATACAGTTTTGACTTCAAACTTATAATTAAACAAACACTACCTAAAAGGGGGGGGAGAAAAGGATATGGAGCCACCCGCACTAATATGTGATATCATAATGATAAATATACCAGGAGATCATACATAGCTCTATACTGACTATACAGGTGTAACATAAAAGTTAAATAGCTGGCTTTAAAGCATCTATAAAGGAGTTCAGAGCAAATGAAAGGCTATAGCTCTAAACTCACACTAGAACATTCATAGCTTGTATATAAATAGAGAATATATTATCTTTACTTTTCAATGGTATAACTGCATTAACAAAGCACAACACTAGTTAAATACAGTCTGTACTATTATTCTATATAGAACTAGATAAAGTCATATATATGTCATTCAGGTCATAAAACATCATACTACACTACAATGAAGACCTTGTAGCCAGCAGGCATCTAACAGAGAAGTAAATAAAAGAAAAATAGTCTGGAGTACCTGTAGAATGTAGTCATGGGTGGTCAAACTAAAGCTACAGGGCAAGAGGTCCAACAGGATATAAGGATAGCAATATGGTGATTTGGGTTGTAAGACCGCATGAGTTTACTATGAAAATCTGAGACTAAGCTTTGACTTCCCTCTAGTGGTGATAAATTGTAAGTACAGCTACTATCAAGATATTTTGTTTTAAATCCTTATTCTACTGTACGATGTATATATACAAATGTCTAAGATAACAAATGACTTGGGAATATGTTAAACAGTGTATATTTTACTCCAAATCCTAGTATCTCTCTAGTACCCCCAGTATTCGATGTTACAGTTAACTCAGCTATAATATAAAGATCAGATATGCAAATAACGATAAGTGGGAATATCATCCTGTAAGAAAAAGTATTAATTTACATTTCAATTCTGCAATGTGGAAGAGATCTATCTATGGAATACAAAAATAGGAGACATTATAGGATAGTGAGTTTAAAGCCCTGTGAGTAAGATGAAAACAGTTCAAACAACAGCCACAAGATTGTACCAGCAAGCAGTTATAAACATATTCCGATATATAAGCAGCTACAAACAGAACAGGAGCAACACGTTATAAACAACAGACAATATTTAGTCTAGGTAGAGTCCCAGTTGATTGTATTATCGCTTAGCCTATTCCCAGTTTCTGATATAAGTCTACCCCGGAGGAGGGAAATGATATGCCTCTATCAGAGCTGCTTGTAGGAGAAATTGTGAAGAACAGACCCCTTGTAAAGCGGATCTGTATGTAGTAGAGTTCTGTGTCTCTCCTCGGCATTACAGGGACCGGTGATGAAAGGTAATACAAGGGCCCCAATATATGGAAATCGGCAGTATCCATCCAGTATGAACTCGGTGCTCTTCTTGTGACTGGTAATTCTCTGAGATCCAAGGCCTCCCAAGCAGACTGCAAAGAAGGGCCAACAAGGTATATCTGAGTGTCAGACATTAGGGCTCTGGGTGTGAAAATTAGAGCTCGCTCTGCAGGGCTAAAGGCTTTTAGTGCTATCAGTCGCGCTGCCTCCTCTTTCTTGCTGCTGTGGGGACTAGAAGCCGCCCGCACAGGGTCATAAGGAACCGGATCCGCATGTTCAGCATAGTTCTCCCTACCCCAAGGTTTGGTCACGGCCCCCGAGTCTAGGGCTGGTAAAGAACACACGGGATATTTGTGTAGAGATGACTCCAGTAGCTGGTTACCCGTGGTATCCACTAACAATGAAGGAGCCGTTTCTAGCTCGGTCTCCAGCCGCCAGGCAGCCGGTCTCTCCTTAATATTATTATTGTCACCGCTCATCTCAGAGTCAGAGCGTCTGGGCTCCTGCTGCGTTAGGGAGATCATAAGCGACAGTATATCCTCTGCCATACTCTGAAAATGGCTCTCTAAAAGCAGTTGAGTGCGTTGTTCCCAGGCTTGTAAGGCCTCCATATCAGTAACAGTACAGACTATATATTGTTCGGTAGCTCCACGTGGCGTTGCTGAAGAGGGAAGATTGGCAAAATGTCCCCAATAATTCCAATACGGGACTCTTTCCTCTTCTTGTAGCTTGGAGCAGCCAGCATGTGTATTCAATAAAATAGTAGTAGAAATTTAAGCTCAATATATATAAATTAAACGTTTTATCCAAGTCTCAAAGTCCAGAGCTTCATAAAAACACGTCTGGCTGCATGAGAAGCTAGCTCCTCCCCAGGAGACAGTCTTTTAAGGACTTTGTAAGGGCCAATATACCTAGGCCCTAATTTATGACTGGGTTGATGTAGACGAACATGTTGAGTAGAGACCCAGACATGTTCACCTACTGAAAAGGCACGAACAGTAGCTCGATGATGATCAGCAAACCTCTTGCATCTGGAGACAGCTGAACATAACTGAGAACGAATATGTTGCCAATGAGTAGTGAGGTTAGTAACATGTCGGTCTGCAGCAGGAACCCCCGTTGACTGAGCAGAAAGAGGAAAGACAAGAGGTTGGTAGCCTGCTGTGGTTTGCAATGGAGAACATCATAGAGAAGAGTGCCAATGAGTGTTCTTTGCCAGTTTGGCTAATGAAGAGAATTAACATGAGCTCTGAGATAGGCTTTGAGATCCTGATTCGCTCTCTCCGTCAGCCCATTAGTCTGGGGATGGTAGCCAGAAGACAAGGAAACAGTGGTTCCAATCAATTTGCAAAAAGCTTTCCAAAAGGTAGAGATGAATTGAGGACCTCTTTCAGAAACAATATTCACGGGAATGCCAAGAAGTCGTACCACATGTAACAGAAAAAGAGACGATAATTCTTGGGCAGAGGGTAGCTTGATTAAGGGTATAAAATAAGCAAGTCTGGAGAACTGATCCACCATAACCCAGATAACCATATGATGGTCATAAGAAGGGAGGTCTACAATGAAATCCATTGTTATGTCTGTCCAAGGTTGTTTGGGAATGGATAATGGTTGGAAAAAGCCAGGAGGCAAGGATCGAGGAGTCTTATTGGCAGCACAAGTCATGCAGGCCTTTACATAATCCTGAGAGTCAGACTTCATGGTAGGCCACCATACATGTCGGGAAAGAAGATTAAAAGTTCTTGTCAAACCAGGATGTCCTGATAGTTTGCTATCATGAGCCCAGGATAGCACAGGGGTGCGTAGGTTCGGAGGTACAAAGAAGATATCAGGAGCCGCGGGGGCTTCAGGAAGCTTTCTAGAGTATGTTGAATTTTTTGAAGTAGAATTGGTGTTAAGTTGAGCAACCACACAGGAAGGGGGTATGATGTGTTCGATAAGAGCTTCAGAAGAATCACTAGACTGAGAAAACTGACGGGAAAGGGCATCAGACTTTATATTCTAAGTCCCAGCAAGATAAGACTACAAAGTTAAAACGGGAAAAGAACAAGGCCCACCTGGCCTGTCAAGGATTAAATCGATGAGCAGTCTCTAGATATGTCAGTGGTCAGTGAGAATCTGAATGGGACAAAAAGAGAAAGGGTGCCTCCTAGTGTAGCCAATATAGAACTGGACAGATATAATCAGATATAAATTTTATACTCACAAATTGTGAAGGCAAAGATAATGTTCACCAGATATCCCTTTAAATATCTATGTTCAAATAGGGTTTATAACTTTAGAGGTAGCCTTCAGGTATGTTGTTCCAAAAATAAACTATATGATAGCAATGTTAAATCGGTGTATCTTTCACTTAATCACTATGACCATTAAGATAGACTGGACCAGATTCTTATATAAAATAGACATATACTTTATTCTCCACCAATATGATCAAACAGTTAAAAGTCAGACACTTAAAATCTGTTTAAAACAAAACTCATTCATACATACATGCGTACTCAAATCCCTATTAAACTATTTGTATTGTGACTATAGGTGGAATGGCAACAAATCAAATACCTTCTCTTGCCGTATATAGAAACAAATTATATAACAGTGTTTATATGTTATCTAAAAACAGTGATCAGAAATCTTCTCCTGTGGTATTTAGAAACAAAATATAATTAGGTGTTTACAAGTTATCTAGTAGCAGCGAATCAAAACCTTCTCCTGCAATATATAGATACTAGAGGTATACAATCTTGTGCTAAATACTTATAATGTGTGACAAAAACAGTGTACAAATGAACAAAAAATAATAATGAATAAAAAAATAAAATCGGGATTTCACCAGACGATATAACTATAATTTAAGCCACTTTCGGAACCGGTTCCTATTGTATCCAAATATTCCTTCTCAATGTTTATGTAAACAATGTGAATATTAAAGTTCTCTCTGTAGAAATCTTCAATGTATTAATCAGTCTTTCTCATAGGCACCTGTCCAAAAAACAATAGCAAATCCAAACTTAATCATAGGCTGGGTTAAAAAATGCTCTGTAATGGCTGGGTTAAAACTTTTTTTAAAATCCACCTCATACAGGTTTATATGTTAGAGTTCCACTTGATATTATTTCTTTAAAAGGCAATGATTATTCAGCAGGTCAGCTATTTCTGAGCTGGCTCTTACCTGCTTCCTCCTCCGGCGGTGTTGTTTGTGTTATTGTCAGGCCGGGAGTCCTCGCGCTCTTCCACTTCAAATGCGCCTCTGACGTCACCGGCTTCTGACAGCTGTTCACAGAAAAAATGAGAAAATACTTGCGCAAGTATATCTTATGTCCGTTCACCGTTGGTATCTCTGCACTTAAGTACTTGGCGTACGCAGAGGTCTTTGGTTTCTCAGCTTGACAACTCCTTGCTCCCTCCGGATTGTAAGTATATAATTTTTTGCAGGTCTCGCTCACAGCACTTTCTACGTGTTTCACCCCTGTTATCCGGGGCTTTCTCAAGATCTTGAGAAAGCCCCGGATAACAGGGGTGAAACGCGTAGAAAGTGCTATGAGCGAGACCTGCAAAAAATTATATACTGTTGTTTTATTGGAAAAAAACAACTGTTCATTACCAGAGTGTATATGTGCGCTGGGCCACTGCAATATACCCAGCAGGCTGTATTAGCACTATAGTGTGCTTCCCACTGTGTGAGTATTCTTCCAAGGGGAGTTGTTAGTGGGAGAATTTAAAGCTAACTGATCTGCACTAGGAGTCGCCCTCTATATATCTTCCATTTCTACAGAATCTGAATGGGGTTGGCAGTACCCTCTAGCCAATGACGCCATTCAGTCAGGGCCATCTTAATGGCTAAGAGTTCACGATTACCCACATCGTAATTCCTCTCTGCAGGAGTAAAGCGTTTGGAGAAAAAGGCTACAGGGTGCAACTTGGAGGTTAAAGGATCCCTTTGGGTTAAGACTGCTCCAGCTCCTATCTCGGAGGCGTCAACTTCTAAAGTGAACCGCAGGTCAGGATCAGGATTGCGGAGCACAGGAGCAGAACAAAAGGACTTTTTCAGTCAAGAGAAGGCATCCACGGCTTCAGGAGGTCAATTCTTGCAGTCTCTGTTCCGTTTAGTCAACTCAGTGAGTGGAGCAACTACTTGGGAGAAGTTCTTTATAAACTTGCGGTAATAATTGGAGAACCCCAAGAATCTCTGTAGTTCTTTTAATGAGGTGGGTTGAGGCCATTACAGAACTGAGGTTAGCTTAGCTTGATCCATGGCAAAACTCTCCTTTGAGATGACATAACCAAGGAACTGGATCTGAACTTGATCAAACTCACATTTCTCCAGTTTGGCTACCAGGCAGAGAATTGTCTTTGAGGTGAATAAGTACCTGTCTTACATGTTCATGATGCTCCTCAAGGGTGGAGCAGAAAATAAGGATGTCATCCAGATAGACGATGACAGTGTGATTGAGGAGGTCACGGAAGACATAGTTAAAAATGCTTGAAAGACTGCAGGGGCATTACCCAGTCCAAAAGGCATTACGAGGTATTATTTGAGTAGGGTTAGGTTTTTAAATTTATAATAAAGTTAATTTAATTTGTAGTTTAATGTAATTTAGTATAATAGTTAGGGTAGATTAATTATTAGTTTAATATAGTTTAATGTAATTTTATTATACCAGTTAGGGTAGATTAATTATTAGTTTAATATAGTTTAATGCCATTTTAGTATAATAGTTAGGGTAGGTTAATTAATATTTTAATATAGTTTAATGTAATTTTAGTATAATAGTTACGGTAGGTTAATTATGAGTTTAATATAGTTTAATTTAAATCTAAAGGTAAGTTTAAATGTATTATAAGATAGGGATGAGTTAATATTTAATATAAAGTTAGCAGGTTGTTAGGTTTAGGGGTCAATAACTTTATGTAGGTGGCGGCGGTGTCAGGGCGAGGTTAATAAGTATAATGTAGGTGGCGGCAGTGGCGGGTGGCAGATTAGGGGTTAATAAGTATAATGTAGGTGGCGGCGGTGGCGGGGCAGCAGATTAGGGTGTTAGGTGTAAACGTAACTTTTATTCTCCCATAGGAATCAATGGGATATCGGGCAGCAGCGAACATGAGCTTTGCTGCTTTCAGACTCCCATTGATTCCTATGGCATCCGCCGGATTGAAAACCAGGTACGCTGGGCCGGAATAGTGGCGAGCGTACCTGGTAGATATTTAATAACTAGCAAAAGTAGTCAGATAGTGCCGAATTTGCATTCGGAACATCTGTAGTGACGTAAGCAACGATCTATGTCGGACTGAGACCGGCAGATTGTATGTTACGTCACAAAATTCTACATTTGCCGGTTTGTAGGCTTTGATAACTAAGGGGAATCAGGCTTGCCACAATTCCAGCGTATTTCCGTTTGACGGCTTGTTAAATAGGGGCCAAAGTGTTATGAATTCATCCAGGGAAGAAGAAACATCACAATAAGTAAGTTCGTCCTTAATGTGTTCATGCAAACCGCCTTGAGAGCACTGCCATCCCAACTGGTCTCAAGTGCCAAGGTACGAAACTCAATGGCGTATTGTGCCACAGTTCTATTGCTCTGGCGGAGATCCAAGAGTGAGTAAACTGCAGCAGAAGCGCGGCCGGAGGTCCCAAATACAGAAGATAATGCAGAAATGCAGAAATTAAGGCATCAGCATTGTTCAGGAGTTGAGCGCTCTGTTCCAAAAGGGGAGAGACCCAGGTTAGGGCCTTGTCTTTCAATAAAAAAATAATAAAAGTGATCTTAGACTAATGAGACAGGAAGGTGTGAGGATCATTGTGAAAGTGCAGCCTGCACTGGTTGAGAAAACCCCTACAGTCGGTAGTACCATCATACTTGTCAGGCAATGTTATCCCGGGTATACTTCCAGAAGCAGGGAAAGAAGCTGCAGCACTAGCAGCAGGGACCAGCTGTGTAACAACAGGAGCAGCGTTCTTCTCTGCAACCAGTGAGAGACTGCTCTTGCTACCTCATTTGGGTCCATGGCCCAAGTATAATGTAATGCTTGTGGGATATCTCTCTATGAGACCAAACTTGGCCACTGGCCAGTAGTCTTCTTATCCCGGCGTCAAGTGGAATGATAGGAAATATCCCAGAGCAGAGTAAGTTAGTGAAATGAGGTAAGCAGTATTCACGGTAGACAGGGTAGTCCTTCTGGGTAATAAGAAGAAGGCAGAGAATGGTCAAGACAGGCTGAGTCCAGCAACAGGAAAGCAATCTAGCAGTGTAGCAGTTCAGGGGTAAACCAATTGAATGGTCAAACAGGGAGAGTTCGGTAATTGTGAGACAATCCAAGGAGGTAAGGGTCAAGCAAACAGAATGGTCAGACAAGCAGAGTTCAATAACAGTATGGCAATCCAGCAGTTCAGGGGTTAAGCAAGCAGAGTGGTCAGACAGGCAGAGTTCAATAACAATAAATCCAGCATAAACTAACACAGCACCCAGGAGCACACAAAGCAACACCTATACTTGGGCACAGGTGAATGTAAGTGAGATACTTACATAGCTGCAGGATTCGTGCCACAGGAGGAATTCAGACCGGCATCAGGAAGAGAGACGCACAGCGATTACATCATCGCCGGTGCCCGAAGCCCACCGCAGTGTCCATGACAATGGCCATGGCAACAGATGAAGTGGCAGCCGGGCGGCGTGACACCTATATGGTAGCAGTTTGTGATTGGTGGCTACAAACATTTGGCATTTGACATTGGCTCATCAGATATGTTCAACTAAGTTCCAGGAGTGCACTGCTGCTTTTTAACTATGTGTTTAATCCCTTTTCAAGGGTTAAACACATTGTTATATGTAAGTAACAGTGCAATAATAAAGCGCTCTAACATATTATAGCATTGTTCTTTTCACACTTTCATATCCCTTTAAGCACCCCACAAAATGTACTTATTTTTTTGCAGTGAGAGAAACCAATACTCATAAATCTAAAAAAGGTTTAGACACTTATAAACTTAGTGCTGGCAAACTTTTGAAGCAATTGATTGATGTTTAGCCACATGTGTGCAAGTTACGCACATCGTTTTTGGGTGCTGAATGTTCCTTAATGTGGGCTATTAGCAGTGTGGGAAACTCAAAACTCAAGAAACTTCTAGAAATTTTTTAGCGCATTTTGTTTGTGTGTGTGCTGGGGGGTTCACATTAAGTAGATTTCACGTCTTTGATTACCGTGGGGTCGATTTATTAAGCAGCGGATGTTGCATCGACACCCCATCGTTTCTGGTCCGCCAGAAACGGAATTAAGAAGCAGTGGTTGCGTACTGAAATCATCCCGATACGATGATCAGGATGATTGATGACCCCTTCTAGTGACCGATTGGCTGCCAGTCAGCAGAGGGCGGCATTGCACAAGCATTTCACCAGACATGGTTTAAATATACACAATCGTATTAGGTTAAATTGGATGTCAAACTTATCATGCTGTTCCTGTATAAAACAGTGATAAAATATGCATAAACAAATAAAAGAAATAGAAGCGCTCAAAAGGCTAAAGACACAATTGTTTATTAATATAATTCTAAAATGGTTATTTCAGCCTAAAATCACGAGTGTGCATTCTAAAATGTATGCAAATTGCTCATACACAATGTTAAGAACCAAATACATAAAGGTTTTCCATTTAAAAATAGTTCATGCTAGATAACTATTTAGGAAAATCACTTAGTGTTCATTACTGATCACAATATTGCCCTTTTCCTTCTGTTACATTTTGAATTTAAGAGTATCGAGATTGGAGGCATATCATTGGCTACTGGAGGTCACGTGACTAGTAAAACAATAGACATAGAGTCATTCTAACCTAACTGACAAGGAGGATCAGGAATGAACGCTAAGTGATTTTCTAGCTAGAACTATTTTTAAAAGGAAAACCTTTATGTATATATATTCTTAACATTGTGTATGAGCAATTTGCATAAATTATAGAGTGCACACTCATGATTTTAGGTTGATATAACTGTCATGAGATGTAGGACACAGCATAGAAGGTACAACGCTATTTTATTGCAGAGCATAGAAGTATACAGCTTGTACAATACATATAACTTGGTAACTGTGACATAGGCAATAACGCCCATAAACCACGCCCACATCCAGTGACGTCACTTCCCACTCTCATCACATCTTCCCCCTTTTCAAAGGACAAGCATACATTTTTTTTTTAATACATCAAATAACAAGGTATACAAGAAGCATACAGAAATAGTTTTGTTTAGTATACAACAAATAACAAGTTAAAGAGAATATATATAAACAACATGAAATACAATCCTGACTTGAACATCGGGGTAGACTACCCTAGTCCACAGTGACCATGGGATTATTCTGCCCATACTTCCGGTCACTGCTCTAACTAGTGCTAATCCCGATATCGGGCTGGAAGTTTTACCACCCTTCCACTTGATGTCATTTTACATGAACTGTTCTCTGATACAGAAGTAGGTGATTGAGAGTCTTCTGGAAGCAGAGAAGTATCCCCGCTGTGATCTTGCTGAGGGGAAGGCGCCCCTCTTAAAACAGGGGATCCCACCCACAATGGTACTGAGGCATCCAGTCCCAAACTCTCAGGTACTGGCTGAAGATGTCTTCGATTTCGACGTGTGACTGTCCCTCCATCAGTAAGGACTACATAAGACCTTGGTTCTGGAGAGCGTCCAATTACCGTGGCAGGCGTCTTCCATTTCTTCTCATCATCCAGTTTAACTCTGACACTTTGCCCCACATTCAGCTCCTGCAAGGGTCTCACAGAGTGTTTCCTGTCTAAGAAGAATCAATAGCCTCTTCATCCCTCTCAAGGACCTCGTCCCGAGGAACAGAGCTAGTTGGCTGGAAGTCACCCACAGAGGGTAAAGTGGTGCAAATCTGATGTCCTAGCATCAGCTGTGCCGGGCTAAAACCCGTGGCTTGAATGGGAGTCGCCCTATAGGCCAAGAGGGCTAGGTATGGCTCAGACTGCTTCAAAATGAACTTTGTTGTTTGAACTGCCCTTTCAGCCATTCCATTGGCCTGATTGTAATGTGGACTCGATGTAGAATGGAGGAAATCATATTCACTGCTGAAAGAACTGAACTCTGGAAGCAAAATGCATTCCGTTATCACTCACTAACTCCATTGGTATGCCCCACCGGGCGAACAAGCTCTTGAGAAGAGTGATAACGGCTTGACGTGATCTCATTCAAGGGTGCAATCTCCAAATACCTGGAATAGTAGTCAATCACGACTAGGTACTTTTTCTCGTGCAATTCGCACGAATGAGCAGCAATTTTCTGCCATGGGCCTGCAGGCAGCGAAGTAGAAATCAATGGCTCCCTTCTCTGAGTAGGCCGGCGTTCCCGGCAAAAGGCACATTTTGACACATGGCTTGCAATTTCAGAACTGATCCCAGGCCACCATACTGCCGTAGCTGCCCTTTCTCTGCACTTTGTAATGCCCAAGTGGCCATCATGAATCCTGCTTAACATCTCCTGCCACATGCTAACAGGAATAACAATGCGCTCCTGGAACAGCACCAACCCATCCAGCTCCGTGAGCTGCAACCTTTCTGACTGGTAAGAATTTAAAGACATCCAGGCTGCCTGACTCTCGGGCCAACCTTCTTTTATGTACTTAATAACTTCTTGAAGGTCAGTATCTAAATATGTCTCCTTTCTTATTTGCTCTAGCTTCCCTGATGAAATGGATTTGGAGGCCAGAACTGAATCTACATACACTTTCACATCTGATTCCATTTAAGATTCTTCAGCAGCAGCCAGCGGGAGCCTGGAAAGTGTATCTGCCACTACCAGTTGTTTCCCAGGCACATGCACTGCCTGAACGTTGAACCTGAGCAGCCTCATCAGAAGTCTCTGGCATCTTAGGGGTGTTTTGTCAATATCATAGGAGTTGATTAGAGGGACTAGCGGTTTATGGTCAGTCTCCAGACTAAATTTCACTAAACCCACTAGGTAACGCTGGAAGTGCTCACATGCCCAAACTGCAGCCAGGCACTCTCTCAATTTGGGCGTATTTTGACTCAGCAGCTGTCAGAGTACGGGAACAGTAGGCAATGGGCTGTAGTTTGTTCTCATTCAACTGCAGGAGGGCGGCCCCTAACCCATAACTGCTCACATCAGCACTAACCACAGTCTTTTTAGAAGGGTCGTAGAACCCCAACACTGGGGCAGACCCCAGCAGGGACTTGACCTGCACAAAAGATTCTTCCTGTGAAGGTCCCCAGACCCAAGCAACATCTTTCATTAGTAACTCTGTGATAGGGTGTAGTATTGTGGATAAATCTGGAAGGAACCTGCCCACATAATTCACAAGGCCCAATATGTGTCTCAGCTCATCAGAAGGACTTTTCATCTGTTCAATAGCAAGGATTTTATCAGGGTCCAGCTTGATGCCATGCCCATTGATAATATGCCCAAAGTTACATAACTCTGTCTTCCTAAAATGGCATTACTCCTTATTTAATTTCAGCCCGGACTCTCTAGTGGTCTGCAGCACACAGCTCAATCCCTGATCATGTTCTTCCAATGTAGACCCATACACCAAAATGTCGTCCATGATGACTGCCGTGCCATCGTGGTCCCTTAGGAGAGAACTCATCT